>NW_004524620.1:12696836-12721874 GCF_000260255.1 Octodon degus | reverse complement strand
GGTGTTGGTGCTGGTGGTGGTGGTGCTGGTGGTGGTGGTTACAGTGGTGGTAGTAGCAGCAGTAATAGAAGCTGCTGAGATATGGTAGTGAGGGTAAAATTTCAACCTGATCGGCTCTGGATTATGCTCTGGGGATTGATAGTGTGAACTTCCAGAGGCGTCTGGGCGGGTCCTGGGAGCGCAGGCTCAGGGATGTCTGCCTGGCCCCTCACCTCCTGCCGTGGTCCTCCCTCCTTACCACTCTTTGTGGCCGCCATGCACTAGCAGCGAATGCCTCGGAGCCAGCTGGCCAAGGCCTGCAGCTGCGAGCTCCTGCCTCAGGCTGCACATGTGGTGTGGGGTTGCAGTGACGAAAGGCCTCGCAGCACAGCGTGCGTGGCGTGGCGGGGGCTCCCACGTAAGTCACTGCTTTACACTCCACAGTCGTGACCGTGGACTACCTAGCAGCCATTCGAGATCCATGGTGTGATTCGGAGGGTCGTGACGACAGCCACGGGATGCAGCCTACTGCTGTGTGCAGGACCAAGAGCTGTGGTGTGCTAGACATTCTGTGTACTTGCCTACCTGGTAGTATTAAATGTTTGTAAATGTTGCTCTTGAGTAAGACATTTAAATTTTATTCAATTGTTAAAAACCTTACAAAATGCACTGATGATTGGAGGTAGGAAGTGACTTCAGGACTTTTCACATGTTTCTCTTGAGAGCACTCACTTCAGGTTGGACATAGTGTCCCATACCTGGAAATCCAGGGCTGGGGAGGCTGAAGCAGTCAGACCTTGGAGAACTTAAGGCCCATCTGGACTACACAGAGACCCTGCCTCAACACCTGCCCCACCAAAAGAGAGTGGTCAATCCAGGAGTGAGTCAGGGTTGTGAGGAATGAGCGCGATTTCCATTCAGCCCTTTTACAACTGCAAGAGAAGGGGGTGGTGAGGATTACGCTTCTAACAGGATATCAGTAATCTCTCTTAGATACCTTAAACACAAATTTATGTTACCACAAACCACTAATCACAGCTACAGATAAAAACCACCTAGGGGGTGGTTAAGGGCTGCGATTAAGAAGCTTCCAGAGTTATTAAATCATAATCTAAGGTATTGTAAAGCCTTGCCCACGGCCTCTGCACCACTTGCCACGAGGCTCGTGGCTATATTTGTGCATTTCCTCAACTTTAAGTGGGTTCTGGCTGGTAGAGAAATCCAAGACAAGTTCTGCAGTAGTTAAGGAGTACCTGGGGCCACCCTGCGGCCAGCACTCTGTGGACCTCGGTAGGAGCAGGTCGAAGGCAGGGCGTCCTGTGGAACCACAGTGGAGGCCTAGCGTGGGTGGGAGTGAGGCGGAAGGAGGGGCTGCCTGGGGGAGGGGATCTGGAGAGAACTGTGAGGCCTGCGGTTGGGGCCGGTGCAGCCCAGGGTTGGGAGGAGCGATGGGAGGAGGCCGGGATGCGAGGGCTTGTGTGCTGTTTCCAGAAGAGCTAAAACTGATCCGGAGACCATTCCTTCAGACCGACAGGGAGCACATGTTTAAGTATACAATTGAGGATCTAGTTTCGCCTTTCGTGGCAGGAGTAAAATGGGAGAGGACTCCTAAAGAAAAAGGGGCAATACATGTTCTGCAGATCTTCATGCGGGTTTTAACATCTAGAAGCCAGGCTGGAAGCAGCTCAGGCTTGAAACAGGTTTCTCTGTCATGCCTCCGGTGTCACACATCGATTCGGAGGTGGGGAATCGAACAAGGAGGGGACAGCGGCATGCAGGACCCAGGTCTGAGCAGCGAGGCTCACAGACAGTCTTCCAGGTTTTCTGATTTTCTGTGCTGTGTCTCCCAGCAAAGCATAATTGTTACATGGTATTTGGTGACAGTGTGGGAAGCGCAGCCCGGGCCTGCAGACTGGCTTACTACTAGCCCTGCGCCAGGGGCAAGGTGACTTTGTGTCATCATATTTCATCTCTTGAGAGTACAGAAACAATAAAATTAGTCTGACTTGCTCTACAGCCCCGGAATGACTTACAGTCTCTGTGCTAATCTTGCACACCTTTAGTTGGTTTCAGCAAAAATTATATACATATATATATATAATCTTGTGGGCTATATTTTGATGAAAGATCAAAGTTGATAATACAGAAAAATGTTACTGCCAAACAAGGACTTGAAAATATGCAAGTCATATATTGAAATAATTTCTTAGTGTATATGGGCATCATATGTACCATATAACCCATGCATATTTTCACTGCTTTAGAATTTTCAACTCTAACATTTTAGGCGTAAGTGTATGACCCTGGCATAGTGACATAGCTACAGATAAGTGTGATCAATCGATGACCGTAAACGACCTAAGAGTTTTTAGTAACTCTACCCTCCCTTAGACAGAGCATAAATAATGTACACATAGCCCTATACAAAGGCAGTTCCTACAGGTAGAGATCGTGTATCAAGTATCCAGGTCTTATGTCTAAGTCTCTTCTGAAAACACTCAACATAAATTCCACATACATTCTGACTCTTCATTTTATATGCCTAGATGGTCAGTGGAATGGTCCGACTCCTGACGCTGAAGGCATTTGGTATTTCTAGGCTCTTTCTGCATCTGCTGCTGTCCACCTGCTCATAAAGTTCCGGGCTTGCCTTGCAGCCAAGGGCCTGACTGAGGGGCTACACATAATGGTTCCAAAGCACACTTGTTTTCACCTGGAAGTAGTGACTATCCAATTCCATTCACCATGGAACTGGGATAAAAACAACCACCTGAACGCCGAGGCAGTGGTTATAGTGGAAAGAGGCACTAGCCTTTGCCCCGCCCTCTCAGTTCCTGCCTGAGCTCAGCAACCAGCAAAGCTTGCTGACCCTCCTCCCTCATTCAGCAACAAAGAGAAGATACCTTCAAAGTCAGCGGAGAGAGCCGTGTCAGCGCAGCGTTGCCCGCTGCGGTCTAGGAAGCCGTCTTCCAGAACCACCGGGAAGAATTTTGGCTTGCAGTTGCCAGAGCTCTCTCCATTAAAGCGCTTCACAATTCTGGGGCTCAAAATTGGAAAATGTGGAATCAAACAAGAACCTGAGGGCCAGGACTTCCAATGGTTACGAAGACATGCTGGTCCCGTGCTAGTGCTTGTTCCATTACCCGTTCCTTCTCAGCGCCACGGGAACACCGTGGCCACATTTATTCTAACATTCTCAGTTGTAACAAACGATGCCATTTAAACACTTTCATAGTTGTCATGGTTTATAAAACAACTGTGGGAAAGGACTTCTCCTCGTTAAGGCATTCTCTTATGGGAACATCAACACGCCCACACGGCGACTGAGGAGGGCAGACTTGGGCTCTCCCTTACCTAGCACAGCCTCTCGGGAGAAGGCGTGGGTGACAGTGGCAACTGACATCCACATGTATCTCTACAGCAGCAAGAAAGACCACAATCTTGAAGTAACTTACTTCTTGTTATAATCCTTTTTATAGCACCTGAAATAGAGAATCGCTGTAGGACACGCTAATTAGCTGGGGTTAATATTTCTGAACTGTATAATACTTCAAAGATTGTACTGGACCCCACATAAATACACATTAACTGACAAACAAGTTAATTTTAAATTCACTGGAGGTATTTTTGTATCAACATGGAATAGACCAGGTCCAGGAAGCATACGTGTGAACAGCCGAGCTGAGCCGTCCTAATGAGGCGGCGGCTTTGGGAGCTGCCTGTGCACATGGAGACGCGGCGCCTGGCAGGGAGAAGAGTCTGTACTCCGCGCTCTGCCGCGCACTGCTCGTGAGGTCCTGCGCAAGTTGTCCTGCTCCTTGCTCTCTTCATTGTAAGACAGAGTGGCGGCTGCTTTGACCACTAGAGGCAATTCCAGCTCATGCTGCCGTGTACACTGTGCTCATTTGTCCTTCGTTCAGCAAGCCAGTTGAGTAGAGTGGAGGGGCTCTAACCTGCTCTCAGACATAGCGCCCTGTTTCGCACCCGGGGCCTGGGCTCACACTGTGTGCGGAGACAAGGGTTTTGAGCAACGTTCGGAGCAACACACCTGCACTCGCATGAAAGCACAGACATTGGGTGTACTGGCCACTTGCTGCCAGCAGATGCAGAGCCCCTGAGGTCCGGGGACAGAGCCAAGCGGGTTGTGTTCATTGTGCCTCTCTTCCTACCCTGCTCATCAGTTTTGAAATGGGGCAATCACATGAGACAGCTGCATGCAGGGAAAGGAGACAGAAAAAGGACAGAAGATGGCTGGGGCTGGGCCAGCCGCCCCTCCTTACCTCCTCCACACGACTGGGAGCACTTGGTGAACCCCTCGTGGGCCCAGTCATATAGCACGTCGAGCTCCTGCAGGCCACCCAAGAGCCCATCCGTGTCATCGTCTGTGTTAAATTCAGGAAACTCCCCGCTGCACGGTCCCGCATAACAGGCACGCTGGGATGCCGGCCTGGGCCCTTCGCACTCGTCAGCAGGCAGGTCAGCCACGGACTGTGAGAAAGACAGGAGCACCTGGCACCTGACTATTCGCACCTGGATCCCCACACCACACGTGACTGTGCAGGCCGACCAGGCCTCTGGGACGAACCTATAGTCGGCAAGCAGACAAGAGGACAGGATGAGAAACCCCAGGTGGGCGAGTACAGGAGTAGTGCCAGGCCACATGGCACCTGCCTCCACTTCCCAAGCTGTCCCAGGGTGTGCGCAGGGCTCCCCTCCCCTGCCCTGGCCATGGGAGCTTCCATTTAGCTCACGAGCTCCTTGGTCACTGATTCTAGATTCTGATGTGAGTCACATGAACTCCCAGCTGCGAGACACTCCAGGGCCACCTGCTCAGGCGCCTGCATCCACGTGCGGCTCTGAGCACCTGGACTTGGAGGTCTTCCGCTGAGCCCCAGCACGTGTGCCTCTTATAGAATTGCGGCTATTCTCACAGCAGCAGCCAATGCTGACGCTAAAACCCAAAGCAAAATGAGCCCTAGAAGATATTGAGGAAAGAGCTTTCCCTTAGGCTGGATCTTGCGCTTGGTAACTCTTTGCTTTTCTGCTTAGTGCGTTCCCCAAGATGTATTTATATGCATAGAGGGCTTTTTTGGTCAGCTTCCGAGAATGGCACAGCCTTTTTCCTTGCACATTCTTTGAATCAGTCTGAACTCCAGTTCTTATTGGAGAGAAAAGCCATCCATAGGCGTTACCGGAGGTGAGAGCGTTTGCACCGATGCGGATTGGTTCAAGACCCTCTTCCTCCCACTCCCTGAGAGAAGCTATGCTGGAAACGCGTTTTCCCTTGGAGTTTCCCTGGAATGTAGGAAAATAACCAAGACTAAAACAAGGTTTCTTTTTCCTATTAGTCACCCATGGCCATAGCTGCAATGACCTTGTGAACGACCTTGGGAGAAAAGCCTGAGGGAGCCACTAACGTTGGCAAACAGTGTAATGATGTGGAGAGAAAGCTTCGGGACAAAGCTTTATTTTCCGAGCTCCTGTTGCTTCCTCACAGGGCACTTTGCTGCAAGGGTGAAAACCTGACTTCCTAACCTTGAGTTAGGCACAAAGGGAAAGAGCTGATAAGAGGGTCGAAGTGAATTTTTTTTCTTTTTTGCACAAAGTCTACAGGGTCTCACTGCAAAGACTAGGCTCGTAGTGGTCCTCCTGTTTCGTAGTCTTAAATCCCAGCAAGTGCAATGGCTCCTATCCCGTTCAGGGAAATAGAAATTCCAATTGCAAATTAATCCAACTCTTCACACTGCAGAGCATACTACAGAGATGAACCCCGGGCCGAGCCTGGGCTGCATGGGCAGCAGGGGCCGCCGGAAGCCGGCCTTGGGCAGAGCGCACAGCTGAGGCCCCACAGCCCCCTTCACAAGAGCAAGCCCCAAAGTAGTGCCCAGAAAGCTTCGTCACAGCTTTCCCATGTGCTCTCCCTCTTGTGTCTGACTTGTCTATCTTCCGGCACATAGACAATGTGGGGAAAATATCCTGAGAAGATTTAGTTCTGTTCTCTGTGAATAATGACACCGGCAGGAGCATTTTGGAAATATAAAACCAAAACCCGCAATCGAAATGATTTTAACTGTTATCATGCACTCCTACCCAGCTGCCGGTCCTGGAACAAGAGTGATGACAAATACGCAGCGCTGCGGGTTACCACACGGGTGTAAACAGAAAGGAAAATGCACGTTATTCTGTGTATCAGGAAGGCTTGAAGGCAATGATTAGCCTGCAGCTTTCACAAAAGTGTAACCACAAATGCCTCTTTAGTAATGCAGGGACAAAGCTTCTCAATAAAAAGGACGCAAGATCTCAGAGAGCTGCATTCTAGTAAGTTTTCCTAAGCGGCAGGGATTACCCTTCAGTGACTTACAGTGGATCTCTTTGTATCCAGCACCACAAAACAGAATCTTAAAAGGTAGATTTTTTTTCCTCCAAAGGTGAATGGCCTCTCCACAATTCCACGGGCCAAGGCCATCCACAGGGTCCCACCTGGCTTCAGCCCGGCTGAGTGGGCTGAAATGCAGCACCTGTCAGCTTCCTGCTCTCAGGCGAGGAGGGCAGGTCTGGGCCCCGGAAGAGCCAGGCCCAAGCCCGCCTGCTGGGCTCCTGTGTTCCTTGCAGCAATGGTATGCACGGGTATGTGGAAGTAGTGGCTGTAGGTAGTCGGACCCCTCCATCTCGGGCCTGGCTCAAAATAAATCCTCTTCCTTTTACCAAAATAAATGGCCTCTTTCGATTTCATCAGTGGTGAACAAAGGAACCTGCTTGTAGGAAACCAGGTGGGAACATTGGCAGTGGCTGTTTCGCGCATGTGTTCCTGGATCTCGTAAGGAGGCAGATGTAGAAAGCTGCAGGGCAGAGGCGAGGGCGTGGTGAGGCCAGAGTCTAGACTCGGCCTTAGAGGTGCCAAGCACCCTCCAATGCATGGGTACTCCTCAGACTTACCTCTTTCCACACGTATAAGCTCAAAGAACAAACTGCTGACATTATTTGTGTTTCATCTTCCAAAGTGAGTTCTGGGTAAAGAATATAAATGACGCACCAACAGGCCGTCAGCTCCCCGCCTGAAACATGCATGACCACCCTCGGTCTTGTTCCAGGACCAGGAAAGCTCTCAAGCTCTCAAGGTCAGACAGACACTGCTGAAGCTCCCGGGATCTGCTGGAGGGGGTGAAAGGGGGTGAAACGTTGTTGTTCTTCTCCTCCTCCTTCTCCTTCCCATTTACAAAAGCTCTATTTCTGGCTTTTTTCAATTCCTTCCTTTCCTTCCATTTTCTCTCCTTCATCTCTTGTTCTCCTTACCATTTGGGAAGGTCTCCCTGCTTATGGTTATCTGTGTTTTACTTTATCCTTTATTTATAGTTTGGGTTTCTTATATAAGAAAAGCCGTGTGATATTGAAACTTGCGTCTGATTTATTTCACTGAAATAAAGTGAAATAAATTGTGGTCTCCAGGTGCACCAATGTACTCACAAAAGCCTCCAGTTCACCCTTATGGTACTCTATTATGTATGAATATTACATCTTCATCGTCACTAATCTGTTGATGTTCATGTTTCCAAGATCCAGCTATGATCAACTGTGCTTCTATAAACTTGGGTATACACGTGTCACTGTAATCTGACGACTTCAGCTCTTCCAGGAGGATACCTAGAAGGGGAATACCTAGAAGAATAGCATAGAAATGGAATTTCTATCTTAATTTTTTGAGGAATCTCTATACTGGTTTCCATAGGCCTTTGGCCCTACCAGCATGCGTTGTTTGTGTTATGATTTGATTTCTTGATGACAGCCATCATTTCTGGAGAAAGGTGGTCCTTCTCTGGCATTTCTCTAATGGCCAGTGATGCTGGACACACTGGAGGAAATACAGCCTCTTCAGTAAGTGGTGCTGAGAAAATTGAGTATCTACATGTAGAAGACTGAGTCGAGACCTTTGTATTTCAACATGTACTAAACTAAGATCAAACTGGATCAAAGATCTAAATGTTAAAGCAGAAAGACTCAATCTGCTAGAAATAAGATAGGTAAAACTCTTGAAGTCAGAGGTAGAGGGAGGACTTTCTGTGCAGAACCCCAGTGGCTCAAGAAATAATACTGAGAATCAACTAATGGGATCACATCAAATTAAAAAGCTTCTGTATGTCAGAGAAAACAACCAACAGAGTGAAAATATATGTACAGAATGAAAATTAATTTGCCACATACTCCTCACACAGGGGACTAACAACTAGAATATGTAAAGAGCTCAAAAAAATCAGACCACCCCAAAAGACAATCAAAAAATGGGCAATCAAAATAAACACTTCTCAGAAGGAGTAAAGATGACCAATAAATACATGAAATCTATAGATTTTAAAGCAGCCCCACTAAATTGTGTGTGTGTGTGTGTGTGTGTGTGTGTGTGTTATTTAGGGTTAATAGCAAAAACCAATAACCATCTGCTTGATGTCACCCAGACAAGAGTCTTCTCAAATGTAAAACAGCCTTCCTGACATGCCTCCCAAGCCGCGGTCCTCAGGCCTTATCAGGTTCACACCAATTAGAAACAATTTGGTTCTTAAGCGGTGCTGTCTCTTGGCTCTTGTCTTTGTCTAGTGCACACATGGTATGATATATTTTCTTCTGTTGAAGAAAGGAGATCATATTTCAAAAGAAATCCATCTGATAGTACAATTGACTAAATGAAAAAGAGCTGTTCTGTACATGAAGCTTTCCCCCATGTCTCTAGACCTCCCAATTCTGTATTTTCTGTCTTGATTTTTCTGGCCACAAGTGGGAGGAAGCTGGGCCAAGGAGAGGGCAGGCAAGTCAGAAGCTTACATTTCATTTGTAGATGTCTCTAGCACTTTCTGAGCCCAAACCTTTCAAATGGCTCCTGTAAAACAGAGCACAGTCATTTTTGTTTTTAAAATCAGTATATGAATCCTAATTTAAAAGTTCTTTTTGTGAACTGCATGATTGTCAGATGAATGAAGAACGGTTGGCTCTTTAAAAGATTGGTATAAACCAGGAGTGATGGTATGGCTGCTCGATTTAGTCTTCCCGTGTCTAGGAAAAGCCGTGCCTGGGCAGGAGGTGGTCGGTGCTCCCGTCTGGTACTCCTATGGAGAGTTTCATTATGCATTTCATTCACAGAATGTTCATTCTTGGAGTATTCTCTCAGTCCATTTTAAGAAATAGAAAACAGTGACATCAAACTCAGTCATAAGATCCCTAGGAGGTTATGCTAGTAGTGGCTATTATGGAGTCAAAAGCATGCACAGAAATAATAAAAACAACCACTTCATGAACTATAATGCTAAACAGAAACAATGTCCTAGTGGGCCATCAGCGTCACGTCATTACAGGCATCAGCCGGAGTTAGGCTTCAGCTCCATGGGCACGTGGCCTGCAGCTAACGCATCATCGCTCCCCTTCTTCTTATCCATTTTAAGACTCTCTTCCTCTCTATAAATATTTGTTCAAAAAATATCATTGAGATTAAAGTACAGATTGCTTTACAAGTATATTGCTTGGATGATGTAACTAGTCTTGTGCTCTAGTTTCAAAACACAAATTAAAATTTACAGGAAACCACATCAGAGCTATTTAATTTTGGTAGCTTGTGGTCATTACACTTTTGAGCTATGAATCTATAGGTGTGGATTTCTTTGTTTGCATGTATGTTTTATATGAAAGTGGTGGCATGGCATTACAGTGAAGAGAGAGGAGGGAATCAATTGAATAGCTTAGGGGAAAAGTCATGAATGACATTAAAATAGATCAAGAGGATGGCCAGATAAGCATCCTTTGTGTTTATCTTAGTCTTTCTTTGATGTTGAGCTGTTTCACTGCTCCGTGAGTTACACAAAATTGATAATGTAGATAGTTCTTGCCCATAGAAATGCATATTAATTTTGTCTAGTAGGATGGGATGGATCATTGCCCTATCTGTAGACCATTTTTCATCCATTTGTAAACTCATTTACCATGGTCATTTACTTACGTATACATGATTCTCTTAAATTACATTTGAGTTGGTTGCACTGAGTCACTGGTTCTCTCATTAGTTAGTGAGGGGCAGTAGTTTCCCGTATAGGGCATTTACCTGTCACAGTTTTAGTTAGCCATACTCAAATATGGCCCAAAAATATTAAACAGAAAATTCCAGAAATAAATAACTCATAACTTTTATTAGAGTATATTAGTATAATCATTCCATTTTATTATTAGTTATTACAATTAACCTCTCACTATGCCTAACTGAAATTAACCTTCATTATAGCTACATATGCATAGGAAAGATACAGGATATATAGGGTTCTTGTACTTTTTTTTCTTATACTTTTTATGTTTGAGGTATCTACTGAGTCTTGGAATTGTCACTGTAGATAAGAGAAATCCACTACAAATAAAACTTTTGACAGATGTTAATTTTATATTTGAAGAAGAAACATGGGATTTCCCTTTTAGGAATTTTATTAATGGCCACAGAAGAATCTAGAAAATAGTATATTGAAAATATAAACTATTATTTGACTCTAGCCAAAATCCTTTTACATAAATATGTCATGTAGAGGCAAACAATACGGACTAGATTTATAGTAGCACATTGTCCCACCTCCCTCGTATCAGTCAGCTGTCCTATTGCTAGGACACAAGATCTGACACTGAAAGTTTAGAGGAGGAAAGTTTAATCTGACTCATGGTTTTAAATCCTGGGTTTCCTGTCTCCAAAGCAGAACTATTATGGCAGAAGTGTGGTGGAATGAAGATGCTTGCTTCATGGCAGCCAAGAAAAGCAAGGACACAGCACTAGAAAGACAGGGGGAGGGCCTAGACATGCTCTCAGAGGCCCTCCACGCTGCGCTGAGCTATGTGGAGATGTGCCCGCCAATCCCTGGGTGACTCCTGTGCAATCACAAGTCCAAGTATCACCTGCCAGCGCTAGGCAACCTGACACCCCAACACGTCTCCTGAAGCTGTATTTACTCCGAATGCCTTCAGGGCAGGTTTGGCTGGCTTGAGTTGCGGGGATTGAACCACCACAACCTGAGCCTGACTGCTTTGTTGAAGCAGCCACTTGAAGAACTGAGCTAAGGGGCAGGCCTCCCTGAAGCTGTATTTAATCTCCAAACAAACACAAGGTCATAATTCTTTTTTTTTTTGATAGTAAAATGACCTAAGCTTGATTATAATTGTAAAATTTTGTCAATGTAGTAAAATCTATTGAAGCTTACATTTTAAATTTATAAATTCTATGGTACATAAAGTTTTAGCTTAATAAATTTTTATTTTTAAAAAAGGAAATTCTGCTTTAAGCATTAAGATGAACATATGCTTCTGTCATGCCTATTAAATGGATCTTGAAGCACTGGATCCCTGGTTGAATGTTGAAGATATACACACTGGTTTGAGGGGAGTTGCTTTCTTTAGAAATCTTTTTGTAAATCACTCTTCTTGAGAAGTTCTCCTTTTCGGGATTTATCCAGGTTTTCAAGAAACTGTTCGAAAACTTTCACATAAGGTGCTAGACTGGTCTTCTTATAATCTCTGGTTCTGTGTTTGATATCAGATCCAGTTTCGTTCTCTACTTTTTCATTTTCATTAGTGGAAATTACACTTAATTCATGGCAAATGGAGCTTATTGTTGGAACAGTAAAGGGATCAAACTGATCTACTTTCTGTAAATCAATAGGCACAGAAATCCGAGCTGTCTTAGGGTGAACACTGAAAGGGCTCTTCAGTAGATGATTGATTCCTTTGCTAACATTGATATCCAGCCGTGGAAAACAATATTCAGCATAATCTCACACTCCAGCCAAGGTCCACATTTGTCATTTTTGATACTTTTTTTTCAGACGCTCCCAACGCTGAAGTGAACTGTGAGACTTCTGGAAGTCTGTCTGAAGTTCTTCATGAATTGTCCCAGGAACAAGAGCTAAAATCTTATCCCAGCTTTATTTTCAAGAATATCTTGATCAACCAATGCATATTTTTCAAAGTATTTTTTAATTATATTTATAGATCTTCTGACAAAAGGGTGAATTTTTTCACTTAGTTGAACTTTCTTTTTAACGTCCTGACCACCCTTTACAAGACTCAAATATTCAACTATCCCAGAACGTACTGCAGAGGACAATTTTCTAACTGATTCATCACAGACCCAGCAATGAACACCTCTCCTTCCAGAATATACCCAGAGATGATGCTTAAACCCAAAGCCCTCCTTTGGCGATCGGTCTATGATGTGTATGGCCATTGTCATGAGGGTCCAGCACTTGGAGCATACGTCTGCAAAGCTATAGCATGTTCTCACATCATCATCGTCTGTCATGTCAATGTCAAACACCAGTTCCTTCTCCTGAGCCTGGAAGGCTCCCAGCTTCACTGTATTATGTTGACTGGGTCTGTGAGCATATACTGCGCCTATATCACTCTTGTATGGATTCCTTTTCTGCATTTCCTTTTCCAATTCACTCTGGTTGTTGAAGGATTGGTAACGAATGTAAATATCATCTTTCAATGTGAATGAAAATTCTCGGTTTTGAAAGTAATTCTTTACCACTCCGCCGTAGTTGAGCCAGCGATAGTACTGGGAGTAGGGGGAGAGCCTCCGGTAATAAAGCTTGAGCAGCTCGGGTAGCTCGGCGGGGTCAAACGACTCCATAGCAAAGAGACCTTTCAGTCAGTAACACAGCAAGGACTGGCGGGAAACGCGCAGCCGGCTCACAACGTCACAATTCTACCGAACACTATACAACTATCATTCCTGCAACTAAAGATACAATAATCCTTTGTCAAAGTTTCAAAAGTTACAGTGCTTTTAAAAAAATGTCCAAGGCCGCTCTCTTATGAGACTGTAAATAAACTATTAGCTACAAACTTCTATAAAGTCAAAATCAAGTTACACAATCCCAAGATACAACCGCACAGGTTAAACACTTCTATTCCAAAAGGGGGAGGTGGAGGGCTAGAAAAGAAGTGGACCAGAGCAAGACTGAAGCCCGCAGGACAGCCGTTACTCCTGCGGCTCCATCTCGGGCGTCCTGGACGCAGGGCGGTAAAACGTGGGCTCGGGCAGCACCACCTCGATGCTTTGCCCGCTGCGCACGCACGGCCTGCCTTCCTCGGCGCACATCCCGCGTTCCTGGCGTCTCCGGCTTCCCGAGGTCCCCACGGCACCTTGGCTCCATCCTCACCTAGACTCAGGATTTGCCTCAAAATTGGGGTGGAAGCCCCCTGCCCACACAGCTCTTGCATTCTGCGTGCGGGTAAGCCAGCATCGTGCGGGGCGTGCCCAGAGCTGGCTGGGCAGAAGCAGCAGCCAGGCGTCTCGGGCCGCGGCTCGTCCGCCTCTGAGTGCCTGGCCGCCCAGCACAGCGAGCTGGCTGCTGAGGAGCCTGTTCCCTACAAGACCCCCGTGGAGCCGCGCTGCCGGGGAGTCCCTTCTCAGAGGAAAGGTGGGCGCTCTGCAGCCCGCGCCTGCGCTGCTGGGCTCCTGCTGACTGCTGAGGAGTTCTCGGGAGTCTTCCTTCTTGTTGCGCTACGAATTACTGGTTCTCTGTAATGACACTAATACCGTAAGCAATAATCTCCTTTGCCTTCAGCTTTACATGTGGTTCCTCTGGGACCAAAATGTAAAACTGTCATCATGTTTTGCGCTGTTCCTTTTTCTGTCACTACGTAACTGGCTACATCGGCCAGCAGTACCCATGCCACAGCTGGAATGTTAGGCTATCCTGACATTTATTCTGCCAGATTAAATAGGCCCAGTCCTCAGTTCCAGTCTCTTGCAGAGCCTCAGGACATACGCAAATGCGGACGCACTTCTTTGCAGAGGGTAAAGTTCATGCCTTCCCGTCCAGGTGCCATCCACGCGTCCTGAGCCTAGCCTTCAACATGCGGGTCTCCGCTCACCCGAAGCCCCAGGTCCTGTGCGCGGTGCTTTAGGGCCTTCCTACCTGCACGTCCACGGCTTTCCGGACTCTTCCCTCCGAGCAGCTCCCAGGGCCCCGAGGCACACCGGCGCGAACGCGGACGAACGCAGCGCCAGTTCGCGCTTGCTGCGCCATCAGCCACCCCTCCCCTGGGACGCCGCACCTGACGCCCACCGTGCAAAGGAGGAGTGGCTTAATTAGCGTCATGGTTTCAGGATGATTCCATCCACCATCAGCGGGCTCCATGGAAGAATCACCACGGCGGCAGCCTTATCCCTCTACGAAGCCCGTGGCTTCTTTTTGGATCACGGAAGCTGTGAGCGCGAGGGGCCCGGCCTAACAGACCCAGGCCCGCCCCTGCAGGACACACCGGACACGCCCAGAGCTGCGCTGCTCCAGGGCGGCGGGTGGTGGGTGGGTACGCGGGTCAGTGCGCTGGCCCCTTTCCATTTTTTAAAAATCCAGCCTTCATTTGAAAAATCCTTTTAGTTTCATGAGTTGGCTCTCCTGATTCTGGGCAATCCTTAACAAAATACAGAGTGTACTTTCGAGGACAAAGCGCAGTTTCGTGAAGCTCGCCTGGGCATTTGGATCTGAAGAGGCTTTTGGACATGTGAGAAGGTCCTTGCTGCTGCTGGGTAATAAGAGTAGCCTTGGCTGTGCGGTTGGCAGCAATGTTTAGTTAATTAATTAATTAATTAATTAATTTTGCAGTACCGGGGATTGAACTCAGGACCCTGTGCTTGCTGGGCAGGTGCTCATTCTCCTGAGCCATCTCCCCGCCCTATCTGCAGCAATGTAAGGTGCCCAGTAGCATTACCAAGAACAGAGAAATTCTAGAAATTGCCACTAATAATGTCATATCAATTATTATACTCTCTTTAAAGTAAATTTTTAAAAAGTAAAAAAGACAAGAATTAAGGTTTATTGAAAGCAAGCGTTAATATTCAATTTTTTGTCCAATCTTGTATAACTATATCTGTTAATCTGAGAAACAGATTTGATGATAAAAATAGGTAATATAACAACAACCTTTGTCAATTTGCTATTGTTGATTTGAAAAATCTACCAAATCTATTGTTGTAGTATCCTTTTTCTGTCTTTTCATTGCTATGTTTTTGCTTTTGCTTTTACTCTTCAAAATAAAATAAAATAGATTATTAAAAAATGTGAATAACAATTTTTACAGAGCCACGAGTGCAGTGAAATTATTTGAGAAGAAACCTCGGCGCCTTCGCCGACGGCGGCCAGCCAGCAGCAGCGGGAGGCGCGGGCCGACTCCCGAGCACGCATGACAGTACCGCGAGAGCTACGCTTAGCGGCATTCTCCAAGGGGTGGCCTTACTTTTCTCATAACGATGAAGAAATTCATTCTGGGCTCTTTGGGAGGCTGCTGGCCTCTCTGCAAGAATGCCGCAATGATTTTTTGCAGGAAATATCCAGCCCCACAATCTGGAGAGAAATGCCGACAAGTTAGAAGTACATTCTCCTTCCAAAGCAGCGTCGTCCCGGGAGGGCACACTGTGGGGCGCAAGCTCTTTCCGTGCCAGCGCGCCCGGAGATTGTGGGCTCTTGCTTTCAGAGCCCGAAGCTGGTTCAGACGAGATCCGAGTCGTGCTAGAGGGTGGACATGTTGGCCGTCATGACGCTCTCTTCTTCAGCTGTAAGGATCTCAATCAGCGGGACGCAGTCAACAATCAATTTCCACGAATAGCAGCCAGTATCTGCTGGCCTTTGGCAACTCCAGTCTCACCTATCTTGGGCCCAGTGGCATACAACACAACTGACAACAGTTATACTCTTACAGTTCTCCTCTTGAATTACATGTCCAGCCTCTGGTTTCCTTCTCTGGCCACTGCTGTCCCTTTTCTTGTCCTTCTCCTGCCCTCAGACTCTGAATATTGTTGGGTCCAACGCTCAGTTCTGTAGTACCTTCCAATGCATTTTTCTATAATTCCTAGTTTCAAATACCATCAATGTACAGGCAATTTCTAAGTATTTAATTATAATTTTTTCTTTGAAAATAAAATTAATTTTATTAATCAAAAATTTATATAAGGATTCTTACATGCCACGTTAGTACCTATAAAGCACTAGTGCTTTATAAATTAAAGCTGTTAAATCCTAAGAAGAACCTGATAGGTAGAAACTTTTATTGTCCCCATGTAACATGTAGATGAAGAAGCTGAGGCACAAGTCACAGAGTGAGGTTTCATGCTCTGCTTCTGTTTAAAGGCATCTCTAACTTAAAATATTGAAACCAAGACTCAAGATTTCCCCTCTGTGAGCCATTCATTTCCCTGCCTTCTCCACTGCAGTAAATGTTTCTTCTGGCTACCCATTTGCTTAAGTAAAAAAGAAAAAAAATCAAGTGATGCCCAATGGTTTTGTTTTTTGTTCTTGTGGTAGCAGGGATTGAACTCAGGCCCTGGTGCTTGCCAGGCAAGCACTTTTTCTACTGAGCCATCTCCCCGCCCCTAAGTGATGTCCTTGAGGCTTCACCTTCTTTCACTTTCAATTGATCACCAAAATTTATCAATTCTCTTAAAAATATCTCTTAATCTCATTTTAATCTTTACTGCTACCACTTATTGAAGTAACAATGAAAATCACAGCTGGCATACTTTCTCCTTTATGTATCTTACAAATACAGTTCAGTATCACTCTGTTGGGAAATGGGTGCTTTGGGGGACATTGTGAAATGGCCAGTAGGGGTGACTGTGCCTTGCCTAGCACTCTTGGGGGTGTCTGGCTCTGTGGGTCCCTGGACAGGTGTTTTCTTTGGCTGGCCTATTTCACAGCTCCTTAGAGACCAAGGTTTCCTCACAGCGTTGGCAATGACACAGGTGTTTCTTGTCTGTAACGAGGGAGATTGAGCCTCTCAATGCAAATAATTTTGTCCACTGGAAAAATATAAACTTTCCTAAATCTAATTTTCATTTGTATTAGTTTTTAACCTCAGATCTAGTTTCCTGAATAATTTATGAAGTAAATACAATTTTGACATGAGTTCACATTTTGTATTTTCTTCACAATCATAGTCTTACCTTTAGGAAAATTCTATTTTAGTAGTACTATCTTCATTCCAAGTTTGAGACGATAAGATTGGGACCAAGATTTCCAAAGTCATATTCCTGAGTAAAGGGCAGAGTCAGGATCCCAAACCCGGTCCCTGAGTCATGCTTCTCACGCCTCTCTCCATCAGTTTTGGGGTTGCTAGGGGAACCATGGCCACCAAAGCGAAGACTGTCTCTTCTGCACAACCATGGTGCTACTGGATATCTTCTACTCTGGCCACTCTTTATATTACATTCTTTACATAACAGCCAGAGGTGTTTTAAAATGCCAAGCTTTTGTTTCACACTGCACCCAGACCAAGGGTGAGCTCCTTCCCAAAGTGACATCACACCATGCTCTGACATCATCTCCCACCACCTGCCCCGGCCATCACCCTCAGTTTATTTTCTCTTTTTTCATGTCCTTAAATCTGTGTAGCTCTTTCGTGACTGAAGGTTTGGGCCCACATGGCTCACACCTGCATAACCTCTTAATCCCAGTTATCCTCAGGCCTCGGTTCCCTTTCTCAGAGAGGACTTCCTTGATCCCCAAATCTACTGTGTCCCGTTAATCTCTGAGAGCACCCTTTCATTTTCTCAGTGCAGCAAGCAGGCTGTGGAAATCATGAAGTAACCATCTCTCTCACTGGGCCAAATCTCTCTGAAAGTACAACTTTAGATATTAGGTGCTTAAAGTTTTTTCAAATGAATGATAAACAGGAGGTTGAGTTACAGTTCGGAGTGACTTGGCATTGGGCTCATTCTCAGGCTCAAAGACAAAAACCACACCAGATAAAGAGGCAATGGCCTAACAGCTCTAAAAATGAAATTATACTTCTTTGTGTAGATACTGGCATAAAGAAATGAAAACCCCTTTCCACTGTAGGTGTTTCTTATGGTCTTTTACAATTGTATTCAAATTTGGTAGCTGAAGTGGACATCGCTTTTTTTACAGCTATACTTGTGCTGGCCATTTTATGAATGAATTGTTGCATAGTCATGTAGCTTAAGGCAGGTCTAAATTCTATGTCTACTATACTTAAATATCAATGAAATGCTATTTTTTTTTTAAGGATAAAAGGACTTTGAGATAGGTGTTATCCTAAGTAAGTTATACATGACTCCCTGGTCACATTGCCTTTCTTACCTCCAACTACTCAGTGGAGAAAGCATTCTGGAGTATTCTGGAAGTGTTCCTAGGTTAGAGGTAACCAAGAAGAGCTGGTATGTGTTTATTTAATCTACCCCTTGAAAGTCAAGATATTCAAAGTTTGGGGGTGAATGGGAGACAGAAACTTAGCCAAATGCAGCAGGCACAGCGGTAGCCTCATCGGGCCCTTCACACATGACAAACGAGAGCATGCCCCGTGCCTCCAGGCACCTTTCTTTCCCTGTGCTTTTCTGACCTATGTCAACAGGTCATTATTTGAAAGCTTGCTTTTCCTTGAGGATCGTCCAACTAGTTAAAAAGCCATTTCCCGAAGGGACTCAGAGATCATTACAGCTGACAATGCTATCAGCTCACGTGTAGCTCTCGCCTTCGTATGAGAGTGTAGTTTTAAATCCATATTAGTTTCCCTGACTTTGATAAAAACCGAAAGTACTATAAGCTCATAATACTTTCATCAACTATTCTTTTCTAAATAGAGCGAAATTAGTTTATCTTGCAGTCTTGTATAGGTTTACTTCCCTTAATTCAGCAAGTTTGGCAGAGCTTTCCAGAGAAAAGCTCAGCTCATTAAATATGACCTTAATGGACTTAACATATATTGGTGGTGACAGGGTCCATACTTTATTTTGGCACACAGGAACTCCACTAATTTGTCTTTGTCACTCTGCGGCTCAGCTGAGCTTCAGTTTTAGCTTTCTGAAGGCAGCTGCAGGGTGATGGTGGCGGGACTGGCAGATGAGCCTCCTGGGTTGTACCAAGCACCTTTCCACTGACGATGTAAAGATGGCTCTGCCTGCTCTCCTCAGTTTATTATTGATTTTGCTGTCTCTATGAATGCTGGGACAAGTCTTGGAGATCAAGTATATTTAACTCAGAGCTGGGGTGGATCTTTTCCACCTAAACACTTTCTGAACTTTCCTTACTCATTTGTTAAAGTTTCCATGTAGCTCTTTGTTATTCAAATAAAGATAACTAAATTTTATTGTCCCTTACAATAAACCCTGGGCTAAATAAAGCGTGGTGCTTCTGTGTGAGTCTTCACAGGGCCGCAGGGGCGCAGAAGAGAAGCAGCGAGGTGGTCCAAGCCAGGAGCTACAGGCTGAATTCGGGTCACAGAGTGCTGCTCTTGCTCAAGCGCCGCTAGAAAACTATGGAAATCAGAAACAACCCCTGCATCAGCTTCTCCTCTATGAGAAGGGATTTA
The DNA here is from genome assembly GCF_000260255.1 of Octodon degus. NCBI lineage: Eukaryota > Metazoa > Chordata > Mammalia > Rodentia > Octodontidae > Octodon > Octodon degus. The sequence continues at coordinate 12,702,551 of NW_004524620.1, read as the reverse complement.
TATACATGTGAGCTCTTACATAGTCTCTAGCCAGATGAGAGATGCCAGAGAAAGCTGGTCACCCAACAGTGAATACACGGGCAACGTTCCTGCCTACCAAATACTTTGCGTGTGTTGATTCAATGCAGAGACTCTTATGACACTCACTCCACAAATGAGGCAAGAAAGGCCCACTGAACTCCATGACTTTCCCGATTCCACAGTCGCCTGTGGGGTCTAACCCCTGCATGCGGCATCTGTCATGGAGTCTCCGCAGAACACCCCATGCAGCTGCTGGGCATGGAGGGAGGATCAAGAATTAAGTGGCTTGCTGTACTTTGATCCTGGAAGAGTTATTTCCTTGGTGGGTCATGAAACAAACAGCCTCATCCTGCACGGACTCCCACAGGTGGTGCCTGAGGGTCAGGGTGAAGATAGCAGCTTTTGGAATCGTCTGCGGTGCCGTAGCCCGGCTGCCAACATGCAGGCGGAAGCCGCTGAGGAATGGGATATAGGATGCCTCATGATTTACTCTGTAAGAAGATTCAGGAAGAAAACACCCTCCCAACCCCTGATTCTCCCAGAGCAGATGGGCGATGGGCTCTGACAGAGAGGGATGCAAGCACGAACAGCAGAGACACACAGAGTGCAGAGAAGAGGGAAGTCGCCAAGGTAAAAGACAGCACGGCCACCAAGGCCACACGGCTCCCGCATAAACTGGCCCATGTGGTGATGGGAGGAACAAACGCACAGTTGGAGAGCTGGCCAAAGCAGTTCAAAGAGTGGACGGCAAGGCACCAGGGCTCGTGAGGCCGGTGCCGGCTGCGCGGTGTGCCGGCTTGGCTCTGCCTGCGCCAATCCTTTCGTATCAGTGCCTGTTTGCGATGCATACTGAGCATACTCGCTGTGGCATATCGCTTCACCTACATCCTGCCGCTTCATCCTTTACTTGCTCTTCTGTCCCCTTCCCTCCTGCCAACTCTTGAAATTAAATGCTTTAGTGTTTTTGAAAAATTTCGTAGTCGTAATGCTCAAGCTGTGCTGGATAAACACAATTCTTGGTTGCTTAAATAGTGCTCAGCTGAGATGACTGCTGAGGGACTCTTAGCAAAGAGACCTGTTTTCACACACACATGGCATCCTTGGGATGTTCCAGGGCCTGAGAATTATGGAGAAAACATCATTCAGGTGCCTCGGACTGAGGCTAGAGATGGCGCTACCTGGATCCTTCTCTGATACTGGTTCACTACAATTATTTGCAGGAAACACAAAAATGCATGCCACATAGTTAAGGTTTCTGGCCGCTTTTTGAAAAATATGAATTCACATTCTTAACCACTGAGTGAAGCCATCCACATTCTTAGGTAACTTACAGCATAATAATAAGAGCTAATAGAAATATACCCTTAATATTTTATACTGGAATACTATTCTCATCGAGCTAAATGAGGCGCCTAATGAGTGGAGCACCACCAGGGGAGCAGGAGTCCTTCTGTGTCTACATTCTTGTGGGCTATGCACACGGTGCATGACGACAGCTTCCCTTCACGCACTGAATTGCCACCATCGCTAACCTGAGTTGCCACCATCGCTAACCTGATTTGCCACCATCGCTAACCTGACCCTGTCTGGCAGCCAGGTGTTACTGCTGCCTTCCATCTTCTTGCCTTTCATCTTTTCTCTACTCTTTCTTCCTCGTGGTTGACACCAAGGGTACTTATGGCAATACATTTAAGCCTTGAATATTATATTAGATCCTCCAAATGGCTTCCTATCCAGGTAAAGTGGTTGACTGAGAATCTACTACAAGAACCAAAGCTTTTTTAAAAATGTAAGCTTAAGGGTTGGGGAAATGGCCCAGTAGAATAGGCACTTCCCTGGCAAGCGCAAGGGCCTGAGTTCAATCCCCGGTTCCGCCAAAAAAAAAAAAAAAAAAATGTAAGCTTATGGCCCACGAGGTACTCAGTCTTACTTTTGGAAGATGGTGTCAGTCAAGCTTTACACCTGGTGGATGCCAGCTCCGTGATGAGAGATGGCTAGTCACAGCTCTGTGTCAGGCATGCAGTGCCCAGGGCTCAGGTCACTGAGCGGTGTGTTAGTGGCCTGTTGGTGACTCAGAGAAGCTAAGGAAAGGAACAGGGCAGACTTGCTGCACACCAGGCAGGGCTCTCGGTGAGGTCCACAGCACAACTCCCTGCTCAGGAAGATTTCTTTACTTGGCTCAGTGGTCACCACTGTATTGTTTTCTCTTTAAGAAATTAAGTCACTGAAAGGGCCACAGTGTGTCCTTGCCTCCAGCCGGTGGCGACGCTTGTGCCTGCATCTCCAGCAAGTCTGAAGTGAGGCAGGCGTGTAAGACAGTAATACATTTTAGCTTCTGTCTAACAACTCTAAGTGTGGTACCGTGTTTGAGTCCAGGCAAACCACTGCCTTTAGGGAAAAGCCAGCGCAGAGGGCTTGCTGCCCACAGGTGGCTTAGGAAACTACCTTTTCTTTTGTATTTTAAGGAACGGTCTACAGGGTGGGTGTTCAGGGGTGTTCAGGGTCTCACCTCTAGATCGGACTCTGGTGATCCTCCTGTTAACAGCCTCCCAAGGGCTGGGATTGCAGGTGTGCACCAGCACACCCAGGCTCCACGGCCATCTCAGCACACCCCGGGGGCGGGGGCGGCATGGCAGGCCAGGGATCGAACCCCCAGCCCCCGTGCCTGCTTGCAGGCGCTTTACTCTGCTGAGCTATTTGGCAGGCTCTAGAAAACTACTTTTACACACCAAGAAAATACACTCATTACAGTGCTCTTACCTTTGCACAGTGCGCATGTGTTCGTCATGCGCAAACTGTTCTGTTCTGGGGACAGAACAGTGAGCGTCTCAGGGCATTTCTGACTCAAGGCCCCGCTTGGTACGACGCATGCGCGTTGCCGCGACGCAGCGCAGTGTGGGCACGCGTTTCAGTACCTCAGGAGGCCCGCGTCTGTGCCCATGTATTCTACATGGCACCTAGTGTGGTGGAAGCACGGTGCCATCACGCTCTTCTGTTGCGTCTTGGCAGGTCATTTTTAGTCTTTTATCGTCCTTTTCTTCTGCACATAACTTACTCAGGTCGCTTTCCAGCATGCTTTTGGCCAGGGAACTAACCAGTCTTTTTTCTTATATCTTTGGGTTACTAAAAATACCTAACATCCAGCAAGGGCAACGCCACATGCTAATGACTGCAGTACCGTGGTTTTCCTGTGTTATTTAATGGGGCAGGCTGTGCATAATGTTTTCACTTTCCATCTGGGGAAGTAAGTAATATTTGCTGCTTTGCTGTAGCACTCAGTGGTGTTAGCTGAAGCCAAGCAAGAGAGAAGGCTCGGGAGAGTGCGCCCCGCCTCCTGCAGGAGTCCAGCAGGGCCAGCCGCGGCTCCTGGAGAGGACACTGAACTCCAGCAACGCCAGCGTCTACGGCCGGGACGCAGAACCACCTGCCAACAGTCCATTGCTTTTTCAGCAGACTTTGCAGAGAAAATCTAGGTTGTCACTCACATTTAGAAATTGGTCTGTGTGGTTTTAAGAAGAAGGAATTAAGGCCATACAAGTTATGTCTCTAAAATTCAAAATCAGTTTTTAAAATGCAACACTTCGGGCTTCTCCTAGGGCGTGGCATATCAATCTCGTAAAGTGTACACACGTGGAGACCGTATGCCTTTCCTCCCACAGCTGCCACTTGTTTCATTTTGGTATCAAAGTCTTGCTGTTCCGAGCATAGCTGTAGACATCTCCTTTATGCTGAACTCCAAGTACCATCTATTTCAATTCAAATCAATCCAAGATGACAATTCCACTATGAATTAATAGTCTAATGCATGACTGTAGTTTTAATAGCTAAAGTATGTTTAACTACTTTTAAAGCTCTTATTAAGATTATTATTATTATTATTTAATGTTTTTAGCACAGGGTCTACAAGGTCTCACTCTACAGATTGGTCTTATAGTGATCCTCCTGTTTTCAGCCTCCCAAGCCCTGGGATTACAGGTGCACGCCACCACGCCTAGTCTCAGTAGCTTTCTCAGCACACCCCAGGGGCGGGGCCCATATGGCATGCCAGGAATTGAGTCCTGGTCCCTGTGTCTGTCTAAGCAAAGCTCTTATTAAGATTAAAGTTAAACAAAAAGCATCTTAATCAGACATTTAGTGAAAAACACACATTATAAAATATGGATGACCATGGTCTATGTGATACTTTGGCAGAAGTTTTTTAACTCAAAATTATCTACCAGCAGAAATGAAATATAATTATGATTATAAAATATTTCTTCATTTTCAACTTTGTCTATTTGGAATATGCTATTCCTGAACATTAGTCAGCATGCAGTGTTACACAGATGGACTGAATGACAAGATGTGGTGTGCAAGAGAGAAGAGAGTTTAGGTAAGATAATAAATATTTGATTTTAAACATGTTTAACCAAAGGACACTTACAAGGAAGAAATAGCTCCAACCACATGGTGTCTTTCTGTATTTTAAATAGGACATTAGTGGATTAAGGAGTTAGTGCCCCTCTCAAATGAACTGCTCACTCCCTCTTTAGTGATAAGATGGAGGGTCAAATAAGCACCAACAAGATGGAGAGAGAGGGAGAGAGGGAGACAGTAAGAAGGACAGAGGGAGAGAGAGACAGAGAGAGGAAGGAGGGAGGGAGGGAGACAGGGAGGGAGAGAGAGGGAGGCGGAGGGACAGAGGGAGAGAGGAAGGGAGGGAGACAGGAAGAGGGACAGAGGGAGAGAGGGAGTGACAGAGGACGGAGGGAGGGAAAGAGAGGGAGGCAGGGAGAGAGGGAGGCAGGGAGAGAGGGAAGGAGGAAGGGAGAGAGGAGGGAGGGAGGGAGAGGGAAGGAGGGAGAGGGAGAAGGAGGGAAGCAGAGAGGGAGGGAGGGAGGGAGAGAGAGAGACAGAGAAAGAGAAGGAAGGGAGGAAGAGAGAGGGAGGCAGGGAGAGAGGGAGGGAGACACAGGGAAAGAGAAAGAAAGTGGGCGGGAGACAGAGACAGAGACAGAGAGACAATAGAGACAGACATACATAGAGAGACACAGAGACAGAGGGACAGAGACACAGAGAGAAACAGACATAGAGACAGAGACAGAACGCTTTTCCAAACAAGCCCTCAAAGGCTGAGCCTGACTTAGCCTCGTCCTCCCTCCAGGGTCCTGCCCTGGCCCACTGCTGCAGCGGCTCTGTTGCACCGGAGTCATCTATGTTTTGCTTAGCTGTGCTTTTACGTAAGCGAATGTTTCCTCTCCTCCACGTGCCGCCGTCGGCGCAACCGAGGGTCCTCACACAGCTGACTTACAAAAGACCTTTCCTTACTGCACCAATCTGCACGTGGGTTGCTTGTGGAATCTCTTGCTATTTTGATTAAGATTCCAAACTTTGTGCTGTGGAGACCACAGAAGGTTTGAACTCAAACAGGATGAATCAGAGACTTACAGATTGAGGCATTCATTGTTATCTCTAGTGAAATGTAAACTAGGGGTTCACTTCGAGGACCACTCCCGTGAGCTCCTTGGGGGCGGGGAAGCGTGCTCTAGCCCAGGATAATAGAGAATGTAGTAAATTAGCTGATCCAGAAAAATTCCAACCAGGGACATTGCTTTGGTCATAACCGAATTTCCCACTACGCTGCACCTCCTTAGCTGCCCGAACAAGGAAGCCGGAGCGCTTCTCCGTGTTCTCTAGTAGAACCAGGACACACTG
>NW_004524620.1:12669946-12696736 GCF_000260255.1 Octodon degus | reverse complement strand
GAGGGAGACAGAGGGAGGGAGAGAGAGGGAGGCGGAGGGACAGAGGGAGAGAGGAAGGGAGGGAGACAGGAAGAGGGACAGAGGGAGAGAGGGAGTGACAGAGGACGGAGGGAGGGAAAGAGAGGGAGGCAGGGAGAGAGGGAGGCAGGGAGAGAGGGAAGGAGGAAGGGAGAGAGGAGGGAGGGAGGGAGAGGGAAGGAGGGAGAGGGAGAAGGAGGGAAGCAGAGAGGGAGGGAGGGAGGGAGAGAGAGAGACAGAGAAAGAGAAGGAAGGGAGGAAGAGAGAGGGAGGCAGGGAGAGAGGGAGGGAGACACAGGGAAAGAGAAAGAAAGTGGGCGGGAGACAGAGACAGAGACAGAGAGACAATAGAGACAGACATACATAGAGAGACACAGAGACAGAGGGACAGAGACACAGAGAGAAACAGACATAGAGACAGAGACAGAACGCTTTTCCAAACAAGCCCTCAAAGGCTGAGCCTGACTTAGCCTCGTCCTCCCTCCAGGGTCCTGCCCTGGCCCACTGCTGCAGCGGCTCTGTTGCACCGGAGTCATCTATGTTTTGCTTAGCTGTGCTTTTACGTAAGCGAATGTTTCCTCTCCTCCACGTGCCGCCGTCGGCGCAACCGAGGGTCCTCACACAGCTGACTTACAAAAGACCTTTCCTTACTGCACCAATCTGCACGTGGGTTGCTTGTGGAATCTCTTGCTATTTTGATTAAGATTCCAAACTTTGTGCTGTGGAGACCACAGAAGGTTTGAACTCAAACAGGATGAATCAGAGACTTACAGATTGAGGCATTCATTGTTATCTCTAGTGAAATGTAAACTAGGGGTTCACTTCGAGGACCACTCCCGTGAGCTCCTTGGGGGCGGGGAAGCGTGCTCTAGCCCAGGATAATAGAGAATGTAGTAAATTAGCTGATCCAGAAAAATTCCAACCAGAGACATTGCTTTGGTCATAACCGAATTTCCCACTACGCTGCACCTCCTTAGCTGCCCGAACAAGGAAGCCGGAGCGCTTCTCCGTGTTCTCTAGTAGAACCAGGACGCGCTGGTCAGCCGGCCTCTGCGATGCTGGCCGTCTTCCCTGCTCTCTGTCCGGAAGCGGCGGTGAAGCTGCGGCTAACAGCCCTGCAGACTTCGCGGCTGGGATCAGGATGCACGCGACGGGCGCGTGCGCAGATGAAGCAAGCCCGGGTCGCTGGCTCCCCAGTCCCGGCAAGGCAGCCGGCGGGCCGCCGCTCTTCTTTCTCCTCTAGATCCCACCTACCTTGCTTTTCTGAGCGGCTCTCGAGCGAGGCTGGGATACAGGCGTATGAAAAGCCAACCAGACTTTCACACCGAATTACTTCCTAAGTCAGATGCTACCCAGTCTTTCCCACCTTTGGCCTCTTGCCAAGAGAAAAAGCAGGGTCAGGCTCTGGAGGAGAAGGCAAGCGTTCTCCCTGCCTTTTCCTACTTCAGGCGAAATTGAAAAGTACTTAGATTCAAACAGGTTGAATCTGAGAACAATTGAAATTGCCTTTGAAGATAATTAAAATTTCAACAAATATTTTGAATGCAAAAGGCTCACTTGGCCTTTGGTAAGCTCCTTGCACCTAGTTTAGAACCCGCGAAAGCCAGAGGCTGCAGGCTGCTCTTGTAACCCGTGAGCTTCCCCCTTCCGGCACTTACGAAGGCTCCTCGGACACAGCCGCTCCCTCCTCCAGCTCCTGTGCTTGCTTGTACCACGGCAGCTTGGCCTCCACCGGGAGCTTCTCTGAGGATTGGTGCATGCCATAAAGAGAAGAGGTTAGTCCGGGCTGGGGCTGTCGGGGCGTTCTGCTGCCCTCACAGATCTTACAGTTGTACAAAGCCCAGAGGTTATATCTTGACAATCATAATTGGGTGTTCTGTAATTATAATTAAACGTTCTGTAATTTTGCCTCCTCTGAGGATGGCTTAATCAAGCAGAGTGGAATCAGATTTTAAAGACGTTTGCAACACCAGTGTCTGTGTGTCTGGCCCTCCATGATACTGCAAGTGAAGGAAACCTTTTCGTTACAAAGTCCTAACTGCAGGAGCACTAGCACAATAAGCATGTAAAGAATCATCAAAAGATCTTCCAGACATCTTAAACAGAAAATAAAATAAATTATGTTTTGAGACTTTCATGTATTTATTTTTGCCTTTTGGCTAAGTGTGTTCTATGCCACATAATTAAAATCAAACTCTGCCACTCTGAGATTTGCCCAGAATCGTGTCCCATATCCCACTTGCTCAGGACCAGCGCGGCTCTCTGACGATTCGAATGTCACATGTGAGTTGGGGCCTATAAACCACTAACTTGACTTGTTTTGCCCATTATCTAGATTTGGCCAAATAACTCAGAATGAGCTTTTAAACGACTTTCCTAGGGAAAAATGTGGAGGAGAAAAAGAAATAGGGACGCTGTCACTCGCCCTACAGAAGTAACTGCCCAGGCCCCCACTTTGACATGTTTATTAGGGCCATTTATGGGCATATTTGCCTTTCTAGTATGAGAGCGTGCGGCTTTATCACCGTTTTATGACATATGATTGCAAAGATGAAAGAACTCCATGCACATATGCGCACGCCATAGAATTACGTGGTGCTTTAATGATGTTTAGAGAGGCTTACTATGTAGTCGTGAAAATCCAGCTTTTGTTCTTGACAGTGAGCCACAGACTTCTTTCTCTGCAGGGGCTCGGGAAAGCCTGATCTAACAACGAATGCTCTGTTTTTCTTTAGGAGCATCACTATGTGCCCTGTGTGTGCCGTTCTTGTTTGCTGTCAGAAAACTAAGTGAGTGGCAAATACAAAACTGCCAAAGCCCGAAGTCCTGCTATCACTGGCCGGACAGCAACATGGTGCTGTGCCGCCCTCGGCTGGCAGCTGCCCCGTCTACCCCGACCAGGCGGGTCCCGCGCAGCACAAGAGCTCTGCCTTGCAACGGGAGGGCTCGGGCGGTGCCACCAGCAGCCACGTCATGCTTTCCGGTTGGGCCAGATGCTGTCAGATGTGCCTACAGTTGCCTCTTCTAACAGGTGAGGACACTGATGGTAGTTAAGAATTAAGGGCAATACTTGGGGAGAAGTTGGCATATGCCAAGGGCCAGGCTAGGCACCTAATTACATTCTATCTCCTCTAGGCGTCCCATGACCCTAGGGTAGATGCTACTTTCCCTTCAGTTACAGAAGAGAAAATGGGGGGAGGGAGGGAAGGAGGGAGGAAAGAGGAGAGAGAAGGGAGAGAGAAGAGAGGGGGCTATCTATCAAAAGTAATCAGGATTTCTGATATGTTTTCAGATTTTGCTTTCCTTTTAGGACACTGTTCATGGTAATCTATGCTAGTCTTTATTTTTATTTTATTTTTTACATATTTAGCACAGGTCTACAGGGTTTCACTACCACAGATCAAACTCGTAGTGGTCCTCCTGTTTTCAGCCTCCCAAGCACTGGGATTACAGGTGCATGCCACCATGCCCAGTCTGAATCGCTGTCTCAGCGCACCACGGAAGTGGGGCTGGCATGGCAGGAGATCGAACCCTGGTCCCTGCATCTGCCTAAGCAGGGGCTCTAATCCGCTGAGCTATCTGGCTGGCCGTAATCTGGTATTCTTGCTCATAAAGTAGAACTTTTCTAAAATTTCTTTTCATAAGTTATTTCCAATATATACTAAATTGTGATATGCTTCACATTTTGATTATAAATTATGCTTCTAGAATTTAGTCTCATATTTATGTTTTCATTTTCAGTATAAAAAGTGCACATGACATTTTTCAACCATCATCTTCGAACCACCTCTTAACGTGGGGGTAATTGTACACAGCTTTCCTTACGGAGCACTTAGTAAAAAATTGCAATCAAAACCATTTGAAATGTTCAAAACGTGCATCACGTCCAGTTAGTAGAGTCTATGTTACAAAGAGTGACTACTACGAATACTTGGGATGACGTCCGCAAGGACTTGTGCCGCGCCCGAGGGCAGGCTGAAGGCATGTCTGTCATGTTACCTCTAGGTCTGTAGCACGGAGTGGGCCCGATGCACTCCTCCTTGATGTGGGGCTTTGTCTTGGGGCTGCAGCCTCCCGTGTGCATCCCTCGGTGGTCCATGCAGAGGACCACGCGGTAGCGGAGACCCTGGCCACACGTCACTGTGCACTGGAAAGAGATTGCGAGAGAGGAGACTCACAGGAAAAGGCTCCTTCCTTCCCGCCTCACCTAAGGCCCCTTACACAAGGACCCTGCTTCTCTGCTTCTCTGCGGACTCCTGGTGGGTCTGGAGCACTTCTCACCAGTCTTGGCACCTTTTTCTCTTTGGCTATTTGAGGTGAAGCTAGCTGAAAATTAAGCCACTTCCAACCTCTTAGGCTTGGATGAATCTGTCACCAATCCTGAAGCACCCTCTATGCAAAATCTCAAATCAAGCACACACACACACACACACACACACACACACACACACACGAAAAAAGAAACTAAAGTGCACTCAAATTGAGTTACCAGCACTCTTCTTAGCTACTTTGCTGGTGACTGCAATGTCCAAGCCTATGGGGAGCACTTGCTCCTGCAAGGAGAATGACACAGTTTAAGCTGCGTCATAGCTAGTTTGTATCACAGCATGGCCAATCCAACTGATTACACTGAAATAAAAATCAAACCATGGATAGAAATGACTCAGTGGCCAGATGTGCGCAGTGCCTGCACTGGTCCTGCGCCTCTGGCACATCAGGGAAGGCAGCATGGTGTGGGCTGCACCGTCAAAGCTGGAAGGCTCAGCACGGAGCCTTTCGCGTCTTGTGGAGAAGGGACAGTGGTTTCCTTCTACATCTTCCTATCTCGTGTGCCATTTGTCTCTTTACTGTAGCAACTAGGAAACCTAGAATAACATTTTAATCTTAGCTACAGCAGGTTTCCTAATGTCTATTATTTTGGGTTTAATTATTCTGCTTCACCCCATAATTATTATTTTACAGCTTTCATTTCTATCCCCTTCCCCCAGTGGCTAGTATACCTAGTTTAATTTTAATCCACCAGGACCCTTTTTTGGGTACTGATAGAAGATACTAAGCAAAAATACAGTCAAACTCTGGTCTTCTGAGCTCTCCTGTCACAGTAGCTTTCACAGATTAAGTTTCATCCTTCAGCCTGAGCTATTGTAGAAGGGCACTTGTTTATCTGAAAAAGGGGTGCAGTAGAAGTTCCTTTGAAGTAGAAGATATATATATATATATATATATATATATATATAACCAATTATGTTCTGCCATTTCTGCCATGCTGGACTGGGACACTCCCACTCAGGGCTAAGCTGGTAGGTGGCTAACAAGCCAGGAGAAGGTGGGGCCGCGCTGGTACCTGGTCGGCCCTGACGGCCGAGGGAGCCGCAGACTGACTCTCCTAATGAACAAAGAAAGAGGGCACAGTTACCGGAGACCACTCCTGTGCCAGCCATTTAGGGCAGTCAAAAATGTTGCAGGGTTGCACGATGGGCGTCTTAGGGGTGTACATGCATTTCCACTCTTCCACTGATGAGACACGCCCCTGGACGTCCTCCTCCACGCAGGAAACCGCCCGGCGCTGGACGCCCCCCCCACACGAGGAGGAGCACGCGGTCCACGGGGTGGCCTCCCACCTACAGAAGCAAGGGAGTCATCAGGGCAGACATTGTCGCACATCCTCCATGACCTGCCACACCAACCCTGTTCCCTGGCCTGCTGGGGTCAGCAGGTTCTCAGAGGCTACAGTTCAGAGAACCAAAAAATGTTTACTGACTGAAATCTTAAGAGCCAGCGAGAGGCTTGGGCGTTGGCCAAAGCGCTACCTACACAGATGGAAGCAATGCAGTGCTGGGAGCTGTCCCCAAGGACACCTTTGCTGCCTGGCATTGACACAAGAGGTGGCAGTTCAGTCTCAGTCTTTGCCCCCGTCTTCATGATTTACATAGAGATGTATTAAAATTTATTCACTTACTTTTCGTTCAATCCCGTAAGTCTCTTTGTCAAGTCTAAAGTCGGATCATTAGTTAACACTAAGGGCCTGCAACTGTGCAGGTACTTTTACTTCCGACTTTATCCCGTTACTTCAAGAGATTTTCGCAGGAGAAGCTCACAAAAGGTCAGTGTAAGCAAAAGCTCTTTCTCCATAGCTCCTGCCAACCGGCAGCTTTGAGATTTCATAGCCCCAGCCCAGTCTTGGTGTTCAGGCGGCGCCGCCCGGAGCAGAAGGGTTAATGCAAGTGTGATGCGCGTGCTCCTGCTGCTGGGACAGTGGCAGCTTAGAGTCCCTCTAGTAAAATATTTCGGGAGGTGGGAAGAGGCTTGTCTTGGTTGAAAGGCTTATGGCTTTTGAACCTACAGTCATCGTTAGATAAGACAGAAAATGACAATATTTCTGACAACAGTTAAGACAATTTCAGTGATGCTTCAGAGCTGAGATCAAATGCAGAGAGCTATCTTTGTCTAATTATTTTCTCTCCCATCGATCTAGAGTGTGGAATTTCTAAAAACTGAAGCTTTGGGACTGGGTGAGTTGACTCTGTCACTCTTATATACGTTCTGCTTGTCAATGAGGAGGAGCCAGGAACTTTAAGATTTCTCTTAGAATTAGGAGAGAGAATCTTAATAAAAGAGAAAGGAAATTTCACCAAGTTAAAATACTTGACTAGCTCAGCTCAAAACTATGTCTCGGGCACCCCACAGAGACTCTAATTATTCTCTAAGTAGGATTTCATGGATGTCGTGAACTTGATTTCTCTGCTGCATGAGTCACAGCAATGTGTGCTTCCCAGTTAAGCAGATTTTCCTCTACATTTTCTGGGCACTGTAGACATTTAGGCAACAGCTCTTCACTTCACTGCCAACAGCCAACATATGTTGCCATGCATAGTATTTTCCGATGTGTTTTCCCCAAGATACACATAAGAGAATGTCGTTATGGGGAAACTGAGGCTCTCTGCTTGGTCTTTAGGAGATTTTTTGATCTGTGTCGAGACAATGAAGTCGCTCTACAGAAAGCTTCCCTTCCAATAAGGCAAGACCAGTTCTCATGTGTGGCCACGTGAGTCTCAGGAGGCGCCTGTGCGGGGACAGAGCAGGCCTTCAATGGAAGCCAGCCAGATATAGAGGTGCTGTTCTTACCACATGTGATGATGAAGTGGGACTATATTTTTAATGCACATTTAATCTCTTTGTGTATTAAGATGTCATAAAAGAACACACTTTCTAATTGGTGCTCCTAAATCCCTGAACTTGGCCCTCCTAAAAGAAGAGTGATTCATTTCTGTTTCAACACTTGGACCTGAGTATAGTATAATTTCACAAACAGAAATAAGCAGCCCTTTCAAAGTCAGCAATCACAAAAAGACAAGCAAGGCTAATATTACTCTTATAGTATATTTCCAGCATGCAATTATGATTTTACATGTGGAATATTAGGCTGTGCATCCTCATACAATAAAAGAGTTATATGAGAGTTTAAAGAAAAACATATTTGGTTACTTTATAACAGAAGCTGAGAGACAGTATCAGCTGTGAGATCTTAAAACTATGACCAAGGTAAGCACTTGGAATAAAAGAAGATGTATCCAAGAATCTTGCTCTGGGATCTGGGCTCTTGTCCTGGGAGAATATTAAATGAACTTATGTACCACCACACATTTTAACTCCTTATGGTTTCAATGTTTTAAACATACAATGTATTTAGTTTAAGAAATTATCAAAATTAAAAAGGATGTAGAGAGGTGGCATATATTAATATGAATCAAGATCATTCCTCAGACTATATTCTTAGTTCAGATTACGTATTCAGTCAGAGACTGAAAACAGTAAAGAACAACCTAAGATTCTATTAACTGTGTAATGTCTGTAATTGTGGTCTTGATCCTATTTAAATATTTTAAATAAGTAAAGCTTTCTTTCTTGACTATTGGGTGGTTTTCAGTTGAGAAATTTATAAAATAGTCATGTGATGAAATGCAAGTGCATTCGTAGTGATCACCTCTGGCGCCAGGGCTTTCTCAGTGCAGCCGACTTCCTAGCCTTAGAGCTACCGTGGTAATGAAGCTGAGGGCGGAAGTGCAGTTGCTTGCCTTGCCAGCTGTGCCCTCCTGTTGTGATGCACGCACATGCCGCACCGTAGACCCAGGACGTGGCACGAGCCATCAGGAAGGGGACCATTTCAATACCACAGGGTTTTAGGCATTTGGGGTAAATTCCATTCTATAAAAGATCACGTCTAACTTAAGACAGGCAGCATTAGTTATGCCAGAAAAATATAAACAAAAGAAGTCATAGAGGCTCTGAGATAAATCTAGGAGCTACAGGAAAACAACTTGATGTTGCTCATTCTTGCCACCCAACTTAGCCTTTGTCATGGATGGCCTTCCAACAAGTGCTGTGTCCTCGGAACATAGAAACTACAATAAAAGGAGATCTTGGTTCAGTTAAATTGGTATTTGTTACTTTCATTAAATTATGAATGAGTAAAGCAGTTTGAGTCAGATCAGCAAAATCATGTATCAGGGCATTCAAAGGCTGCTTACTGTCTTTATCAAAATAATCATAAGAAAGTGACAGGCAGCTGATGGATGAGGTTGCCACTCAGCGACAGAGGCAGCGACCAGTGCGCCTTGTGTAAATCAAACCCCTCTGTCTATAGGTCACTGTTAGAATGATGAAAAGTGCGATTCTGGTCAGCTGCTGGACATACTAGATGGACACTGAGTGACAGCTTGCACTCGCATACATGCGTCACAGAAATCTTGAGCATGTGCAGTCCATGTGTGGACACATGGGCGTCGATGTGCATGGGCTCCTATGTGTGCGATGCCTGGCTTGCGTGTCTGCGCAGTGTGAGCGTGGGAGTGCTGGCAGGGGCAGGAGCAAGAGCCATCGCTGAGGTGCTGGGCGCACAGCCTCCAGGGTCGTGCTCGGAGAACAACTTCTCAGACTGCTTTATTATGCAGTTTTGAATACAATTATCTTCCAGGCTTAGTTAAGTGCAGACTGAGCAAACTGCTGTAGATTATTTCAACTATTTAAAGTCTAATTTAAACCATCGGTTCTCAATAGCACTGGCCCCCCAGAGACCAAATAAACAAAGAAAACACAGAAAAGGTAGATTTAAGCCCAACTCGAATTTCTGCTATCTGTGGAACTGTTTCAAATGTGGCAGGTAGCAAGTGGCAGTAGGTAGTCATTTTCATATGAATACATTATAATAAGAAAAATCTTATGAAATTTTTTGGGGGGTTTTGGTACCAGGAATCCAGTTCAGGTCCTCACACTTGCCAGGCAGTCTTATGAGATTATAAAATTTAAATATTTTTTTTCCAATTACTGTATTTAAAAACTATTTCAATTAAATTTCTGAATAATAAAGACAAGAAAAGTTTGCACTTAACTATAATTTCTTCAAAGTAAAAAGAGGACATAGAAAGGCCCTATGCAGACTAACACCACATCTGGAACTCCCCGTGTGTGGTGTTGGGTAAGGCGTTAGGGGGGTTTGTCTAATAGTTAGCAACAGTGGCTTAATGACTGGGATTCTACTGCAGAAGAAAGAGCAGAGGACAAAGGGAGAGAAAGACATAACATGAACCGTGCACTGTTTCTAACCAGAGTGAATGACTGAGCCGCCTGCAGTGTAACATGACCTTCGTTTAAAAAGGGTTCGGAAGGACCAGCTGAGGGCTGAGCAGGCCAGCAGTGCTCGGAAGCGGCTCAGGCGGGACTGCAGTCACCATCCGCCGCCGTATTTTTAGAGAAAAAACACAAAATCTTTCTCTACATATGTCTATGTCTCTCTCTCTCTCTATATATATATCTAAAAGCATCAGAAGACTGATTTGCTAATTCTAACATCAGGATGATTGATTTACGTACCGAGGAAGGGGGTGGTAGAGGTCATAAGGCATGATCTGCTTGTATCCGTCACTGTTAGGAACAATAATGCCAACCCTCTGAGTAGAAGGTACATACAATAAAATAAACACTAAATGATTACATTATACAAAACTTTTATACAATTACAAAACAACATTGACAAATCATCTCTGAAAAACAACACTAAGACACTTCAGCACCTCCATCTTGCACATGCTCCAGGTGGGGTGAGTTCTCCGAAAGGCTACCATTTCCGGTAGTGAACTCTGCTCCAAGCAGGGAACACCACTGGGGAGGGTGGTGGCAGGACTTGGCACCCCGTCACTAAATGTGACGCTGTAAGCTTGCGAATGTTCTTTAATCCCCCAACTCACACATCCTGTGAGGCCGCCACCATCATCCTCATTATTGATGTTAGTCCCAGGTGCTCACCGAGGGACTGCAGCTGCTGTCGCCCTTCTGGTGACAGAGCGAACTGTGCAAGGACGAGTCTGTCCCACAGAGCTGCCAGCACAGTGCCACCTGTTACTAGCAAGTGGGTTTCATCTCTCGGCTGACCTACAGATTTTCACTATTACCTGGAAAGCAGCTGCTTGGGTATCTTACAGAAAGAGAAGGGAACTACCAAATACAGTAGGCAGCTATGCGCAAAAGCAAATTCTCTTTAAAGATAAAGTTGTAAAACCTTTCATAGATATGACAAGGTTTTTTTAGTCTAAAGCATGTTACATGTTGTAAATTGTTATGTAAGGGTGGCTGCAATTGTGATGAATTATCTAGTAGAATTACCTAGTACCCTGGGAAACCTGTGAGGGTTAGGGACGGAGAAGGGGCTAAAGGAACAGTAAGAAGTGACATTCTATGCTACACGGCTAAAGAGCGCAGAGTAAATGACATTATGGATCATGTAAAAGTCCTTGGAGGATGAATCTTTTCCACTGACTTCGACAAAAGCCTCCAATTAGTAAGTCTGGGTCCTCACAGAGGCCTGGCCCGGCCATGTGGAGGGTTTGTGCCTTGTGTCTGGGTAAGAGGGTGGGGCGACCGTGGGAGGTGACAAGAACCCAACCCAGATGCAGCACGGGAGGCACACACCAATGGCTCTCATGCTGACAGAGGACCAACCTGCACACCTGGGAGCACTTCTGAGCGCCCAAGGAACGCCTGCACGCTGTGTCCTTAGGGCTCATTTATTTATATATCTGTATCATAGTGACCATATATTTCTAAAGAAAGACTTGCAGCTTGACCTATCTTGTGATATGGGATGGCAGAATGTGCTTTATCTCTATGGTTAGCAAATGTAAGCCTCTGGGGAGAAGGCGCAGCCCGGGCATACTGTGGATTAGAAAGGCAAAAGGTCACTCAGGCCAGAGATCGTGAGAGGGAAAGACAAAGGCCTGCGCAGGTTCTGGAGAAATGACTGAAATGTGAGGAAATACTTGAGAGAATCTGAATTTGTTTGACCAAAGTAGAAGATGAAATTGTGAAGACAGATGTTTATTCCCAGAAAGAAAAATCGCTGGAGTACTAATGTGTTTATCATACATAACTAACTTTGTTGTAAGACTCGATGTCTTACGCTTCATTGCACAAGGGATTTTCAATTACGTGTATGTCTGTGTATTTTGTGAGTGTGTTTTCCTCTTCTCTGACAGTGTTCATAAAGCTGAGTACTGCCTTTGGGCATTGTTAAACGCCCATGATCTTTAACACAAAATGCAATGGATACTGCATTAAACCTCCGTTCTACTTTGGGAGGTAAGTGGTCTACTCATTCCTGCCCCTGACAGACAAGGGACTGGACGAAGGCCTCCGCTGGCCTTGTGTCAGGCGTCTGCGATCTCCTCGCAATAGTGCTTGTATCCAGTAATTAAGGGACTTTGCTTTGTAAAGAACCATATTTGAAAGAATGCCAGCTTCCTAAAGTGTTCCAGTAACTTGGACCTGCCCTGTTATCTTGTAGTAGTCAATTAAGGAGTAACTGCAGTTGACTTTGAAGTTGTATTTGCTTGCTCTTAGCATCTTTATTCATTCCGTATCAATTTCTAAATGTAAACCTCAATGCACTGCCTTTTATTCTGAAAATATTTATGGCCACAATTTGTCATCTTTAACATTAAAACCAACTTTTGTAGATCGACATCAGGTGATTTATCAGCTGATGATATTTAAAATGGAGACAGAGATGTTGAAAGAGACAAGCTAAACCAATGAAAGAGAATAAATGAGAGAGCTCATAGAATTCAAGATGTTGGGCTTTGCTTTGGACTGATTTAGAAATATGTTTTTGTTTGAAAAAGGAGCTTTAAACCTGGATTCAGCAAAACTAGAGCTGTATTTATGTTTCTGTGGCACGGGTCATGGTGAAGACTCGTGAACTGGCTGCGTGGCACCTGTGAAAACAGAGAGATAGCGACACAATGCGGCTCTGTCTGTCCTCCTAAAGCACGTGTGCGCTTGGCTCTCTCCCTCCTGGGCTCAGGCCCCGGCCGGGCTTGCCCTGCTCCATCACAGAGGAGAGGCGACCTTGCCTTCACTCCCTTTGGCTCACTCCAGGACACTCTTTTTCTTAACAAAGTGCACATCGCGGAGAATGAAGAACGAGACACAACTTGGGGCTCGAATGCACTTGGCCCACCTGTAGGCCGGAGCTTTCTTTGCGTGTGTGTGTGTGTGCATGCAGACATGCGGCTGAGTGTGTGGGAAGCGGTGAGGGAAGTGGCTGAGGTGCAGAAGCGGCCGCAAGGGGAAACAGAAGGGAGAGCTGGCGTGCAGGCGCAGGCGCTCGCGCCCCCTGCCGGAGCGCCCCGGCCACTCAGGAGCTTTCCATCCTGGCGCTGACGCGCCGCGCCAGCCTCCCGCGTCAGGGCTCTGCTTGTGAGGACGAGGATGGGAGAGCAGCGCCCACGCTGGAGTGACGCGGCCTAGGAGCCCCACGCTGCCCGCGCCCCGCACGGCCCGCTTCGTGCATCGTGCAGGGCAGGACAGCGCTTCTCTGTTTCAGGAAGCTCATACAGCAAAATATTCTGAAGCAAATATCAATAAAATTTTTGAACCATTATTAATGGAATGGAAAAGTTCTGATGTGTAACGGCAATGGAGAATACTAACGATGGCAATGAATGCACACTGCAGCTTGTGATATTAAGCAAGCGTGCACATGTGCATGCCATCTATACAATCATGTAAGTAAACAGGTCACACACATATATGTACTCTGTCATACATGTAGCTTAGACAGCATCTAACACTTAACACCAGTGAGAAAATACCTAACACCCATGTGTATTTTTTCTTGCTTTTTAAATATATTTACTTTTTTGGCTTCTAAGTTTTTAAATAATGAATTACCTTTAAAAATCAGAGGAACTAGAATATTTTAAAAAATTTCAAAAAGAAAAACATCTAAGATAGAAACACTTGGAACTATGTCATGAATTGATAGAGCAAGGCCATCACCCCCACTGCCATGTGACTTAAACAGTGAGTCTGTGCGGAAATGTTCTAAGAAGCTCCTTGAGAACTTTAAGAAATCGAGTCCAAGTCAGGGTGACACCACCTCCTCATGGCAGCCACATATTGCAATAAATCTCTCTGTAAGGGAAATCCTAATGGGACTGACTCTGAGGCACCTAATTACGAGTCATGGAAATGGAGCCTGGGAAGCCCTCTCCGGCTCCCGTGCTCCGCGCCTCTTCTCCTCGTGTGCTCAGCCACTGCTCGGACCCTGCCACGCTCCCACCGCCCTGTGTGCAGGGGCTGCCTTTGCTGCTTCTCTTTCCTGTGCGTCCTGCAGGCGCCCAGCTCTTCCAGTCACCTTGGATCCAGTGACGTCCCCCAAATGTATTCCGCAAGCACGTGCCTTCTTACCACTCTCCTGACGTCTCTCTCTGTGGGAGCTATCGTGTCCCAGCGACCTGCTCAGGACTGTCACAGAAACTGACCATTTACTTCCCAACTGAAAAGACTTCCCGGGCTTTCTAATGCCCAGGGAAATTTCATATTCAAGTGCTACTTTTTCTACAGTCTCACTTATTTCTTTTAACATCTAGCTAGAACATCTATCCCTGTTCTGAACACCTGTAACACTAACACCAACTCTTCTTAGTATTTTAGCTATGTTTTAACTATGTACAAGTCTCTCATTAGTGTAACAGCAAGAGACACTCATGCTGGTCCTCTGCTGTCATAGGTCAAGACAGTGCCCTGCACATGGCGACTGGGAGATAGCCACAGAGCGATGCCGCGCCAGTGGTGTGCAGACGCAAGGGCAGGTGCTACGTGGCCCACTCGGAATTGAAACTAAGGAAGAATCAACAGAATACAAGGTTGCAAGAGAGGAAAGGAAGGCAGGCAGCTCCCAAGCCGGCAGCACTCGGTGCCACTTCTTGTGCTTGCTGGCTTTCCTGTCCTCGGGAGAGAGACGGTGGCTTGCTTAGGGAGTCGCCTGGCAGCGCAGGAAGGCTGAACAGGTAAGCAAGGTGGTGCTTGGTGTAGCTCTGAGTCTTCCCACTGCGCTCTTCAGAAGCAGCTCTGAATGCTTTGTGACAGTCTTTTCCCTTGCTGGCTTGTAAGTCCTTAAGGTACCGTGCTGGTCCGTAACCATGCAATCAGCTTTCTTTAGGCAGGGCTGGGCCCAGATTCTCCCTGATCTGTCTCCATCTCTGCCATGGTGCTGAGCACAAAAGCTGGTACAGGCAGCAGTAAATTAAAGAAAAAGTGAAATTATGGTTTGTAGGAAGAGTTTTGGCAGAGACCGGAGGTCCATCTTCTCGAGTAAACTCCAGGGCAGTAGAAGCTAACTCCTTTTAGACTGGGTCAGGAAAGAGCTAATAAAATGTTGACAAAACCAAGATGGACTTTGCCGTTTCATGAGTAATGGAGCACAGAGGACTGCGGCACACAGAGGGAACGGGGTGCTGGAGCCCGAGATGGAGGTGCTTTGGCTTGGCCTGCAATTTCCCTGCTCACTGTGGGAGGCTTGGTTCCCAGGGGTGCAAGGCGGGGCTTCGGGGTGAGCAGCTGGATACAGGGTCTCCAACCCCACCGTGGACGGCTCTACCAAGGGCTTCTCAACTTGACAGGCTAATGGAAGATGATGGAAACCTGAGAAGCAAGACCTGGCTCAGGGAGCAGGTCCTCTGGGCATCTGGGGCGCCAGTAGTGTTCCCAGCACTCTCTGCTCAGCTCTCTGTCTCTGTGTTTGTCTGTCTGTCTCTGTTTCCTAGCTGTTTTGAAGTGAGAGATCTTCTCTCCTGCATGATCCTGATGTATGATGTTTACCCTGTCTGAGACCCTAAAGTAAAGGAGCCAGAAGGCGAGTGGAGCGCAGGTCAGAACTCTCCATTCTCCAATCACTCTTGATTGCTTCACACTTGGACTTCAGCTCTGGTCCTCGGCAAATTCCAGATACAGCGTGAAGCCAGGAGTTCTAACTGAAGTGTGAGTGGACCCCTGAGGCGCATGCCACTGGGCTCTACCTGACTTTTCCAGTTTTGGTTTGCTGAGGGCAGACCTCAGAGCTCTGCCCGCAGTTCCACCACCACTGAACTAAGGTGATTTTCTCAAAGTCCCTCCTCTTCCAGCGCCTGTCAGCTTTCTGACACAGGCAGGCTGTCCTTGCACTCACATGGGGGTGGCCTGCGGCGAAGGAGAAGGTTTTCGTGCGTGTCCCAGCTTTCCCTGCCACGCTGACTGGTACAGGGGCTTCATTTCTGTGGGCTTCGATGGGACCAGGCCCAGAGGAGCCCGCGGCATGGGCCTGATCTACGAACATCCTTTTAGGCAAAGTCACCTTCTGCTACAAACCTAATTATAAGAGCTTTAATATTTTGGATCAGATGATGCAAATTTTTCGACCATCTACATTTCTGGGGTTAAACACTCTTGATAGTCAATGAATATCTTTGGAATTACCTTTAAATGAGACTAATGTTTTCTTGGGCTTTTACCCTGTATTGAGTGATACAGGTATTGTCTGATTTGGATGAACTCCAGTGTTTATGTTGACAGGAAAGACATTTGCTTAATCTGGATAGATGATCAACTTAAACACTCCAACCTTACGCTGAAAGGCATCCCAGTGCTGTGCGGCTGCGGGGCTCTCCACTGTGTTGGGACCAGATCTCGCAGGCTGCTGGGGACCGCATCAGAGCAGGTGCCTGCTGGTGTGGCAGTCTTGCAGCTGCACTGGGCCCGGCTCCCTGCATTTACGTAGCACAGGAGACACTTGGAGCCACGCCCGGCTCCTTTTTGTCCACCCCAATTTGGCACAGGTCACTTAAACTGTCTGAGCTTCCGCCTGTGCATCTGTAGCCTGTGGATGACAGCCTTTGGCCCACTCACCTGTAGAGGTTGTAAAACTGAGATAATGGTGGTGAAAGCCTCTCACAAGCTGTAATGGAAGCGACATTGGGCAGGTCATTTTATCAGGGTGGGTCTCAATTTAGTAATGACAGCTAAATTTGTGGCATTCATGACACAGCGCTAAATTTTATGTGCATTCTTTGTTGGTTGTCACAGTTGCTGTTCAGCAGGAACATTATATTCGTTTTTTAGAAGGCCACGCTCAGGGCTAGAGGCATTAGGTGAAGAAAGAAAGTACATAGGGGGTAAAGCCAAATGGCTGCAAACTGGCAGACCGAGGTTAGCGTGGGGTGACAGTGACGCCATCCTAATTCCGAAGCTAGCCAAAGAATCACACCAATAGGGCCCTTCTGAAGAGCTGACCATGTAACAGCAGTGATCCCCACACTAGTGACAGTCTGGCTTCAGAGAAGAGCTGACCTGCTCCAGTAACTGGCTTGCGGCTGGGTATCTCTCAGGGGATGTGCGGTGTGTCTGAAAGCTTAGGAGAGACATGGGCATGCCTTCTAAAGGCACCAGAAGTCTGCTCTCCTTATCTAATTATAAGGAGAGAGAAAATGTTGTGGTGGACTTTGTTATGGCTTACTTAGGAGCTATTCCAAATAATATATTTAAATGATATTGAATAAAATAGAGAAAACTGTTACTTCTCTAAATTATTTAGCTTCTATAATAAAATTCTTCATCAAATGATCTTCACGATTAAGATGACATTTCAATATATCTTAATTGTTAAGTAAGTCAGCTTATTTTATTTTATTTTTTTTTTTGGTGGTGCTGGGGCTTGAACTCGGCCTGGCACCTGCCAGGTAGGCGCTTATGCTGCTGAGCTGTCTCCCCATGCCAAGTCAACCATTTCTTAATTATTATATTGAATTTTCCTTTTTGGAAACATCTGTGGCATAAATGAAATGGCAGTGTCTCATAAGTAGGTAAGTGGGGTTCATTAAACACTTGTGAACTGAGATATCAGGGGTTGCCCATTATCTTAATTTCCCATGATTACGATATTCTAAAAGTATGATAAATGTGATTTTTTGTTGTTTTTAAACTCACATGGCCTGCATTGGCCAGGAACTCACGGCAACCCTTCTTCCTCAGGCCCCTTCGGGCTGGGATTGCAGACATGTGCCATCCACTTGGCTGGGATTTATTTTAAAGCTGTTATAGTCCTACAATTTTGTTTCCTGTTGTTACTATAACAAATAAAGAACTGATTTCTGGACTCCCAGAAATCCTAGACTTCCACCTTGTCCTTTTACAGATGAGAAAGCTGGCTTCTTGGCGAGCTGAAGCGCTTCTCTGTGGTAACATCCATTATCACGGCTGTAGTCTTCGTCGTAAGGTCGAGCGCAGCTAACACCACTGAATGCTGACCACACGCCAGGCGCTCTGGGAGTCCTTCGTACGTCACACCACTTGCTCTCCAGGACCACTCCATGAGGTAAGCACTGCTGTTACCTCACTCCACACAGGGAAAAGCCAGGGCTTCGTGGGAAGGGGCAATACGCAGCGCTGCTCAACTTGTACGTGACAGCCAGGGTCTGTCTCCTCGCAAAGCTTCCACTCCCAGCCACCAGACCGCCACGTGTGCTGCCGCTCCCAGTACAGTGGGTTTTCCATGGCGTTAAGGCTTAATTCTGATACTTGCTTTTTATAATTTGGACCTTGGCCAGGGATAATGTAGGCAATTTACTCCAATAAAAGGAGCTGGGCAACAGACAAAATTCTGCCTGAATCATCTTGGGGGATACAAGTTTGGGAATTTGCTTAGGACTATTGCTCTGAATTTCTTCAGGGAAGGGGAAATCTGGATGCAGTTTTAGGTAGGAACAGATTGCTTGCTAATGCCTGTGGTTATGATCACACAATGAGTGAGAACTTTTTCCACTTGTCTACTCTTTGCCAATTCAAGTCCATTCATTACTGCTTTGGAGCGAAAACTAATAGTCCTGTGCCAAACCAATCTGAAAAGGTGCTCCCTGATCTTCTCACAGGCAGGGTCTGGCACAATTTCTGCTTGACAGCCTTAAGGCCTGACCCATCTCAGACTAAGACGTGTAAGGCCAAATGTTGCATGTTTCACATCTGAATCTGCTCTGAAAATGTAAGGTGCCTATTTGTTGAACTAAAAGGATGCCTTTTTTCAGTTGCTTCTGAGCTATAGGTGTACATGGATGGCTTTGTACCCAAGAGAGGGGCACGGACCACTGCACAAACTTCAGAAAGCTTCCCATGGTGCAAGACAGAAGCTACCCTTAAAGGATGGTAGGTGCAGGGGAGAATTTTGTATTTTAATAGATCCCAAATGCTTTGTGACATGGGAAGGAGCATATGTAGCATTAAAATTGTGTATACACACATACACACAGCATACGTGTGTGTGTGTGTGTGTGTGTGCACATGTGTGTTTGAGACAAGGTCTTGCTGTGCAGTTCAGGCTGGCTTTGAGCTCACTTTGTAGCCCAGGCTGTTCTCAAAATTGCAATGATTCTCCTGTCTCAGCCTACCAAGTGGTGGAATTACAGGTGTGCACCACTACACCTGGCTTTATATAATGTATAGAAAGCCCTGGCAACAGCCAAGTCACACCACCACCAGAGAATGGTGGGTGTAGGGACGTCACAGCTCTCAGCTGCCACATTATTTCAGCTAAAATTCATTAGGTCCTCACACATCATTTTCTCTTTGTTTCCCTTCTAAGCCTTACATGTTGACTTCCTTTTAGAGATCACTTTTGGGTAGGAAACTAGTCTACTGCTTCATAAAAATGACTGAATTAATGACACAAGCAGAGAACAACAAGGCTTTTGGGGATGAAATTCTGACAGGCAGCTCGGTTCAGCTTCTGGCCTAATGGGGCAACTGGCTTACATCTCTACCTCAGCGAAAAGACAAGTGGCGCGTGTCCCGGGAAGCCTGAGCCTACTTGGAGAAGAGGGAAACACAACATGCCTGCTAGCTCGCTGGGGTCGGGGGTCTGCTCAGAGAGGACGACCACGTCGAGGCCACAAGCCGCGCCGGGGGAGGAAGCCCAGGAAGCACATGGGCAGCAGGCGTCTGCGGGCCTTAGGGTCTCAGTGTGTTCGATCGCTTTCATTATAGTCTTTTAATTTGCCAACAATTCTAAGTTGGCATTTAGAATCAGAAAAAAGCCATAAAAATTATTTTGAAAGATGTCAGTAATATCTTCAGTTGCAAGAAGCCCTGGGAGAATGAACCTACAGCCACGGCAGCCAGCCACTGTGCTTGGTGAGTGAAGGCCTGGACAGCGAGGGAGAAGCAAGGAAGGATGAGAATGGAGGGACAGCAGAGAAAGGGCCAAGAGGAGGACAGAGGGACAGCCACCTGAGCTGATGGTAGGGAGTGGGGCCTTCCTGCTGCGGGCCGGCTGTTTGAGGTCTGTGTGGATTGAAAACAATTCCCGGAAGAGAGTTGTTCATGTATCCAGGAAGCTTGTGAACTTCCTAAAACTAAAGTAATGACTGAGAGGGACTGAGGCGAGGCTGGGAGGAGTTAGGGACCAGGGACAGGCAGCAAGGTGCAGAACCGGGAGCACTGTGGCCCCTGAATGCTTTTATAGCTGATGTGGGACCATAGGATACAAACCCGGGAACAGTGTTTACTAATGAATTTTAGACAGTTGGTTCAAATATATAACGTTTACTTATTATAATGCAAAATATTGTAAAATATTATCAAGTAAAATAATGAGGCCCTCAAAATAATGAGGGTATTTTGTTAAACACGAAAGGCGGGCATCAGGGCTTGGGCCACCAGTGGTCACATCCAGTTTATGTTTGCTTTCGTTTGGTTTTAAATATGTTTTAAATAAAAACATTCTTATTAACTCAAGAAGTAGTTACTCTTGGTAACAGTTTCAACAGTTTTCCTTGCAATCTTAGGGTGCTCAATTTTTTAATTAAGCAGAAATAGTGGGGGAATTTGGTGAGGACAAAAAGTATTTACTTTGCTGGTTCACAGTTTTACAATTGTTGAAATGTCTTTTTTACAATTCACTTAGCTTGAATCATTTTCTGTTTAATATGTTTAAATATATCTTTTGTGAATCATTCAAAAATACTTTAAAATATGTGACTCGAACAGTCTTACAGAGCAACAGATGTCTTTGGCGCTGTCTGAAATTAGTCATTTCGTGTAGCCCACAACTCCGGCCCTCATTGTATGGGAGAGAAAATGAGGTCAGGCAGGAGAGTAGATTTGCAGCCCTAACCTTCAACATCTTTTTTGTTGTTTGTGACGCTTTTCTGTCTTGAAAGGAAGAAGCGTGGCTATCTGAAGGGGTCTCAGGACTACAGTAGGCCCCAGACACCAGAGTGTACCGGAAAGGCACGAATAAGTACCTCAGCAGCTGGATGCGTGATTGTGTTGAAGTTCACGCACAGTGACTCTGCACTGAGAAGAGTCTTTAATTCTGGGTAGGAAACTGGACAATTCTAGGGGCAGGCAGAGGACAGCTGCTCCAGGACTTGATTCTGCGAGTCGGATGGGAGAGGATCTGATTTAGAGTCTCTGTCTCTACTTTTCTCGGGCTAACCTTCCTCATTCTGTCCTGGGATTCAGAAAGGCTGTGCTCATGGGCACATGCAGGGTCAGCCACTCCGTGGCAGCCCCGAGGCTCCACCCGGGCAGCGCCTCCACGGAAGCTTCCCGTTCAGCCCCTCTTACTGGCCACTCTTAATGTGTGCAGCTTTGTCTAATGACTTCTTCATTAAACAGCAGCTTCCTGACATTTACCTCCAACTTATTTTTTATTTTTCCTTTTTCTCACTTTTTCTTCTTCTTCTTCTTTCTTAAATAGCCACCTGTCCCAACATTTATACACGTGCTGTCTTAGATGTTTTAAAAACATGTGGCACAGAAAAAGCTTAATGACAGACAGTCTTCTTTCAATGTAAGCTTTTCTTTCTGAGAACAAGAAATGGGCCAAAAATGCTGTCCCCACAGAGAAGAACAGGCAAAATTCAGAGACCAAAGAGAACTTGTCTGATTCTGAATATTTTCTTGAGTTGTTAGCAAAATGCTTTTGTTGCACAGCTGTCTTCCATAGCTACTTTTTTGCACTAAAGTTTTTTTCCCTAATCATAACAGTATTTGCAGTTGTGTGAGACAGGATCTTCCAGGCTGAAGCTTTCATGGCAAAAGTGTGAGGCTTTAAGGTCTATGGGCAGCTGAATGTCTCACTTGAGACAAACATATTTTTTACATCCTGATCTTTCTGATATAGGTATGGATAAAAATGTAAAAACAAAAAGAATATTTTAAAATAGTGTTAAATTGAATAAAGTATTTCCAATGCTTACTTTTTCCAAAATAAAGATATTCAGCAGTGTTAAAGTTTAGTTTTATATCTAACTTATAATATATAACATTCTGGTATAATGTAAAGCTACATTGAGCTTCACTTAAAGTTAATATGCAAGATGTGTTCATTCTGTTCCTTCAGCGAGCACACTTCTTTTGAGGCAGGAAATATGTTTTCTGCAGGTTTGCTAAGAGCAATTTCCTACCATGTGAAGGAAATTTAAGTTTAGAATTCATGAATACAAGGCAGAAAGAGTACAGGGGAGTGAACTTTAAAACTTAAGGGCAGAAAACAGAAGCCAAAATCGCGCTGGTTACATATAAAATAACGCCACAGTGCTTTACACCTACGTGGTCCACGATGTAGTGGCTTAATTATTCAGACCTTTCTATCTATATATAATTAATACACTCTGATTTCAATAAGTAACATTGAAATATTCCTTAGAAACACAACAAGTTTGAGAAAGGATCTTTTATCTTTTAGTTTTCATAATTCATTTGTAGGGAAAGAATTTCTTATCCCCTCACTGATACGCTGCAGCTAATCAGCGGTTACTAAGGAGACGCAGGAGGTAGGGAGGGCGGCAAGGGCTGCGGTGAGCGCCCTGGAAAGACGCCTGCCTGAGCTTCTGTGATTGCGCAGTGCCCAGGTTTTCACTGGCAGGCTTTCTGCGGGGGCCTCGGGAATTGAACTCAGGACCTCGAGCTCGCCAGGCTCGTGTTGTGCCACTGAGCTATAGCCTGGCCCCTGTCAGGTTTATTCTTGAACCTGCAAATAATGTAAAGAGTCCATTATGGTTTTCCAAAGGCGAACAATGATGTGTGAAAGTGTTAAGTGTTTAACTTTTTAAAGCCTCTAATTAAAAAGATTTTCATCAAATCCTGACCTTGGAAAGATGTCCTGCGAAGGCTGAGCTTGCTCAAAAATCACAGGACAGTTTTAAGGCAGGTTCTGCTCCTGATTCATCAGTATGGACCAGAGACAGAAGCGATCGGCTGTGACCCTGATGTATAGTCTGCTTTGATCATGCTCCTGATTAGGGACAGAGAAAAAGAAGGAAAGACTTCTGAGCACATAAGGCTGTCAAGCAGCCCTTAGCCTAGAGTACCTCACGGAGGAGACAAATTGGGAAGCAGAATGAAAAGAAAGCAGAAGAGAACATGGCTCTGCAGAGTGCTGTGCCCACTGCGCTACAAAAGCAGAGCCCAATGAGCCACACACAGCAGCAGACCACAAGGCCATGGAGCGAGTGCCAGGTGACCCCGAATGGGCACTCAGCAACACTTGCCATTCTATTTTTAATTTTAAAATCTCACTTAAATGTAAGATTGTGACAAGGAACCAGTAAGTCACACTGACCTGGCTGGACAGGGGTCCAAGTTGCACTCCTGAAGCTTCGGCTTGGGCTTGGCGTTCTCGGGGTAGTAGTGGCAGTTCTGATCAGCAACCACTCTGCTGCTCCGGAGGTCGTAGCACTCAGCCGAAGTCAGCTGGTAGCCTACGAATGCCAGAGCAACCAGCAAGATGAAAAGCGCGGGTGGCAGCAACGTATTGCTTGCTTTCTATTTATTTATTTTTGCCATCTCAAATTAAGGGAAGCTATGCCCCAAGGCCTCAGTAATTTTCAGTCAAAGAAGATGCATAGTTGGAAGTCTTGTTAGTTTCTGCAGGCCTTAGATACTATGTTTTTGGGGGCCGGTGAGATAGCTCAGCGATCCAAAGGTTCCACTAGGCAAGCTTAGGCAGGTAACAGTGGATCTGATTTGATCTCAGCACCACATGCCACGCCAGCCCTGCCCTCAGGGTGGGGCAAGCTGGAAAAAAAACAGATGGGATGTTTTTCATAAATAACTCATTCATTTTAATACTTATGTTATATGATAGTCCTTGAGTTACAGAAGAGCATAGTCAGATTATGAAACCATGTGGTAAGAACTACTATCCAACTCCCTTAGTCAAGGACGCTAAGGTGCCCTCTTCACACCTGAGGCATGAGCGACAGTAAGCTAACAGCTAACTAACGAACTAACGAGCGAACCAACTAGCACAACGTTCTCCTCCTTGGACAAGGGGGGCCAACAGAGGACCGTGCAGAATGAGGTTCTGCCAGCTGCCAGAGAGTATGGCTTTCACTGAAATTCAAACTAACTTGTTTGAGCTGAATAAATGGACAGCTGAGACCCAGACAGTAGCCACCATGAATCCTGTCTCTGTGGGACTGAGAAACAGCAACGCAACAAAGAGCCTTCTCTACTGAAACTTCCGAGAGAGAGAAACCCACTATCTAATTTCTGCTTTCACCAAAATCTTTTGCCATCTCTTATGAAATTAGGTCTTTAACCCATATTTCTTACCTCTACCTACAAATCCCTAGTGCTCGGAGAAGGCTCTTAAACAGGAAGAGCTGTTGAGTAATAACTGGATTAGCCACAGTATCTTTATCTTTCCTTTTAGGTCTTTATTTTCCTGCACATTTCTGGTATGGTGGCAATCAAGAAATAGATTCTTGGGGTGAGAAATAAATGTACATAGAGAATTAAAAAATCATATTATTCTAGCCCTTACCAATCACACAAATACATTCTTTCTGGCAGGTGGTTCAATGCTGTTATTGCTAAATATATATTAGGAAGCAATCTTTAACTTGTTAAGGGGCTTGCAAAAATTTTTAGGAAATTAGAAGGAGGCTTTTAAGGCAGATTTCCTGGCTTGAGGCTGTGCTCTTAGACCACCCACAAAAGTTAAGTGCTTATTAAAGATCTAAACAGAGACCTCTTAAAGTTTTACTGGAAAGATGAAAAGCATGGAAAATAATGAAAGTAATGAATATTCCATCTAATCTTTACTTCATAAGAAAATTAAGTCTTAAAATGGTATTTTATATAAAATGTACTTTTATTTATCAAATCTACTGTATTCGATAGTGGCTTATCTTACGACAAGCTAACCACATAATTTTTTACATAATAGTTTTTACTCCAGGACAGAATTCATCATGGAGAAGTAACAAATAAAGTATAAATCTGAGATTATGATTTTTCAAAATTATAACTTGCCAACCTAATCCCACTCTTCTGAAGCCACTGTGGAGAATGTCAACTGAAAGGTTACAATGAAATGAAGTAAATGACTAAAGTGATGAGACAACCACACATCCGGAAGGTTCCTGAGGTGTTCTGGGAAAACAATTTTTTATACTGGGCAAAATGGGCAACTAGTTGAATGTGGAATAAACAACACAAAAGGGAATTTGGGGGGTAACTTTTCTCTAATTTTCAAAGTGGTCTATGAGGTAAGAGGAATGTAGGTCTTCATAACCTTTATGTCTGTGCTGAGAACAGTTTTTCTTTCATCTGGTCTTACTAGGAAAATTTCCTTTGAATAAAGTTTGTTACACCTGAAGCCATCTGGTGTCCTCTACTTCATCACTTACAGATAAGGGAAATGAGGCCCCAGGGACACGAATGATGTCCCTGATCACCTTGCTCTACAGGGAACCCTGGCAAGATGCGTGGAATTCCACCCTGACAGGAGCGCCAGGCGAAGCTCACGGCGCAGGCGTGGCTGGGTTGCTACTCCTCACAAAGCATAGCTTTCCTTTAAAAAGAAAGAAACTTAAGAATCATTTTATGCTTTGAAATCATTTTCTGTGCTAGTAATTAATAGATGACCAGAAAATTTTAATCCTACGAAAAATCAAAGTCATGGCAGCTTAGCATTAAGAAGAGCGATTTTCTATTTAGGACAGAGAACAATTAGTAATGCTGACCTGGCGGAAGTGCTTAAAATGTTGAATTAATAGTTATTTAACAACAGAGTAAGAGTATTTGGTGACATTTTGACTCACTGGTATTCAGGTGAAGTCTATCGTTGGTCTAGAGAATCACGTTTCTAGTAACTGAATCATAATATATATTCATGATAATATATATCATAATATATATAATATATGTATCATAATATATCATTATATATGTTATATATACATAATATATATCATAATATATATCTTCATATATACATAAGGATTACACAGGTATGGTGAATTACATCATATATTCTTGCTGTTTTACAATAATGTCTCTGTTTATCTTTGTTTTGGGGTAATATCGTTTTACCTCCCGGGAAAATTAATGTAGTGATACCTGTATGGATGAACAACCTTTTTTTTTGGTATTTAATACAGGGTCTACAGGGTCTCACTACACAGGTTGGACTTGTAGTGATCCTCCTATTTTTAGCCTCCCAAGTGGTGGGATTACAAGCGTGTGCCATCACGCCCAGTCTACACATGGATGAACATTCTAAAGCTGTCTAATAAATAGGCTTCCAGGAGCTAGAGCTAGAATTTATTTGATGTACTAACTTTCAAATAAGTATACCTAGAATTTTGTAATCACAAAAGCTTTTTAAAATGTACAAAAGCTGGCAAAGAATCTAAAACACTCAAACACTGCTTGTTATTTTCTAGAAGGAATTTGGTCACTTATGCCAGTAGCCACAAAGGTTCTGAAACTTATTTATCTAGTAACCTCACTGCTG
Organism: Octodon degus; assembly: GCF_000260255.1. Taxonomy (NCBI): domain Eukaryota; kingdom Metazoa; phylum Chordata; class Mammalia; order Rodentia; family Octodontidae; genus Octodon; species Octodon degus. The sequence goes on along the minus strand of NW_004524620.1, from coordinate 12,670,608 downwards.
AGGATTTATCCCAGGAGATCATGTGAAAGGAGAAAAATACTTGGCTATTGAATTATTCATCACATTATAACAGCAGAAGGGGTTGAATGGCCTAAATGATCTGTTACCGGAAAAGGCAAAATAAATCAGTATGAAACAACCCACAACAATTATTATGCATACAATCACTATAATTATGGAGAATGAAAAATGAGGAAAAAACCGAAACCCCAAACAAAAACTTCTCTGGTAGCCTAGAGCTCTGTCCAAGGTATGGATGGAGCAGGCGGGGACAGGGGTCACTTTCTGACTTTCCCAGAGAGGCCCATTTCAGCAAACGAATGAAGGAAGTGCCGACGAGGTGCAGCCCAAGTCAGCTGGCTGCAAGTCTCTAATGTACTCATCTTTTCTGGCACTAAAAGATTTTCTAATTAACTATGAGGTGTGATTAAAATAAATGGAGAATGTTTGAAGTAAAAAAATCACACTACAATGTACTCTGGCATCACCCCGCCGAATGCTCCCCGTGGTGCCTAGTGCTCCAGACCTGGCCATCCAGACCTGCCACTTTGGGGGCAGCTCCCGGGTGCTCCTGCCCATCCAGACCTGCCACTCTGGGGGCAGCTCCCGGGTGCTCCTGCCCATCCAGACCTGCCACTCTGGGGGCAGCTCCCGGGTGCTCC
>NW_004524620.1:12661380-12669846 GCF_000260255.1 Octodon degus | reverse complement strand
TTTTTTTTGGTATTTAATACAGGGTCTACAGGGTCTCACTACACAGGTTGGACTTGTAGTGATCCTCCTATTTTTAGCCTCCCAAGTGGTGGGATTACAAGCGTGTGCCATCACGCCCAGTCTACACATGGATGAACATTCTAAAGCTGTCTAATAAATAGGCTTCCAGGAGCTAGAGCTAGAATTTATTTGATGTACTAACTTTCAAATAAGTATACCTAGAATTTTGTAATCACAAAAGCTTTTTAAAATGTACAAAAGCTGGCAAAGAATCTAAAACACTCAAACACTGCTTGTTATTTTCTAGAAGGAATTTGGTCACTTATGCCAGTAGCCACAAAGGTTCTGAAACTTATTTATCTAGTAACCTCACTGCTGAGGATTTATCCCAGGAGATCATGTGAAAGGAGAAAAATACTTGGCTATTGAATTATTCATCACATTATAACAGCAGAAGGGGTTGAATGGCCTAAATGATCTGTTACCGGAAAAGGCAAAATAAATCAGTATGAAACAACCCACAACAATTATTATGCATACAATCACTATAATTATGGAGAATGAAAAATGAGGAAAAAACCGAAACCCCAAACAAAAACTTCTCTGGTAGCCTAGAGCTCTGTCCAAGGTATGGATGGAGCAGGCGGGGACAGGGGTCACTTTCTGACTTTCCCAGAGAGGCCCATTTCAGCAAACGAATGAAGGAAGTGCCGACGAGGTGCAGCCCAAGTCAGCTGGCTGCAAGTCTCTAATGTACTCATCTTTTCTGGCACTAAAAGATTTTCTAATTAACTATGAGGTGTGATTAAAATAAATGGAGAATGTTTGAAGTAAAAAAATCACACTACAATGTACTCTGGCATCACCCCGCCGAATGCTCCCCGTGGTGCCTAGTGCTCCAGACCTGGCCATCCAGACCTGCCACTTTGGGGGCAGCTCCCGGGTGCTCCTGCCCATCCAGACCTGCCACTCTGGGGGCAGCTCCCGGGTGCTCCTGCCCATCCAGACCTGCCACTCTGGGGGCAGCTCCCGGGTGCTCCTGCTCTGGACCTGCCACTTTGGGGCTTCCGGGTGCGCTTCTGCTCGGGCCCTTGTGAACTGCGACCAGAAGCACAGTGCTCTTTACTGTAATACTTTTTTAAAAGCTCAACATTGAGCACGCTTCTTATCGCAGCACGGGAGCCTGACAAATTCTCTTCACATGATCCCAGAATAAATGGCGATGCCGCAACCAGAGGAAGTTTTTCCTGGAACCAATGAAGTGCTCAGGACAATGCTGTTGCCAAATTATTAGGGCTCTCCATAAAATCAAGCAAAGAAGTAAAATACTTCCTCTAGTGGGAACCTGAGAGCAGAAAACGTTTCTGGGGACTTCCAAGAGCCTCCCCCAATGGGCGTCAGGGTCTGGCTCCACCTGAGGCCGGAGCTGGCTGTAGCGCAGCTCTGCTCTTCTTTGCGGCTGAGCTTTTTGGTTCTTTCAGTGGCACTCCTTGCCCGGCGCCAGCCAGGAGGGTCTAGGTGAAGGGAACAACATTACCTCCTCCACAGGTGGCTGAGCAAGGGAAGAAGTCCGTCTCCCTCCAGCGGTGGATGATGGGCTGATAGAAGATGAACTGGACCGTGCTGTCTGCGGGTCCCGAGTTCCGGATCTGTCGGTGAGGAGAGGAAAGCGCAAGGACTAGCAGGGCACGCAGTGCCTCCGGGGCCTGCGCGTGTGCAGGGCCACACGGTATTCCTGCAAGCCCTGGCTGTGCAGCGGGCAGGAGGACAGGCGCAGCAGGGCAGCAGCACCCACCGGAAGCAGTGGGGGATCCCGCTGTGCTGCCGCTGTCCCCTCTCCAGACTGTTGCCACAGGACGCAGCACTGTGATGACTCGTCTTGTGGTCCCTCACTGTCTCACCCCAAGTCAATATTTCCATCCCTCTTTATTTCCAACCTCTCTAGCAAAGCAGATAAAATGATGGAAAGCGGTTAAATATAGTTTCACAACTAGGCAATGTGTTCTAAGAAAATTGTAAATGTCATACACTGCCTAAAACAAAATCCACCATCTGTGGCTAAGAAAGAAACAAGTTTAAAAATGAAGTAGGGCTCCCACTTAGCCATACATGTGGAGCTTCTTGGTAAGTTAGTGACTCTCACGTTGTGATGTGTGAGGCGGCCGATGCGAAGGCTGCTGACGTGCAGGCTCGTGGGTGAGGCCCAGAGGTCCAGGCAGCTCCAGCATGGGCAGTCAAGGACCGAACTTCCCAAAACACCAACTTATACAAGCAATTAACTCCAAACAAAGCTGGTACCTATGGAAATTATAATTTCTTTCTCTCTTTTTTGGGGCATGGTTATCAGGACTTGAACTCAGGACCTTGCACTTGCTAGGTAGTTACCGCACCACTGAGCTATATTCCTGGCCCTAATTTCTTTTTCAAAAGAAGATTATGAAATAGTGATTCTTTAATGGTTCTTAGAAAAGCAAAGTTGAGAAAACATATTCAAACTGAAAGAAAATACAAGTACCAAACCTGAAAATTCCTTTCAAGAAGAACAAATAACAAGCGTACATTTAGAGTGCCACACAGGGCTTGGACATTTATTACACTGAAGGAAGTTCCAGGTACAACTGGGAATACCCTTCTTGCCCTAGCTACACTGCAGTAGAGAAGGATCAGAGTTTAGATGAATCATATGGCCTAGGCCATTTATTTTTAAAGTATTTTTGAGCATTTCCAATGTCCCAACTGCCAGGGCAAATGGGTAGATCTGACCTTTAAATGGGTTTAAAGATAGTTCTGTTTCTCCGCTACTGACATAAGCAAGTGAATCACACATCCAGAATGCAGGGAAGTAGGAATCCTGAAGAAACCGGACCAAGGAAACTTGATAAACGCCAAATTCTAGAGCAGTTTTTGGAGTTTAGATGGAAAATACGGGAGTGTTCCTCAGATAGGCTGGGAAAGAAGAGAGGAGAAGAAAGGGGAGGAGAGGGGAGGAGAGGGAAGAAGAGAAAAGAGGGGAGGAGAGGAGAGGGGAGGAGAGGAGAGGAGAGGAGAGGGGAGGGGAGAGAAGGGAAGGGAGAGAAGGGAGGGGAGAGAAGGGGGGGGAAAGGAGGGGTGAGGGAGGGGAGGGGAGGGGAAGAGGGGAGAGGAGGGGAGGCAAGGAGAGGTGACAGACAATCGTTCTGGGTTCCACAGACATGATGGGTAATAGCCAGAAATTCAGGACTGCGTGCTCATATTAAAAAATAGTTTGGAAAGGAAAAGAAAAGATTTACCTACTTCACATAGATACAACCAAAGCTGCTATCTCTGAACCTTGGCGCAGAACCGTGGTTAATTTTGTCACACTGACCGCATGCTCCCTTTCTCTTTCTGTAGCAGGAGCCACAATCTGTGCTTGCTACATTCCTCCAAAGCATAAAGCATATTAGTTCTATATTCAGTCATAAAGTACTCTGTGTTATCTTTTGTGTTTAAGTGACCCCGGGGAAAATGAGACTAAGCGGCTTCACAAGGCCAGCAGCAGAGCGGTGGTGAGTCGGGCCAGTGGGCGTGGAACGCTGCCCTCCTCGTGGCGCGGAGTGACGATACTCGTGTGGCTCTTTGGTGGCATCACTTTACCTGTCTTCTTAGGGCCTTCTTAATTTTCATTTTAAAATAGAAACAAATGCTTAAAACACAAAACAGGAGCTTAAGTTGGTGTCTAATTCTGACAGCCGAGCTGTTGCCCATGGCGTCAGCCTCCTACGTTGCTCTCCTCCACCTCCTTTCATTCCAGCGGCTTGGCCAGCTGTGGTCATTAGGTCTGTAGCCTCACACATGCCGGCCCTCAGAGTCACACTCTAGTTCCTGGGACGATGCTGGCGTCCTCAGCTTGCCAGCCCAGAGTGCTGGTGCAGGGAGCTGCATGCAGCTGGCCTACGCAGCTGCGGCCTTCTTACACTGCTAAGCAGCAGGAACGCTCTAAGCCAAGCTCTTCCTTTTAAATGACAATGCTTACTTTAATGTAATAACTTTGCACACTAAAAGTGCAGGAGAAGAGTAAAGGTGCCTCCTCTCCATAGCAACTGACTGCCCCATCACGGTAGAGCTGAAGGGCAGACACACAGACGTGCGTGTGTGTGCGTGTGTGTGCGTGTGTGTCTGCACGTGTGTGTGCGTGTGTGTGTGTGTGCGCATGTGTGCATGTGTGTGTAGGGGTATTACTGGCTGAGTCTTAAGCCAATGTAAATTCGAAAGAATCAAGGCGGAAGTGCAAGCCCGCAGGCATCAGTCAGTACACACTGGCTCTCCCGGACAAAGCCCGTGCCTCGCCGCGGCTGAGGAGAGCACATGTCTGGGACTGCGGATGACACCCAGCGAAGCTGCTTTCTCCTGCTGATGTTTTAGAAAGTTCTGCCCTAGACGGGCAGGCGGAGTCTGGCAGCGCGGTTCCCTAACCCGCCCGGGCTGGGCTCGGTCCCTGCTCTGATGGCGCCGGGTGCCGGGTGTGCCCCAGCTCCATGTGTCTCAGATACAACTGCGTGACTTAGCGAGCGCACTCAGGAGAACACTGTCAGGCCTGGGGAGGCCCAGGGAGAGGCAGAGGCGAGGCAGCAGGCCGTCCAGGGAGCGAGTACAGCGGAAAGCAGGTGTGTCTGCTCATTAAATAGACCCTCTCTGGGGTCCGACAGGCAGCTTGTGCCTCAGCAGTTCACAGTACACTGTGTCCTCAAAACTGTCTTTGTTTGAGTTCTCAAGTGTATAAACGAACAAATGAATTTTATACTGATCACGACCCCTTCAATATTTTTGGAATTACAAACTATTATTTGCGACATAGCCTTAGAATCCTTGTTATGCTTTAATATACACCTGCCAGTTTTCTTAAAGACGTTCCTTGTCACATCTACCAGATGACAAGTTTTATGAAAAGAAGTAGGTTAGCAGCAAAACAGCCTTGACCCACGAGCCCGTTCTGTCCTCTGCTCAGGGAGGTGCTTTACTGCGGCATGCCACGCAGGGCTTGTAAAAACACTGCTTACTACAGGAATGAGGCCTGATCACGCACTCATCAGAATGCCTGACAGATTTTAGCAGGTGAAAAAGCTAAGATGGGGACCATGAGATTAAAAATGATACAGTTTTTAATATTAAATTTACCTTTGCACTTCTTATAGTCCGCCTAGAGCTCCAGACTTCAGCTGGAAAGACACTGCCACTCCTACTGCAGGCTCAGTGCCCAGGGTTGCATGGCTGATGCCGGCTACAGCTAAAGCTGTCATGACTCTGAGCAGAGAGGCCCCAGGGTGGAGAGGTCTCTGTAGAGCAACAGGTGGAATACTTTCAAGAAACTAAGAGTGGGAAAGACTGGCCAGGACAGAAGTCCTGAGAAGCAGAGCAGGGCAGAGTCTGGAAGGCTGTTCTAGAGCTCAGAAGGAGAAAATGGGCCAAAGCTCAGATAACCAGCATGACCCCGGGGTGGGTGGCTGCGCGGGGTCCGGCCACTCTCAGCTGTAAGAAGGGTGGAGGGTTGGCCCTGGGTCTTTAGCCTCACTGTGGTCAACAGAACAACACAGCACTGTACCTCCAGTCACCTTGTTCTATACTCTAGGAATCTGTCAGCCAGAAGGTGACCATTTGTCAGGAGAAGTCGCTCTGCGCAAAAGGTGGGCAGGAAATGGCAGCTGCCCAGCTTCTGAGTCTCTGCCTCCCCACAGCTGCTTCTAACTTCTCCTCGCAAAGCCACTTGCCTTCAGACAATGATCTTCGCTCCTGTTGGGAAGCTTTGTAGACCAGGCGGGGCGAGGGCGCAACCAAACATGGTTAAGCGCTTGCTAAAGGTCAGCCTCCAAGGCAGCAAAGAGCTGAGTACTGCAATCTTGCGGGTGCCACATGGGCTACAACGTCTCAGAAATGCTTTCTCAGTTACGCTAGCCTGTAGTCTTTACTACTGGCTCCTTTTATTTTAGGACTCAACTACGCACACCATTATTTCTAACTTCTCTGCCTGGTGTCTTATTTCCCAAACGGCACGGTGAGCCGGACAGTACCATGCACCTTCTAGAAAATACATACTTACACTAGGGGAAGTGAATTCCCATTATTTTGTCTGTGTTATTTCTTTCTGAGCTCCTAATTTTTCTCAGAATAAAAACAATCTTATGGTGCTGAATTATGCACAGGGTTATCCTCAAGGGTGTCCAGGACAAAATATACAGGCACTATCTTTGCCTAAAACTCTAACGTAAAGGGAAGCTGCAACATCCTGTTCCCTTAGAATAATGAAAACGTGTTACTTTCTGTGGTGCTGTCACTACAGAAATGATAGCTCTGTGGGGGTGAAGCATTTGTTAATTAGCTAGACTTAACTCTTCCACAATGCACGTATACTTCAAAACATCATGTCCTACATAATAAAATATAAAATGTTATCTGTTAATTTGAAAAATACACAAAAATGCTACTTCATCAACACCTAGGCTGATGTCCTCCTTGCTAGCCATGTTCTCCAGCCATAACAATGCAAATGTAGAAATGTAATGCATTTCACAGGCTGTCTGAAGCAGGAGATAACTGCTATCCAGTTATTTGTGCATGAATTGCAAGTCAGCGCTCTTAACTCCGCACATGCTTCTTATTTGCTCTTTGGCAGTGCATTTCCAGTGTAGTTTAGGTACTCATCAGTTTCCTGGGCAATCTTGTTTTCTGTCTAAACTTTCCAAATGGGCAAAATCAGAACACGCATAAAAACATCTTCACTGGTGTTGTCAGTAGAGCTAAGGTGGAGGTTCGAGTGGAGGCTGGGCCTTGAGCCACTCCCACTTGGGAGATCGCTGTTTTCTATTGAGTCTGGAGCCTCAGGGAGTTGCACGTGGCATGAAAGGGGGCTCAGAGACACTACGCCAGCTGGCCAGTCACGGATCAAGGGGCGAGAGTGCCCTGGACAACTGATGTTACCAAATGCCGTAGTCGGCTTTTACATCTATTTCTCATACTGTCTACACCTATAAAATCGCTTCAGGTCATGTCAGCTATAACTTGATCATCTCTAACTGTCTTCGGAGAAGCAACTGTCTGCTGTTATGTAGAGAAGGCATTGTTATTGGTTAGACTAGAAATTGATGCATTTCAAGGCAGAGAAGTGATCGGATTCTGTCCACTTCCACACTGTTCTCACTTAATTACTCACAAGGGAGGAAGCGGTGTCATATCACCTATTTATAATCGAGGAAACAGGCTCAAGGAGTGAAGCGGTGGAATCGATGTCAAATGCCCAGCAAGCGGCAGAGTACATCGAGGTCCACAGTGCATATCTATCATGCCACCTTGCACTAGCACAGCTAGAAATGTTCAGACAGCCCATCCATGGCATTTAAAGTTTAGAAGAAATAGCCTCATAGAGAGCAGGAGGAGAATTTAATCTAGTTCAAAAGGTAATCAGAAAAGGAGATTTCAAAACATTGTTTTGGAACAAATGGCAAAGAATAACAATTTCTTCATTGTGAAAAAATAGTTTGTGCAACAATATCTTTTCCTTTTAAAAGCTGAAATGGTACTATGGCAATAAAATTGCAAGAGACATTGACAAGCAGTCTTTTTGATTCTTGTGAATCTTATTAAAAAAGGAAGACACTACTTAGACAATTAATTAATAGACAATCCATCTAAAAAATCCAATAGCACCAATACAAGAATTCAGTAAAGTCACAAGATACAAAATCAACATACAGAAATAATTTTTCAGTGTAGAGCATTCCTACACACCAAAAATAAACTAAAAAGTAAATCAACAAAGCAATCTTATTTGCAATGACTAGAAATTTACTTAGCAATATATTGAACCAGGGCTGGGGAGCCAGCTCAGCAGTGGAAGCACCTGTCTGGCAAGTGCAAGGACCCAAGTTTGGTCCCTGGTACCACATGCCGTGCTGACCCAAGATCGGCACCGTGGTGCACACCTGTAATGCCAGTGCTGGGGAGGCTGAGACAGGAGCATCAGTTGGAGTCTGAACAGTGTAGTTCGGGGGCCTGCAGGTTAGCTCAGTTGTTTAAGCGCCTGTTTGGACAAACCCAGCCAGGCGCAGGGGACCTCACTTTGATGCCCAGCTCCACATGCCTTACCAGACCCGCCCATAAGGCAGCCTGAGCCAACGTTCCCCCCCCCCAAAAAAAAAATCCTTCTCTGAACTGTGTAGTGAGACCCTTTATCAAGTAAATGAGTAAATAAAAATTTTAAGGGCTGGCCAAGTAGCTCAGTGGATTAAAGCGCCTACAAGCAAGCACATGGGTCCAGGGTTCAATCCCTGAGCCTGCCATGACAGCCCCCCCTGCCCCTGGGGCATGCTGAGACAGCAGTTGAGACTGGACGTGGTGGTACATGTGTGTAATCCCAGCTCTTAGGGAGGCTGTAAATAGGAGGATCACTATGAGTCAGATCTAGTAGTGAAACCCTGAACACCCTGTAGACCCTTCCCTAAAATACAAATATAT
>NW_004524620.1:12646449-12661280 GCF_000260255.1 Octodon degus | reverse complement strand
CCAACAAAGTGAAATGTCTATACACAGAAAACTATTGGAACATTGATGATAAAATTTAAGATATAAATCAATGAGAAAATATTACATGTTCATTATGAGTCAGATCTAGTAGTGAAACCCTGAACACCCTGTAGACCCTTCCCTAAAATACAAATATATATATATATATATAAAAGGAAATATATTTAACCAACAAAGTGAAATGTCTATACACAGAAAACTATTGGAACATTGATGATAAAATTTAAGATATAAATCAATGAGAAAATATTACATGTTCATTAATCAGAAAATTAGTATTGTTCAAATATCCATAACATACAATATGATTACAGATTCAGTATCAAAATTTAAATGACATTTTTCACAGAAATAGAGAAAAATAATTCTAAAATTTCATGGAACCATAAGTGATCCCTAAAGCAAGAACAATTCTGAGTAAAAGACAACAAAACTAAAGGCATCACATTACCTGATTTCAAATGTATTGCAAAGCTATAATAATCAGAATTGCAAACACAGTCCTGGCATAAAATAGATGTAAACCAATAATACAGAATTGAGAGCCTAGAAATCAATGCAGGCATTTATGGTCAGTGGATTTTTCAGGAAGTTGAAAAAAAAAAAAAGTCAGCGTCTTTGATATAGGGTATCTGCAAAACTAGATCTACCTGGGCAGAAGACTAATAAAATTCAAATCTCGCACCATGCACACAAACATTAGCTTAAACCATGCACAAAGATTAGGAACTGAGATGTAGCCCTAGGGAAAAAAATTAGGAAAAGCTTCACGAGCTTGGTCTAAACAATGATTTTTTATATGACACCAAAAGCAAGAGGAACAGAAGAAAAAAATTAAAAATAGGATTACATCAAAATCAAGATAAATGGCTAGCCAAATAGCTCAGTGGATTAAGGCGCCTGCTTAGGCAGACGCAGGGGCCCAGAGTTTGATCCCCAGCCTGCTGTGCTGGCCCCACCTCTGGGACACTCTGAGACAGCAGTTGAGACCTGGCGTGGTTGGTTTGGCCTGTAATCCCAGCTCTTGGGAGGCTGTACACAGGCAGATCACTATGAGTCCAATCTATGCAGTGAGACCCTGAACACCCTGTACACCCTGTCCTCAATACAATCAATCAATCAATCAATCAATCAATCAATCAAAATAAAAGTTTCTATTCAGCAAGAGGAATCATCGATAATGTGAGACGCCATCTAGGGGCCGGAGCGCACATGTGTGCGCGGTGTGCAGCGGGGCAGAGCATGGACCATTGTAGGTTGCAAATGCGAACTGAAAAATAAACGCAAGTGGGGAAAGGTGCCCTGGAGAGGGGGAGAGGGAGAGAGGGGAGGCAGGCAGAGGAAACAGCGCAGCGCTGGCCCGCAGATGCTTGGAAACCCTGCGCGCTGTGAAGATGTCCTAATAAAATAGTTTTCAAAAAGTAGTGCAACAAAATGGCTCTTATTTTGTACAACCAAAGCATCTCATATGCACTCTCAAATGCCCTCTGCCTCAGCGGAAGCGCCACACGCGGCACCCTGGTGCTGCTAACCAGTCGCTGCTTTACATTAAGTGAGTTTGTGACGTAAGAATAAAAATATAAGGAGCATGACTCAATAGCAAGGAAACAAATATCCTGAAGAACATGATCGGCAAATGATCTGAACAGATATTTCGCTTAAAAAAAAAAAAGATACAAATGGCCAACGAGAATGTGAAAAAGATGCTCAACGCGCGGCGGCGGCGGTGGCGGGGAGACAGCGGTCTAGGCGGCGGCGCGCCTCCTGCCGGGACAAGCTGCGACACGACCCAGCGTCCCGGGCAAGAACGCGGGGCAGAGCCGCGCGTGGGCCCCGCACTCGGCGCTGCTCCCCGCAGCCGGCCCCACCCGACCCGAGCAGCTACCAGTGGACGTGAAGACAGAAATGTGGTACTGACTGTAGAGAGAGACTGCAGTGTTTTTTAACTTTTAAATTTTAATTTACGAAAGATGAAGACAAAATTTCCTAACAAAATAAGAATAATAATAGCTAATATTTGGTATATCGGTATCTTCAAACTAGTCATACAATGTTTTAATGAAATTCATTAATGTGAAATTAGATACTCTGTCTTTTAAGTCTATAAAGAGGATTCAATTAATACTAATAAAATAATACTAATAATTATGTATTATTAATATATAATAACCCAGAAGAGATTATTTCAATTTACTTATTGATAAATTTATTTATTTAGTACAGGGTCTTGCTACTCAGCTCACACTTATAGTCCTCCTGCCTCAGCCTGCCCAGCACCGGAATTACAGGCATGTGCCACTACATCCAGTTTTGGGGCCAGCACAGTGTGCCCAGGGTTCCAGGGCCAGCATGGCTTGCAGTACCAGGGATTGAGTCCAGGTCTTTGCATGTGCCAGGCAGGTGCTTAGACTGCTGAGCTATCTCCTCAGCTCAGTATATGCATAATTTTAAACAACTAAATCATGGGAAATAATAAATAATTAAATGGCAGTCATTTATTTTCAGTTATTTCGGAAAAAATAAAAATAACTGTTTTGCTGTTTTTGTTCTTTTGTATTTTAGGGAGGGGTCTACAGGGTGCTCAGGGTCTCACTACTAGATCTGACTCAGAGTGATCTGCCGGTTTACAGCCTCCCAAGAGCTGGGATCACAGGCGCATGCCAACCACGCCCAGTCTCAACTGCCATCTCAGTGTGCCCGGGGGCGGGGTCAGCACAGCAGGCCCGGGGATCGAACCCGGCCCCTGAGCCTGCTTGCAGGTGCTTTAATATGCTGAGCTATTTGGCCAGCCCAGAAATAACTGTTTTAAAATCACTGAACCAAGGTCATGTTTCTGTATCTTGTCATATAATCTGTTTTACCTTCAGGTTTGTGTAAATTCATTTTAAATTTCACACAATCTATTTCATAATAACTTTACAGTTATTTAATGCTGGATATTTTCTAAAGAAATTTTAGAGGGAAACGATACGCTCTCACAAGTCACACAGGACACTGAAGCATGCGGGGTGGAAGGGCCTGGCTGCTCGGCCTGGCCAACCAAGCACACGAACCGACACAAGCCCCTCTCTTGGCGGCCAAGCCTGAGCGCACAGCATCCGCCCGGCTGCCAGCAGGCGCTGACAGCGCCGCCCTCCATTCACCCAGCATTTGTTGATGCTTCAGGGTTTCCACTTGTGAGCTGTGAAGACCACACAGCACAGCGCCTCACCTTAGAAACAGGAGAGAGGCAGGTGAAGGAGACAGAGGTTCAGGCTGAATTCCCTGAGCGCCTCTGCAAGGAAGGAATCCTAAAGAACAAATGGGAATGCGTGAAAAGGGAGCAAGAGGAAGACAGAAGAGCATCCTGGGTAGAGAGAGCTGCACTGGGCAGAGGCTGTGAGTGTGCAGGAAGAAGGTGCTAGCGGCCCTGAGGACCATTCAGCGGGACACGGGCCGGATCAATGGCGCGGGCGGCAGGGGGGGAATCGGGATCATCAGAGCGCATGCTGCGCTGGGGATTTCATTTTCATGCAGAGCTCTGAGTAGGGCTGAGGGACCATGCAGGATGGTGGACCACTGTGGGTGCGTGGCTTTGGAGCTCTTTTTGAGTTCTAAAGATTGGAAAATGAATTCAGAGTCCATCAGGTCAGGCGAGGAAACCAAGGGGCTCAGCTACGACGGGGTAGCAAGAAGAAGAATGGGCAATCAGGAAGCGGCCGGATGGCCCGGGAAGAACTGAAGGAAGGCAGAGCTGACGGTCAAGGCCTAGTGTTTGACCAGAGACATACATGAGATAAAGGCTTCTGATGGGCTGGGTAAATAGCGCACTTCTCTGCAAGATAAGGATGGAAGGAGGTAAGGTGGGTTTCTGGAGCTAGATGAGTTCAGCTTTACAAACACCGAGCTCACTATGACCGCAGGACATCCCGCAGCTGTGATGTGTACAAAGCAGCGGGACAGAGAAAATTCCCCTGACTGTCACGCTGCATTTTCAGTGCGGGTGTCAACTCTCGCGGGCCATTAGCTAAATTACTACAGTGCACATGGTCTGCTCAAGAACATCCGAGCGATGTGTCTCACTTCCTTACTGGCTCTGCTTGCTCGATGGAAAGCATGCACTTGCCCACAGGATCATTCTGTGCATGACCCTAATGGAGTACGTTCATGTGGCTGGCACCCAGATGGGACCAAAGCGCCACCCGGCAGACGCTGAAGGCAGTGTTCCAGAGCCTTCTTCCATCAGCCCTGCCGCCTGTCGCAGCTTCCCACGTGCATCCTTCCTTGCAGCTGCCCTGGGGTCATCTAGTCCTAGCTTAAATCAAATGTCCTCTGGCTCCAAGTCCCATGATACAAAAATTTATAGAGTCTTGGACACATTACAAGTTTTACAGCTTTACAGCTGAAATCTTTCAGGTCTTCCTGATCTACTGAAGGAAAAAAATATGTTTTATTTCACTGTGATTCCCAAATGTTTTCCCAGCGTGTGCATTTTTCCAATAGAATGTGCTGGTTGCTTCCAGCAATGTGTTTTATATTACCTCAACGAGTAGGGAAGCTCTGAGAGAAGGAAGCAAGTTGGTTCTGTTGCCAGTAAGAGAGAAAATAGAACTTGCTATTGAAAGTGTGTTGGTTGGTCGAGTCTATGGACTATCGGCTTGTGTTTCTTGCTTACTGGGTTCCCCCATACAAGTCAATGACTCCATCATAATTGGATACCATCGCTTCTTGGTGGAGTTTACATGCACATGTTTTCCCACCATGTGCATATGGATACATGTATATGTACACATATACTCTATGTGCTGGTAAAGTCCAAGATGTAGTTAGTTCAACACCCTTAAACTAAGCATTTCCTGGACAATGAACAGGTTCACCAAATATATTCTGTGTGAGCTGGATCCAGACTGTTCCCCCAAATGTCACCTGTGAAGAAGTGGGGCTGGTGGAAGGCGACTGGGTCACAAGGGCTTTAATTTCATCAGAAGGTTGTCCACTGATAGCACAATTCAGTGGCACCCTAGGCAGTCAATAAAAATTGAGGGCATGGAACCTAGCTGGACAGACTGCATCCTGGGGCTGGAACTTGTGACCTCTGCCTCCTCTTTGTCGCCTTCTTTGAAGGCATTCTCATCTTTCTCAGGCTCTTGGCTGCCATGAGGTATCCAGCTTTGCTGGGCCACACTCTTCCACCATGGTTCTGGCTGGCCACAGGCCTAGGCAGTGGAGCTTCCTGACCACGAGTGGAAAGCTGAGACCATGAGCCAAACCTTTCCTGCTTTTAGCTACTTATGTCAAGTGTCTTGGTCACAATGATGAGCCACTAACTAAAACATATGGGAAACTTAAAGTCTCTCTCCCTGTGGGAGATCCTAAGCGCCATCGCTGTCGTGTAGCCTGAATGTAAGAGATTTAAAAGAGCTCACCTTGACGATAAAATCTGCTGTCAGCGGTCCAGTCATTCTCAGTGTCTCTTTGTCTGGATATTTCTGGAAGTCCACACTGGAATTATCCACAAGAAAGGTGCCCGTAGAGCTGAGGCTGTTTTCACCTTTAGCCCCCTGGAGGGTTTTGGTTTCCAGATCTGCATATCAAGAATATGAAGAGGGGAGAAGCATGTTCCTGGCCCACACAGATCACAGGCAAGCACCACGCACACAGCAAAATGGAGAAGGGTGCAGAGGAGAAGCGGCGCTCATTATCGGGCCAGCAAATTTGCTATCGTGACGTAAAGGAACATACAGGCAGTGCAGAGTACATGGTGCGAATAAAGTTATTTTAAGACTTATTAGCCAAAGCATTCGAGGAGCCCCAACTACGTCTTTGATGTTCCAGATGAGCTCCTGTGGGTGCCGCACTGTGTCACAGCTCTGTCCCTTTGGCTGGTCCGTCTTCTACAGCTACTTTGTGGATCTGCGTCGTAATGGCCATCAGCCTGGGCTATTTCTCCACTTTCTCGTGCTGCTTTACGAGACTCGCGCACCTCTGAGCTGCCTCAGTGTCTGTGTGACGATATATTCTGCATTTATTTTTAAAATACTTTTGGTGGCTTACTACTATATGCTATCACTCAAGAAAACTGTAGTGGCTTCAGGGACAAGGGCTGTCCATTTTCATGCTTCCTTTTAATATCATTCTGATACTCCAATGTTGTACGTATAGGGGATGTTTCATAAGTGCTTAAGATAGAAAGAAGAATTTGATTTGTGGAGCATCGAAATCTACGAAGCATCTTTTGTCGTAAGAGATAAGAGCATTTTGGGGACGATGGTGGCTATGATGAGTGGGCCAGAGGACGCTAAGTTCTCAAATGATTTAGAGTAAGTGTTGCTGGATGAAGGAAGATGGGCGGACGGAGGCTCTAGGTTTTGGTAGCAATTCTGCAGCAGGACGATCGGGGGCTTGGGTACAGTCAGAGCTCCTTACCCAGCTTCAATCGAATAGCGTGGCTCACGCCTTTTGTTGCGTAGCATCTGGGTCATCAGTGGCTTGAAGGTCTCTAGAAGGAACAAGGTACCAGGGCCTTTGTACTGTCTTTGTACTCTATTTTCTTAGAGGTCCTGTACTGTGAGTTCTCCACTAGATGGGCTATTAACAGGTGGAAAGCACTGGCCTTCCACTAATGACAGAGACTCTCAGATGAAGTCTCTAGAGCTATGCTTGGCAGCATGTCCGGCTTCAGGCCCGAGCGGACCCTACAGGAGAACACAGACCACCCTGCGGGCACACTGGCGGAGGGCATCAGCTATTGTTAACAGAAGAAAGCACCGGAGCTGGGTCTCGTTCATCCAGTTTTCGCCCCCCCAAGTTGCCTAGCATGCAGTTGCAGAGAGATTTCCAGAACATGAATCAACTTAGTCTGGGGAAAATCCCGGGGTCTAAGCTGAATCCAAGCATCTGACTCAGCTTCACCCAGAATGCTCCCGCTGTCCTTCTCGAGGTACTGCATTAAGAGCGAGCTGGCTGGACCAGATGCCTCGGCGGGCTCCGATCTGGCCCAATGTTTCGTCAGCCTTACACTGAACCAGCTTCTGGGAATGAAGGGCAAGAGAGCAAGAACAAAACAGGGCACTGCTCACTCCCACGCTTGCTTTGCTGAGTTATGTGCCAAACACACAAAATGAAACAGCACTGTTTCTAGCTACACGTAGGCTACCCACAGCACGTCGAAGGGGGATAAAAATTCAGGCCGCTCGTCATCATTTGTGGTTATCATTTGTGGCTCTGCCCATCAAGCCCTTAGGAGAATGAAACCAAACAAGTCCTCAGTTTCTCGGTGACCACATACTTAGCTGCTGTGGGAAGCCCATATATTTCTGAAAATAATTTTTCTTTTAAATGTTCTGCAGTGGCAAGCCATTCCCAGAGTGGTGATGGCCACGGCGTGCACATTTCATTTAAGTGTCTGTCGGTGCTCACAACAATACTACTTTGAGTGGGCTTGTGTGACCAGCAGTCAGTGCTGTGCAAGCCTCGGGGGGAAAAACAAATCATTTACATGGTGGTGGTCACGCTCGTATATTGTCTTTTGACAGTGAATACTTACTTTATGGGGTTGTTCAGGATTCAGAAAGAATTTGGTTCCAAATAAGGTGACTTATCAGTGAGTTTTGGTTTGGTTTAAACTGTACCCTGTTTATTCTTTTATTTCACATGACCCGGCACATTCCATTTCTTTAATGGAATGTATTTATTTTTATTTTTAGAAGGAATATGTTTTTATTTTTATAAAAGCCATGTTTTCACATGCTCTGATTTGCCTTCCCCTTGTTTACCTTCCTAGCATGATTTCATTTATAAACCTACTGCCAAACACTAAGCCTGCTACCTAACTCAGCTTCACAGGCATGTGAGTGGAACAGGAGGAGAGGACCCATGGCCTCGTGGGAGTCGGGGGCAAGCAGGCCGGGGGAGAACAGGAGTGCTGAGGGGCCAGTTGAATGGGGTCTCTCGGTGAGCCTGAGTTTCACAGATGAGCCAGAACACCCTCCCTTCGTTTATATCCTACAATTTTCTTATTAGAATTGATAGACCTGCATCGAAACGGGACAAAGCAGTAACAAAAATAATACAGCTGAGTGTTGTTGCCGTGGTATGAGAGCACAGCAGGCCTCGCCCCGGCCCCACGCTACCACTTGATCTTCGCATTCTTGGCGACTTTTGGTCTTGAATTCCAAGATATGAGGGCCGTGAATTCATGCCTGGTGCACTTAATTACCCTGCAACGTTTTCTTTAAATGCCAAGTGTTAAGGTTCCTCTACGTTTCTCTGAGTTGATTAAGTAGTGAAACATGAAGTTAGGAAGTAAAAGAACGTAGAAGGAAATGTTGGAGGGAGGAAAAGAAAAAAGATAAGAAAAAGAGACTCGAGAGAAACAAGAGACAGAATGAAAAATAACATTCACAAAAGCATCAACATGTGCTTAACCCAGGACCAACCCGCTGGGACCATCCATTTGTGTTTTTCAGGCTGACTGTGGTTAGAGATAATTACCACAGAAGTTTCCAAAAGATAAACAGAAGCACTCAGAAGGCCGTATTATGATAGCGTGGAGAGATGCTTACTCTTGTGTTTTAAGCCCTTCTGGGAGCAAAAAAAAAAAAAAATAATGGACAACATTTCCAAGTGCCTCCCCCAGCCCACTCCTGCCCAGCCCACTGGACTCACGTAAGTGATCGGGGCCTTTCAAGACGAGGCGAACGTGTCGGCTTCCATAGGGGATGGCAACCACCGTGTCGTCCGCTAGGAGGAAACAGAGCAGTCTTAGAAGCAGGCCTTCGACACGAAGTTATCAATTACCTCCCACTCAAAGGAGTGACTTAGCAGACCTCAAAAACTGACAATTGTTTTTGTATGTGCTTGAAATGGGAAAGCCAATTAAAGTTTCTACCTCCCCCGCCATTGGTTCCTGTAGGAAGATTCGGCCTTTGTAAGAGAACATGACTTTTGCTATGTTGAAAAACAGATTGGGAAGTTTCCCTTTTTGTATTTAAAATGGTCTTGTATCATCAAATTTCCTGGAATTAGAGCATTTGCATTGAATTAAAACATAAAAATACATTCTAATGTTCAAAGGATGAATTTATGATATCAGAGCTTGGACTTCTCCCTGGCATATTATTTTGGATAAGGAGGAGAGATAGGCGGAAGGGACCACGCATTTGCCTTCATGCGCTCAGGCCCCGGAGGGAGGCAGAAGCCCGGCCTTCCAGCACGACTCTGTGCCACACTCCCGCAGCTAGTGCTGCAGGTAGTGAGCGGCCCAGCCGGGGCTAGTTTCATTTTCTCACACACAGCTCCTCTTTTTTTGAACATTCTTTCAGAAAACTGCCTGAACCACAGATCACTTTGCTACACATCATTTTTTCCTCAGTTTTGTGTTTTGCTGGTGGGCGTTCACAGTGCGTGGTGGCTGTGGTCCTGGGCTGCTGCCATAGGCCGGGCTCTCCTCAGCCCTGCCCCAGCTCTTGGGCCCCCTCTCGTCTCATCTGCCAAAGACACAGCTCCCAGTTTCCACGTTCCATCTCTTATTTTGCTCCTTACTTATATTTTGAGTTTCTCACATAAGAGAAACCACGTGATATTTGAACAGAGCCTAAGTCTATTAGAAGTGGGTATTTTAAAGAAAGTTAGGGAAGATCACACACACCCAAGCACACCACTAGGCCTACCAGTCAGAACTCCGCCTGTGACAAGGCCTCACAGTCACAGGGCACTACAGAGCTTCACTTCCATCTAAATATACCACCCACTCCTGCAGCCACAGCTCGTGACATAGGCAAAGGGGATTTTATGATGCAGAAATGCAGCCTTTGAGAAGCACAAGGAGGGCTGGAGAGGTAGCTCGGCAGTCTAAGCACCCCCCTGGCAAGCACAAGGTCCAGGGTTCGATCCCCAGTACTGCATGCTGTGCTAGGGTGGAGCGAGACCCTGTACCAAATAAATAAAAGAAGCATAGGAGGAGCGGACAGAGCCCAAGTTCTGAAAAGCTCCCCAGCATGTACATAAGCGTCTTGGTCTCCAGATCCTTGCAGCCCTGCACATTATCACTCTGTCATTAGAACAATTTATTTTCCATAAAAACCCTCAAATCATCCAACTTCTCTGAACTTCAACATTACCATCTTGCCTTCTGGGAGAGTTTAGTTAAAGAAGTGAATCACAGAAGTTATCTAACTTCTCTGATCTCCAGTATTCTTGTTTGTGAGAAACAGTAACAGGAAACTTCCAGACATTGTTGTGAATAGATGCAAAGGCTGGGACCGAGTGGTCCCGGGAAGGCCTCGGGTGTTGGAAACGTGCCGGGAACGCGGACGCCAGGCTCCGCACTGCCGCGGTGGCTGTGGGCTCCTCCGATGAGCCTGCCACCCATGGACTGAAACCTTTACAACCAAGACACAAGAAAGCTCTTCGCCCTAAGTGTGGGCTTTGGGCATTGTGCCTCAGCAACATGGAAGGTGACCAAAGTGAATGTGTCACCTGAACATAGCAGGTGTCTGTAAATTATACTTTCTTCCTCTATCCCAAATTTCTAAAGAATAAGAACTGAAAGATTGTTTAAAATTGTGTTTTTAAACACTTCAAGGCCCCCAGCTCCTTACTTTGTGACGGAAGGAGACAGATTGTCTTGATTCTTGCCATTAAATGGTTACATTTATCAAGTTCTCTAAAATATTGAGAATTCCACTCACACCATAGCCTTGTAGCTGTTTTTAATGTCATGCACTGTTGAAGAAAAGGCTGAATTTCAGAAAGCTAAGAACTGATGGCATGTAAGAATACTGGAATGCAAGAGGACAGTAGAAAAGGCTCACAAGAAGTGCTAAAACCGCTTACAGCCTTAAATGCTTTGCAAACCGATGTGAAGTTTTAAGCTGGCAAAGGAAATTCAAAGCACTGAAAACAATGGGGCTGCTACAAATAGAAAGTCTTTGTTTACCCACGGGTCAAATAAAGTGCAAGCAAAAGGCAAGCAGCCCGGAGGACCCACGTGGCTCGGCTGCCTCCCTCTTGCTTCGCTGAGAACCCACACGGGGCGCTGGGGCCCTACCCTGGCTTGTGGCTGAGGAGGTGGCTTTGCAAGGCTCCCAGGAGAAGAGCATGGAGGCGGAGGAGCCCTGAAGATTACGGGGGGAGGGAGATGGAGAAGGGGGTCTTTAGCGCCCCTCTGCACTTGCCTAGTCAAGGAACGCAGGCTGAGTGGCGGCACCGCACTCTTCACTCTTGCATCATGACAAGGTCTGATGGACCTGGACAGGCCGCTAGGAAATCAGCAAATTCACTACTTTATTCTACAAGCAATTTTTAAATGTCTCTTAGTGTTGTGCCCCAGATGAGGGACTAATAAATTCAAACATCACTGACAATCCATTAGCCTAGTAAGATATCCCCTGAGCAAGGAGCCTAAGAAAAGACAGGCAGTGATGGCCCGTATGGGGTGCCCCGTGCCCGGCAATCTGCAGGGCCCGTTAGCAGTGCTTAGGAGCCCTGAACCTGAGAATCCATTTCACTCCACTCAGCCTGGGGTACTCACAATATGTTCATCGAAGGGAACATTTTTTCACATATCAACTCTTAGCATCGCTTGATAGATCTCAGTTGATAGTGTCAGAAATTGAGCTTTTCACTTAACAAAAAACAATATAGGAAAATATTAACATTTTAATTTTCTATATGGTAATAAAAAATAACTCTGTTGTATGTCCATAAAAGCTTGTCTTGTTCTCTGATAAATTCTTAGCAAGATGAGACGGGGAGGGCTTCCCGTTTGCATCTCCTCCAAGCAGGGCGCAGGGAAGTGTTTCAGAGGCCCAGGTGTGGGGGCAACTGGCACCGTGCGGCATGCTTCGCGCGGGGGAAGGCAGTGCTGTGGCGGTGCCTGCCCTCTGTCACCATGCGGTGCGATCCCGAGTGCCCGTCTTACAATGCACAGTTCTCTGTGAGCAGATGCATCTGCCCTGCTCTGCTCACAGGACCAGAATGCCCGCCTTTACGACGTACTTCTGTGCTGTTCACTGACAGCTGTCAAAGCTTCAAAGCCTAGGTAACCTCTGTCCTAGCTAAATAAGCAAGCTTTTGACTGGGCTTGGACATTCTAGCATCTACATATACAAGTTACAAGTGGCCTTTCCCAGGAAACTTGCCATGAAGGGTTATATATATAAATATGTAGGTTCTACACACGTCTACATTTTATATTAAATTTAATAGTCTCGCCCTGTGTGCCTGTTCTTCATGACCTCCTGGTGTGCCAGAGAAAGGTGACAACATAATCGCTATGAACATTTTGGGTGTCTGATTCTGATATCTGAGTTTACCTTATTTTTAGAACTGTTGATGAGTTCACAGTTTTAAGAACTCTTCCCTTTGCACCTGCAGGTCTAATATTTAGTTTCAATTTTTTTAATGAAAGGGGCATTATTGTTAATAAAATTGGCTACATATAAATAAAAATCTGCCAATATTGAAGAAATTTAATGGTATATTTAAATCTTCATGTCAATTTTATTATTCTGAAAATATATCCAACAAAATCAGGAAAAACTGAACATTTGAGCTATTCATTTTTCCTCCTCCAGTTTGTTAGTTTATTCGATCATGCAGGATGTATTTTTAGACAAGTCAAACAAGAGGCTCTGCCCATTCCAAATGGGAAATGTCACCCTCGCAGTTGCCCAGACCCAACTTGGGGCCTTCTTTGACTTTGCCTTCATATCTAACTGGTTAGAAATTCCTGTACTCCAAATACCCAATTTCTTTGGTTACAGGTAGAATAACGTTTCATATTTTAATATGCATGCTATGGTTTGTGCCTGGTTTTCCCCCCAAAGCCTCATGCAGTCATGAAAGGCTGCTCTCTGCCATGTGCCACTCTGCCTTGGAGCCAGCTAAGTATGGACTGAAACCTCCAGTAACTGAGCTAAATAAATCTTTCCTTCCCTAATTTTGAGTGTCATGTATTTGTCCCAGCAATGAGAGAAGAGCAACCAAGACAATGCATAAAATCAGAATAAATCCTATCATTGGTACTGTTAAAATCTCTCTCATACAAGCAGTAATCTAGCTATACCTAACTTTGCCCACACCAGCGCCAACATCAAAACAGCTAACATCAAGCTGGAAGCATAAGTGTTAGGAGCTTGGAAGAAAATTCCAAACTGAGAGTTAAACACATTCATTTAACCCCTAGGAATCAAGTGATTGTTGGGGTTTTGGGGAGATGAGGAATCAGAGCTATCTAATGACATTCCCATAGAGGGACTCAAAAGCTGTTTTGCTCCATGTAAGTGCGAATGTGAATTCAGTGCCCAGCACCCAGATTTCTGCTTCTTGACTAGACTCAGTAATATGGATTGCTTTAACATTCTGCCCATATACACAAAAAGTGAAAAAATAGAACAAAGTTATGGTTTTTAAGATGCTGAATAACAAGCAAAGAAGTACACCAACTCCTGAGAGTCAGGAGATAAGAAAAGCCCAATATTGCCTTAGGGAGCAATACAGCCTCGGAGTCTCCTGGTGCAGCTCTGGAAATGGGAACTCTGGTGGAGACTGGTAGGTTCCCCAAGGTGAAGATTAGAGCCCAAGGGATAGAAGCAGTTAGGACTTGTGGGGCGAAGTACCCCAACAGAGGGAGAGCGACACACAGACACACAGCTCTAGAGCCTGAGATGAGCCTCCATGGGTATTTGGCACTGTAGTGTCAATGCCAGAGCGAGAGGAAGTTCCCATAGGCTAGGGAGACAACACAAAGAACGATAAGGAAGGGTCTGCGTGCCCATTCAGGGCTGCAGCAGCGCCCTACGTCACCAGCTAGACCGGAAAACCTTGTGCTTTACCGAACATTGCACATTTAGAAGACACAACTAGCTCTATGTAAATCATGGACCTAACTGCAACCATCAAATTTTAAAACCCAAAAGGACCAAAATGAGTTCAAGTAACTTAACTGCCCCAGAATAAAACTCAAGCATGTTTACAGGAACACAAAAAATACCTAGTACCCAACAAAGTAAAACTTTCAGTAAGTGGCATCCAGCCAAAAATTACCAAGCACAGAAAGAAACCAAAAAAATCATAACCCACTGAGATGAAGCCAACCAATTAAATCATAGACTAGGCACTACAACAGTTACTATTACCTACATATCATATGTTTAAAAAGTTAGGTACTATTAGAAACTTTTAGGGCCACAATATTTCACTAATGAATGCTACCCAACATTAAAAAAGAAGTAATTTCAATCCCACATAATGTCTTCCAGTGAACAGTAGGTGAGGGGCCATTTCCCAAGTCCTTGTCTAACACCATAATTATTACACTGTACAAACACCAAACAGAAGACAGGAATGAAAGAGAAAAGAATACTGCAGATAAGTGGGCCTCGCGAAAAAGAAGTAAAGGCCTTCAAGACACTCTGACGAATCAAGCCAGCAATCCATACAAAGAGTGTCCACGACTAAGAACTTACCCATGAAGCAGTTTAGCACCAAGATCAAGAGGGGTTTATAACGGGCTGCCGGGGAGATGGCTCAGTGGAATAAGCGCTTCCCTGGCAAGCACAAGGGGCTGAGTTCAATCCCCAGTTCCACAAAAAAAAAAAAAAAAAAGAAAGAAAGAGGGATTTATCCCAGGAATACAAGGTTGATTCTTTACTTAAAAACCAATTAATGTAATTCATCACAATAAAACACTAAAGAAGAAGAACAACATGACGTATCAATTGAAATAGAAAAAAAATTAGGCAAAATGCAATATGCGGGGCTGGAGAGATGGCTCAGTGGTCTAAAGCACCTACTTAGAACAAGCTTAGCAAAAGCATCAGGGACCG
>NW_004524620.1:12635213-12646349 GCF_000260255.1 Octodon degus | reverse complement strand
CGGTTCAATCCCCCAGCACCACATGCCAGCCAGCCCCGCCCCCCTGGTGGGCTGAGCTGGCCACACACACCCACACACGCAATAAGTAAATAAATAAATATTTAAAAAAAATAAAAAAAAATGCAATATGCATTCTATTGGGATATAATTCCCAATAAACTAGGAGAAAAAAGGAACTTCTTCAATTTGATAACAAAAAAAAAAGAAAGAAAGAAAGAAAGAAAGAAAGAAAGAAAGAAAGAAAGAAAGCATTTACAAAAACCTACATCTGGGGGCCAGCCAAATAGCTCAGTGGATTAAAGCACAGGGGCTGGGGGGCTTGATCCTTAGGCCTGCCATGCTGGCCCCACCCCTGGGGCGTGCTGAGACAGCAATTGACACTGGGCGTGGTGGCGCACACCTGTAATCCCAGCTCTTGGGAGACTGTAAACAGGCGGCCCACTATGAGTCTGATCTGGTAGTGAGACCCTGAACACCCTGTAGACATATATATATATATATATAGAACTGTGACTAGGATGAAGGATGACCATGCTCATCACTTCCACTGGCTATTTGGTTGGATGCCCTAGCTAGTACAATATAGCCAGAAAAAGTAACAAGCAGCTAAGAATAGGAAAAAAAAGGGGAAAAAACATCCTTGTTTGTGTACAATATGGTCTTTATGTAGAAAATTTCAATAATCTACCAAAACATTCTTAGGACTATTAGTGTGTTTGGCAAGTTTGCACAATACATAGCCAATACATTCTGTAGTTTGCACATTACACAAAAACCAGTTTTGCTTCTATAAATTATCAATATACAATAGGAATGACACTTAAGCATACAATCCCATTTGTAATAGCTTAAAAATACAAGAGTCATAAATCTAACTGAAATACATAGGATCTGTATGCTATAATATGGACTGAAAAAAGAGATCAAAGACCTAAATGAATGGAGAGACAGAGTCCTCATAGACCAAACAACTTCATGCCCTAAAGATGTCAATCACTTCCCTCCTTGTCAAATTCATATGGAGAATTAACATAATTCTAATCAAAATTCTGGAATTGTTTTCGTAGATGTGGGCAAAATTTGTATGGAATGGAAAGCAGAATACCCAGAAATTAGTTTGAAAAGAGGAATAAAATTGTAGGAATCCTACCACCTGATCTCAAGACTTGCTGTAAAGCCACAGCAACCGAGGCCATAAGGTATTGGTGAAAGGCCAAACACATTGATCAGAAGGGAGAATCAAGAAGTAAGATGCAGGTAGGGGCCGGGGAGATGGCTCAGTGGAATAAGCGCTTCCCTGGCAAGCGCAAGGGTCTGAGTTCAATCCTCGGTTCCACCAAAAAAATAAAATAAAAAAAGAAAGAAGATGCAGGTGTGCAAGATAGCTCAGCGGTCTAAAGCACCTGCTTAGGCAAGCTTAGGCAAGCTCAGGGACCATGATTTGATCCCTGGCAGCACATGCTGCACAGCCTTGCCACAAGGGCAGGCTGAGCCAGCCACAAAAAAGAAAAAAGATGCACAGAAATGGCCAATGGAATTCTAAAAAATATTTAAAGACAATTCAGGGCACAAAATGTTTTTTCAACAAATGTTGCTGGACAGATTAAGCATTGTATGAAAAATGAACCTAGATGTAGACCTCATATATTCTAGGAAAGAACTACAAGTAGGTCACAGCTCTGAAGGCTAAAGTGTTAAACTAAAATATTTTTAAAATAGAAGAAAATCTTTATGACCTTCAGTTAGGCAAGGGGTTCTTACATGACTTTAAAAGCGTAATGCATGAAAGGAGAAAATTGGCAATTTGGTCTTCATTTAAATGAAAAGTTTTCACTCTGTAAAAGATAATGTTAAGTGATTTTGCAAAAAAGGTGCTGGCTGAAAGAATATGCACTAGATGCACTGCATGCGGTGAGCTGACGCTATGCCAAAGAACAAGTAAATGGAATGAAACAGCCCCAACCTGCCGAAGAGATCCACAGAACCACTCAATGTGCTATGCTGCGTTGGACATGGGGAGTCAAGGTTGTTGGTGGGATTGAGATTGCTAAACCTTGATTATCTGAGTGGTCTCAACAAAATCCCAGACATACGTGGAAATACAATGGGAAAGCAGAAGAATGCGGTTAGACTCAGAGAGCAGCCTTCCGGGGCCGTGTTGCTGGCTTTGCACGTGCCGAGGGATGCGCACGGCCTTCAGAGTGGGAAATCAAAACAGAAGAGAAGCAGATTTTCCCAAAGGCTCCTAAGGGGAACACGGTCCTGCTAATGGCTTGCCTTTTTTCCAACAAAGCCCATTTTGCAATGCTGACTCTTAAGAACTATAAAATACTGAATTTGTCTTGCTTAAGTCACCAGGTCTGTGCCAACCTGCTACAGCAGCAGCTGCAGACTAGCACACCATGAGCAGAGTCCACAGCATCAGGGATTGGGAAAATGCAAATTAAAACACTGATGAAATATCGCCACATATCAATTAGAATGGATAAAATTAAAATTGGGACAATATTGATGAAACTGTCATACACTGCTGGGTAGAAATTTTTAAAATAGCCACTCTGGAAAACAATCTGGCCATTTCTTAAAGTGTCAAATGTCCTCCTAGCACACAGTCCAGCCGTACTACTTCTAAGAAGTGATCCCCATGAAATAAAAGTTGTGGACATCCCTAGAAAGTGTGGCGCGTGAGCCCTACAAAGAGGTACACATGAATGATCACAGCAAGGTTATCTGCAACAGCCAAAAAGTGGAAACAACTCAAAGGTCCATCATCAGATGAGTGGAGCAAAAACTGTGCTCTGCCCATACACTGGGGTTACTACTCAGCAGTGGAATGAGCCACTGAACTACTGAACCATCTCAACTATGCCATATGAACGAAGCCAGCAGGAGAGCACATACTGAATACTTCTGTTTGCATCAAACTCGAGGAGATGCAACCTCATTGTAGGGACAGCCATACAGCAGCAGTGTGCAGAGGACAGGTGGAGGAACAGGAGATGTTATAGTTTATGTCTGGCTGCCCCCTCCAAAGCCGCAGCTGGTCATGGGCCCGGGCTTTTCCAAGACAGCTTGCTAAACCTGCCCCTCTTGTTCTCATGCCCTTACCTCCGGAGACAGAGTTACAGGCTTTCCAGCTCCTCCCAGCAGGGGCCAGGGCCCTCACTTTGTAGACACCCTCAGCCTGTGCAGAGGAAGGCAGGGAGATGGTTGGTTGTAAAGGGCCCACCGTAGGGTCGAGGGCCTGCACACAATATCAAGGAGGAGAAGAGGCTTGTGCTCTGTTTTTGCTCTGGTGCTTTGCTGCTGTCTTCCCACACTGTGAACTGCTGCCCTCTGCCATGTGCCGCTCTGCCTTGGCGCCAGCTGAGTATGGACAGAAACCTCTACAAACCGTGAGCTAAGTAAACCTTCCCTTCTTAATTTTGGATGTTGGGTATTTTGTCTCAGCATCAAGACAAAGGTGACTAAGACAAAGGATTACAAGGATTTGGGACGATGGATGCATTTACGACTTTGGCCACAGTGATGGCTGCCTGAGTGTATGCAAAAAGCACACCAAACTATACACCAAATATCTTATGGATTAAATACCAATTTTACTCCAATAAGTTGGGTTTTTTTAAAGAAAGGGACCAATACCAAGGAATTTCTTTTCATTTATTCTTGTAAGTACTATATTACCAGGGCTTCTAATGATGAATAGTGATCAAATTAGAAATGATTGAAGAGTTGGAGTTTCAGAAGCAGTTTAATTTATCATTTATTTTATTTGTTAAACATGAACAGTGGCCGAAATGTCTAAATCTAAGACAAGTCTCTTAAAAATGTGAAGTAAGAGCCCTAAGAGGTCAAAAGTATCATTATAATTTCCTGGATGCAATGGAGACATTTTGCTCTTTGTGTGCATAAGATAATGGTGTGTCTCCCAATCAACAGTGTCTTAGATTCAAAGAAACACAGTGTGTACAGACCTGGGTCACTTCTCCTCCCTCCTCCCAAGTCACCATCGCCACTACCCAGCTCCCCACAGGGCTGCTGTCCCCGCTGTGGTCTGCTCTCAGCAAAGAGTGTTCCCTTAGAAAGGTCCATTAGATCTGCGCACAGTGGCACACTCTGACAGTCCCAGCACCCTACATGGCCAGGGTAGGAAGACTGTGAGCTTGAACCCAGCCTGGGCAAAGTGATGCCTCAATGAGACCCTGTCTCAAAAAGGCAGAGATGTAGCTCAGTTTGAAGACCTTGAGCTCAATGCCAAGTGCCAGCCCACCCTCCACCCCAATGTCAAGAAAGTTCATTCCTCTGCTCCCAGCCCTTCAGGACTTCTCTTCTCCTCCAGATGCAGATCCAAAGTTGAGTATGAGTATTTGCTGGACAAAAATACCCAACATCCAAAGTTGAGTTGTTGCAAAACTCTCCAACACCCCTGCGATTGTCCACCCCACTCATAGCCCTGTCTCCATTACCTCTTATTCCCCATTGAAATACAACTTCACTTGGCCAGGGTAGTGTCTTCATCCTTCATGCAAGATGCACGAATGCACATTTCTCTGCTTGCCTTTTTCCCTCCCTCAGCCCGAAATTCCTTTCCTTTTGCCTTCTGTATTACGCCCTTCTCTCACCACCATCAGATTCCTTCTCAAATGCTTTCTCATTGTTGAGGCTGTTTCTTACTAACCTACTAAAAGTTGCAAGTCTTTCTGAACTCCTTTGGCCAGCAACCCATCCTCATCTTTTTCTTCCCTGCATTGCTTTCTCCATGTTCTCTGTCACCTTCTGTCAGATACACTTTGTTGATCTGTTTCTGTGTGTGTCCCTCACGCCAGCATGTGAACTTCAGGCATGAACTGGACTTGGCTTATTTTGCTGTGCGCCATGCTTCCAACACCTGGAACAATTCCTCAGCACATAGTAGGGATACAGGTCAGTAATCACCACTGAATCAATATACACTCCCAATGGGATCGAGAGTACAGTCTGGAGCATCCAGGAACACAGTGGCAATTTATTACCCATGTTTAAAAATGCATATCCCTTACATGTATTTTGTACTTATCATATAGCGAGTCTTGTGTTTTATTATAAGTGCACTTTGCCCTAAAATCTTTGATCTAGCATGATAGTACAGAAATATACTAACCATGGCCATTATAAATCAGTGTGAGCAACTGTCCGAGAGGTATGACCTCAGGTAGCAGGAGCGTCATTCTATCTTGACACAAACTAGTTTATTCTGCCCTTGCTATGCCTGCGAGGGAGGACAAGCTTTAGGATGCGCAAGTGGTTTACAATCATACAGAAATAAAGAAAGTATGTGCAAAGCTGCAGACAGTAGTTAAGATAGAAAATGGGCTGGCTCTGGGTGTGCTTATTTTCAGAGTATACTTGGGAGACACGCAAAATGGCACACATCAGCAAAATGCTAGGAAATCAGCCTTTAGTTATCAAGAGCCAAAAGTACAGTCACATTAGCTAGTTTCTTTAAAAAAAAAATTGGGTTGAGAAGTCAGGAAGAAGTAACCAGGAAAAATGGAAAAATTTCACACTAGCAGCGGACAGTCATTTTCTTTAGAAAAGGGGGGATGTGGGGATGTTTTGCTATATTTTGCTTGAGTTTGCTCTATTTCCATGGTCTGAATTTGTAACAGGCAATGATAATGTGTTCATATGAAGATGGTTTCTTTTTTTTCACCAGCAAAGAACGGGGGTCGCTTGGTAAGCCCCTCCTACTTCTCTTTCTCCTTCTGGAACCTTCTCTCACGATCTTTCCCCAGTCTTCCATTTTTTTCTTTGTTTCCCCGGGTCTTTATAATATAAGGGAAAAACCTTGGATATAAATTTAGAAAGAAAAGGAGTTCAAGGTGGGGAATCCGGGCGCTGGGGGCTCGAGGCGAGCATGTGGCTAGCTCAGGGTTTCCTTCGGCAGCGCGAGAAGACAGGCCGGCAGGACAGCTCCGGGCGCACCCGGGGGGCTCTGGGCCCCCAGCTGCCTCGTGTCCCCTGCCCGGGGGCTGCGCCCAGTCTGCGAGGACAGGGAGGAAGACTCTCCTGGGGCAGAGACAGCATCCGCCCAGGAGACAGCTCGGCAGCTGCTATGGACAGGCGGAGGCCGTGTGCGTGCTGGGCTCTACTGCATAAATCACGTCGTCATGAGGCAGCGCCAGTGTGCGGCCAACGAGTCCGTCGCGTTTTGCCGCTGAGCACCATCACCAGGAGGTGCACTATAGAATCCACCCATGGTGAGCCTGGCGGTCCTGGGGAACCAGACAGTCGGCCTCTGCTCGGGCTGACCTGGAGGCAGAAGCCGGCTCATTCCAGGGAGCTGGAGTGGCTTGAAGACAGGTGCTGTGCCACCTCACGCAGAGATGGACCTGGGGGGCAAGGAGGCCCCCAAGGGGACAATCCCATAGAAGTTCTTAATTCGGCCAAGCGGTCACCCTGCCTCCATGCCTGCCTTGCTACCTGGAACAACCATCTGTGCCCAGCACAACGCTCTGCCTTTGTTGCCCCTCAGCGAGCCTGGGGGTTGAGTCAGGGCGGGTTTCCCTCCGGTTCCGGGAAGATCCCTGGCCCCTCCTCATTCATCTTGCAGGGTTTGCTGGCCCGAACCCAAGAGAGTAGAGCACTTGTCACTGAGACGCTGATCTGCAGGCTTGAAGAGGACACGCGGCTCTCAGTCTGCCTCCGCTCCTTCAAAGCTTTCCCACCTGTGCTGAGAATCGGGCCTGGGCAAGGGGCTGCTCATCCCTAACAGGCAGGCGAGAGGAAGGCCTCTCGCGGCAGTGTCCTT
This sequence comes from Octodon degus, assembly GCF_000260255.1. Taxonomy (NCBI): domain Eukaryota; kingdom Metazoa; phylum Chordata; class Mammalia; order Rodentia; family Octodontidae; genus Octodon; species Octodon degus. The sequence goes on along the minus strand of NW_004524620.1, from coordinate 12,639,559 downwards.
GCTCCTCTGTGAGAACAGTGAGGCGCGTGACATGAGAAGACTGCAAGGTCCCACCAAGGAAACAGGCTCTCAGCAGTCCCCAGACCTGTCACCTCACATGGACATCCACTTCTGCACCAAATGGCAATTCCCAGATCATTAGGATTGATTCAGTTATGTGGCAAATAATTAGATGTATTTTAATCTTTCCAACATTCCTTGAAGAGTCCTGTAATGTAAGAGTGATCTTTTCAATGTAGCTTTGCAAATAACCAAACTTTGAAATGTAATTGAAATAGTCTCAGGTATTTAAAAGAATTATGGGGACTGGGGAGATGGCTCAGTAAATAAGCTCTTCCCTGGCAAGTGCAAGGGCCTGAGTTCAATCCCCAGTACTGCCAAAACAAAACAAACAAAAGCGTTATGCCTTTTCCTGGTTTCTATTTTCCAACTTCTTTACATTTTCATCTTATAAAAGAAGTTCCAATACTCATGAGCAAAGAAAAATCTTGCCTGAACAGACTTTGTCAATGTCTACGTCACTCTTTCGTTCTATCTGCCAGAGTAGTCCTGATTTTTAAATTCTTATAGAATCACTGTCTCCAGCGAAGTCAGAATGTGGACGGTTCCCAAAGCTAGCACTTCCAATTTCTCATGTGTTTAAAAGTCCCAAGTCTTTTCCGGGCCCCCAGAGATTCACCCTTGTCACAAGCCGCCATTCCACGACTTCTATGACGAGTTCTCTAGGACACACCTGAATAACTGCCTTGCCTTTTGACCTGCAGCTCTACTTAAAGTCATAACCCTGCCATATGTCAACTGTTTTCCCCCAAGAAAACAAAACCACACTTAGCACATGTATTCACTTGCACTTCCCAACCCAGAGGAGACTGGGAAAGGGATAATCAAAGATCTACTGAAAATCCTGGGTAACACTAGGGTCTGCAGATAACTGGCCAGAAATTTCAAAATAATTCTACAAGCACATGTGCTGTGTACAAAGATGATCTTCTGCCTGTAGTGCCTAGAACAGCAGTCATCACAGCGGCCAGTCTACTGCGAGGTGGTCTGGGTCGGTCTGTGATGTGCTGCTGGCTTAGGCATCGTGGGATTCATGCCATCTACCTAATAAGATCTAAGTGGTGGACATCTGGGGTCCTCTGCCACAGTCTACCTATCTGCTTCGAGAAGGTCTGCCAAGAGGCAGGCAGCAGGTTACAAGACAATCCAGAGACAGCTACCAGCTTCGGCTTAGGACTCAGACTCTGGGATCGAATCTCAGCTGTTACTTTATGACACTGCAATTGTGAACAAGTTGTTAATCTCCTTAAGTTGCAGGCATCTTATCCATAACAAAGAAATTAATTCTGCTATGCTCATAAGACTGTTATAAAGATTCAATAAGATTATTTCAGGAAGCCCCAGCACACACAGTCACACAGTGGGTAGTCCGTTCGTGTGCACCCTTGCAGTCTCCCCGCCATATTTCCCTGAGAACCTCCGACTGCCCAAAGGCCGGAGTCGGATGCAGTCTGCCCTCCAGTTGGGGAGCACCACACGTGTCCATGTATAGAGCATGTCTAGTTCACTTTGCTGGGCCTCAGAGGGAGGCTGCACTGGTGACGTGTCCTACTGAAACGAACTCACAAGGCAGCAGCATGAAGTGCTCCACAATTTCAGACTCCTCTCTGCTTTGATGGAGGTATTATTCCTTGATTGCTTGGAGAAGCCAGAGCCAAGCCAGGGGAAGATTACAAGCCAATGAGCACAGAGGTTGCCCCATCTCTTAGTGTCTTACATTTGGTTGCAGAGAGCTGGGACTTATACTGCCCTCGGACCAGCCGGCAGGTGGACCCATCTCCGTTGCAGACCCCACAGTTATCCTCCTTAGCGGTGCTTCCCAGCTGGTGGTCGCAGCCAACAATCTACCGAGAGAGAGAGACGCATAACTCATCTGAGCACCTGTGCAGACAGGACCCACGGAGCGATCGCCGCGCACGACCCCCCCTTCACCCCGAGGGGCACGCAGCAGGCTTCTGTGAGGGCTGAGTTAGACTAGAACGGGAAGCAAGCGTGGGCAGACGACAATTCAGCCTCAAAACAGACATGTTCACAACTCAAATACACAAACCGAAAGGATGTAGGAGAGAGAACAGGAGGTCGGGGGAGGGAAGGGCAGAGAGGTCCAGCAGCACTGATAATACAGAGTCTCGGCTCCAAAGGGACTCCCAGGATCAGTGCCTGGGGCTCACAAGTGACTGAAAGTGCAGCTATGAGGTAACTAGCAGAAAACACCCTGTGCCTAATCCTGTGTTGTCTGTCTTTGGAACACAAGCTGCACACGGCAAGGGTTTGCATGTTGCTTTCCTCATTCCAAATAACTACAACACTGCTCCGTGAACTGCCTTGATACATTTTTGCAAAATAACATAATAATGAGAGCATTTTCTTTGCTATCTAGCACCTCATCTAAGAAAAGCCAAGTACAGTTGACTAGCAGAGACAGGATTAATGTGTGTGTGGAGCAGGACCAGAACTGCCCTGGCAGAGCCTGCGGCAGAAATGACCAACCGGAGGACCTTGCTGCCTGCCTGGCCCTGTCCTGTGCCGGGTGCAATGCCAGCCTCTCTGATGGTCAGAGCAGGTGTCCCCACCTTACAGTGGAGGCTGCCAAGGTGCTTAGCTAGACAAGCTAGTCTAAATACTGCACTTCTAGAAAAGCATTTGTCCAGCTCAGTCCGGGCTGGACAAAATGGCCATCTGCAAAGTCGGTGGGTGAAGTGATTCACAGTTTTACTTTCTTTTCAATTTTGGAGTTTAAAAAAACCTAAACTATTCCAGGTTGTATATCTTATAGTTTTAGTCTGAATTAAGACCAAAAATCTTATTCTACTTTCAAATATTTTTGACAGAATGAAAACTAGATTGATAGTTGAAGGGTCTTATGACCAGAAATTCCTGTTAATTCATTCTGATTTCCAAAACCTTGCCTTTTTTGTGGTTTGATTTTTCTTGTGTACCTCATATATTAGTAACAATTAACATGTATTTAAGCAAATATTTTAAAATATAGTTACCATATTTAGTATTTTGTTATCTCTGTGCTCTATTTTTAAGATGTGGTAATGTTTACTATTCCTTTAAAATACCTTTTAAAATATATTCCAAAGCAGCAGCTCTGTTACATATTTTTTGAAATGCAAGACACCAGGAAAGCATGGTTCTGAGTTCTAGTGTGGGGAACGAGGGAGGATTTGCTTCCTCGGGGCAGGGTGACCTCCACCCGCCCAGGGGCTGCGATGAGGCCAGAGCAGAATCCAGCCAAGTTCCTTCCATGCTCAGCCAAGACCACTGCGGCTTAAGGCTTCTTTGCTTTCTTATCTGTCCAGAGGCCTACAGAAGAGCCAGCCCATTCTGAGCTTACTCTTGTGCTTTGAACACAGTGTGGATGCTCGAAGTATCAGCTAAGCAACACTGACTAAGGCCCTGCCACAGGCCAGACACTGTGCTAGGAGTGAAGTTCCACGGCAAATTTATAAAGCATGGATGGGACCCCCCCCATGAATTTATAGTGCAATGAGGAAGGCAGATTTTATTCAAATAATCGCATAAGTAACAGTGAAACAATGATCATAAGAAAAGCTGGAAGACACATGGTCTTCTGAGAACATCAAATTTGGAGAGTCTGTTGGGTTAGAGAGGCCAGCGAAGACTTGAGTGAGAAAGAGCTGGAGCCAAGGAGGGAACGGGGAAGGGGAGTGAGCGGCCGCAGGGAGGCTTGCTGTGAGGTGGACGGCACCCTTCGGAGCCACCCAGACACCAGCTTACCAGGGAGAAAGGGAAACAGAGTCCACAAAAATTTAAGATCACAAGACTAAATTATCAGATTGCTTGAGTGGGACTGACTCTTGTGTAGACAATCATATATATATACGCATTTGGCATTTGGTACAGGGTTTCCATACACAGCTTGGATTCCTAGTGATCCTCGTGTTTTCAGCACTGGGATTACAGGTGTGCACCACCACCACTCTGTCCCAGGCTCAGCGTGCCTGAGGGTGGGTCAGGTGCGGCATGTGGTGCGGGGGATTGAACCTCGGTCCCTGTGCTTGCCTAAGCAGGCGCTTAGTACAATGAGCTATCTTGCTGGCCCACAATCATCTTATTTTAAGCAGCATTCAAAGAATTCGCCACACTACTGTTTAGCCTGGAATTGAACAGAAATGAATCAGTCCTTTAAGGTCCTGAGCTGTGTGCAAGGACAAGGTGGGTAGTGGGCAAGGAAATTTATACTGTTGGGCACTTCCTACCTAGCTGGAGTTACTCCTTAAATTATAGGAATTTCAGGTTTCCTAAAAGACTTGTTT
>NW_004524620.1:12633346-12634758 GCF_000260255.1 Octodon degus | reverse complement strand
CACCGTAATCTGCTGATCTTGAGTGACTGTTAATTACAAATTAGCTGGCCTGTTACCTTTGGGTCTATTATTAACAATGGAGAGGAGAATAACCAGGACTGTGTAAGTAGGCTGAACTAGGAAAGGAAATGCCAGGGCCTCTTCCTCCACACACTGCCACTCCTGCCCGGAATTCTCATGACCAGCTGGACAGCTCCTCTCGCCCTTCAGACCCTAGAGCGAATATCCTCCAAGGTGTCCTTCCCAGATTCCACAGCTAACTGTTCTACTGCTCTTTGCTGCCTTTTTGTTCATGCTTTTATGTGACAGATGCTGCTATTCGCCACCCAGCTTCTGGCTTCTGCTTTTCCCTGCATTAGAACTTTTTATTTAAGATGGCAATGGGCTGACTGAGAAGGGGGTACCTCTCTTGGCCTGGGAATCATTATAATTTTGAAATAAAAACACCAGTGTTTTAGGTTCTGCTAAGGCTACTTGGGAGAAGCCGGCCTAGCCGCAGAAGGGCCCCTCTGTTCTCTCTTCCCTTCCTTCCTGTTGGCTCTAGAAGCTTCTGGAAAAGGAAGTCTTGCCCTACACATGGAGAATCAGGAGAGCCTGGTTCTTGTGCAACATTTGGATGGATGACAGTGTCACCTCTCTCTTGGGATGGACAGAGTAAATCCCTTAGGAAGCAAAGCCACAATTATTTGACTATTTCTTTTATAATCCCCTGTGCAAATTTCAGTGTACCTGTTACTGCATACTCTATTATTAACATGTTTGTCTCGACATCAGATAACGGGTTAGTTAAGAACCCTTGTTTTACTAATCTTTGCATTTCTGTCACTTTGCACAGCATTTTACTCAAATGAGTTGTACATTTAATGCTGGTAAACGACTGACACACAAAACACCAACTATAGTAGCTGGCTAATAACAGGCTCATGGCTCATGGATAGGCAGACTTAGACTGCAATAATGGGCGACACACATGCATGCGACAATGTGTGTGTGTGCTTGTATCCGTGTGCACAGAGAAACAGATAGCTATACATACCAACAAGAAGCCCAGTGGAATCCTCTGTCCTGATGGATGAACACTATCGTGATGGGACAGTGCTTCTTAGAGACTATTTCCCAAGCGTAGCCACACTCCTTATCAGGCAAACACCCAGAAGGCAATGTTGAGGTCTGAGTTCCCAGACCCACTCAACTCTGCATGCAACATCAAAGCAAGCTGAGGATCACTCAGAATTTTGGCAACTGTGCAGACTCTTTTTGTGCGGGGTGGAAACCTAGCTAAACATTGGTGTGATACAGTTTTCTAGTACTCTGCATACTAGGCGATATTTTGGGTATTGGGGGTCTAACCTCATTACCATCAGAATGATTGCAGAATGTAGGTTACTTAAAAATGAGAAGCAATTTAGAGA
>NW_004524620.1:12614279-12616211 GCF_000260255.1 Octodon degus | reverse complement strand
ATGGGCACCAGGGACTGATATTCTAAATAGGTATCAATAACCTTGAAAGAGCCCAAAAGAGTCACTAGTCCAACCCCCAAGTAGAAGAGACCCTGTCCCGTATCCCACTTGCTACGTGACTCGCTTCCTCATTTGGTCCTGGACTTAACCAATTTTACCTGAGCAATGGTGTTTGTGACCTTATTGGTTGACCATAGTTTTGTCCCACCTCATGCCCACCTAAGTGAGTTCTCGAGTTTTCCACCTTAGACCGGACTAACTGCGTGGTGTTACTCTATGAAAGTCCCTGGAAGAGACAGCTTCGGCACAACCTGCTAGCGTTCCCCTCTGTCCCTCTCTAGGACAGGAGCTTTCTTCCCCCAATAAATATTCTACTCTTAACCTCCTTTTGTTCCTAAAATTCATTCTTCAGTCTGGGAGTTTCATTCTCTTGTATCAAAATGACTCAACCAGCAGCCTGTCTCCCCCGTGGTCTAACTTTCGGTACTAAAAACCCGCTGCTGAGTTCAAACCTGCTGTCTCCCTAAAATGTAAATGTTGTCACTGGCCTTCCCAGACCTAGTGTTTAGGTGGTTTTCTACAAGTGACAAGAAGTTTGTCTATTCTTATATTTTTTGTATGTCTAAATATTTTGAAATTATAATTGAAATTTTGAGGATGAAAGCTGGTAAGTATGCTTCAGCTTCTACTAGAGCATGCTTTTTCCTGTTTTAGAGAAATGCTTTCTCAATCACAAAGGCAGGCACTGGGTCTAACTAGATATTAAGAAGAAAAAGTCTCCCTTTGGAAAGAGCTATTTAAATGCAGTTGCGCCTTGGGTTGCCCTGCGCAGAGCTTGGTTCAACAGGGTTAGCCCTCTGCATAGATAAGCACACTGCCACTTGCTGGATACCTCATCGGTATGCAGGGGGGCGGCTGCACTCCTGCTGCTCTTCTGCAGACTTGCATCTCATTATTTTCTTTTTTTTGGGGGGTGGGGTTTGGGAGCAGCAAAGGGAAAAAAAGTTGAGGAAGAACACCAGGAAGGAGAGGAGCTCCAGGCCTCTGTATTTGTGCACACCCTGGAGAAGCTTCAGCTCCAGCCTCGTGATCTGCATGACAAGGGCTGCCCTCTGCCAGTGCCCTCGCCGCCCTTTCAGGGGTGGTGCTGCTTTAGCTGCTAAATAGTAGGAGATTAGAAGCCACAGCTGCGCCTGGAGGACTCCATAGGCTTTGCAGTGGGGGAGGAACGGAGGCGGAGCAAGCTGGAATAGGAAGCAGCGAGGCTGCCACCGAAGGCAGCACAGAAGTTCTGCAAAATGTTAAAGATAGAGCTAAGATACAGGCTTGGAATTCCACTTCTGTTAGAAGCTAAAAGAACTGAAAGCAGGGACATAAATAGCTCCTTGTTGTCCGTGCTCACAGCAGCACCATCCACAGTAGCCAAAACAAGAAAATGATCTCAGGGTCCATGCAGATGAGGGGAAGGCCGCAGGCTGCACCCGTGCTCAGCAGAGCACCAGTCGACTCTAGAAAGAGTGAGCACGTAATGTGCTGCGATGTCAGTGAATCTTCAGGACGCTGTCCTGTACTACAGGACGGAAACGGGATACCAAGGGTCAACTCGTATACAATTCCATTTGTACAGAGTTTTGGGAGTAGTCAAATTCAGAGTAGACACAAAGTACAATGATGGCTACCAAGGGCACCCAAGGGAGGAGAGGACACTGGTAATGTTTAACGTGTTTGGTTTCTGTGGGAAGATGGAAAAGTCCTGGAGGTCCAAGCGCAGTGCTTAATCCCACCATCAGGAGTTAAATTTGTCAGCTGTATGCTATGTCTGTTTATCAAAATAAAAGAGGAGACGCCACAATACCAGCAGACACTGATAATGCAGGGAGTGCCCAGATCGAACCGTGGGACCAGGTGCCTATGGATAGGCGAGCGTGTGCT
>NW_004524620.1:12612485-12613354 GCF_000260255.1 Octodon degus | reverse complement strand
CAGCAGCTTGGCTCTAGGAGCATGCACCTTTATCACTACAGACAACAGAGAACGGCCGCATCTGACAGGCTTGTTTGAGAGGAAGAATAAAAGGATCTTAGGTAGTAGATTTGGGGGACAGATGGGGCTGGTTTCCCATCAGCCTGAGAAGGGCTGATGTTAACTGTGAATTAAAGGAGTGGCAGCTCAGAACAATGGAGGCAGGCTGCCAAGTGCCCCAATCGGAGCCAGACTGGAAGCCTGGGCCGGGGCTCGAGTCCAGGTGGGCTCTTGGAGCAGTGCTGGCCCTGAACTGCACATATTCCTCTAGGCTACAAACCAGAAGCTTCTCTCTTACAGTCCCACAAAACTCCTGCTGGAATCCATTAAGAACTTGTTTGAACCCTCATGAACTTTTGGCTGAAGAAGAGAAGAAGCCCATACTTGCAGCAGAAGGTTCATCCTGTCCTGGGATGGAAGGAGTTGAATCTGAACTAAAGCAGAAGTTTTCCGTGACCTGTCCATCACCATTAACTTCTGTGCACTTCCAGCAGGTCACGTTCATCCACAAAGGCATGAAGGAGGTGGCTCTCCAGGGAGCAGAGGAAGGGCTCTGGGCATCTGTGCTCTCAGAGCAGTAGGCAGCAGCAAGATCACATCTGCTCAGGAGCTAGGAAGAGGCTCCTGTGCATGAGCCCAGGCTGCATGCCCTGTGACATTACCAACAATGAGTCCAGGCTGCATGCCCTGCGACGTTACCAGCAATGACCCAGGCTGCACGCCCTGTGATGTTACCAGCAACGAGCCAAGGCTGCATGCCCTGCGATGTTACCAACAATGAGTCCAGGCTGCATGCCCTGCGACATTACCAACAACGAGCCCAGGCTGCA
>NW_004524620.1:12608640-12609673 GCF_000260255.1 Octodon degus | reverse complement strand
TTGAGGCTTGCATGGGCAACTTATGACTTAGCAAAATGCTTTCTCAAAAAAAAAAGCATCTGGGAGAAAGCACAGTGCAAATGCCCTGGAAATGCCCTGCCTATATACCTTCCCAGGAAGGTCAGAAATACACAGAGCCATGGGTCAGGCTGCGCTATGGGTGAAGACGCTCCCAGACAGCCACATGATGAAGGTGGCAGCCGTTCCTCAGCTCAGCCGCACGACTGCTGGTTTGGTGCTCAGACCAAACGTCTCAAGCAATATAGCAATATATTTTGAATATTTATTAGAAATATTATTTTAAAATACTGGCAACTAATTCATGTGCTCACTATGCGTAGAGCCAGAGTCACCAGTGGGCGCTGCTTGGCTGGAGGGCCACCGGCTTGCAGCTTCTGCTTTAAAGCTTTAAAAATCATCAGGAGAGAAAACTGAGAAGCATATTTGGAATTACAGAGAGAAATTCGGAGATGCTAGTGGGGAGACGGGAGGCTCAGCTAGCAGACTTAATAAAGCCCTTCGACCTACATACTGCCTAAGAGAATGTGTTTTAAAAGAGCATAGAAATAGTTCTTTTATGTATTTGGCACAAGGTCGCACTACGCAGCTCAGACTCGCTGTGACCCTCCTGTTTCCAGCCTCCCCAGTGCTGGGATTCCAGGTGTGTACCACCACGCCTGGACTCAGTGGTTGGCTCAGTGCACCTGGGGCAGGGCTGGGGGTGCCAGGGATTGAACCCTGGTCCCTGCACTTGCCTAAGCAGGTGCTTAGTCTGCTGAGCTATCTTGCAGGCACGAAATATTTCTTTTTTTTTTCTTTTTTTTCTTTTTTTTTTAATCCTGCCTCAGGTTTATTTGTACAAAGAGCACAGGAGGACACTAGCCCCCCACAGATGGCACCCCAGTCCTTCTGTTTTTATATCAGCAGTAAGAGGCTTTCACTGTGGAGTCTTCACAGGGGCCTGAGCACCTTTGGGAGCCTGGGCTGGAGCAGAAGCTGGAGCCTGGGCCTTGGCTGGAGCAGAAGCTGGAGC
>NW_004524620.1:12606600-12608395 GCF_000260255.1 Octodon degus | reverse complement strand
CTTGTTGTGCTTCTTGGCAAAACGCATGTTTCTAAGGAACTTGGGATCCACCCCCTTCAGAGACTCGTATCTTTGTGACCGAGGTTTCTTGATGCCATTTCTGTGCCATTTTCGGGACTGGTTGTGCGTGGTGTGGTTCTTGGACTTGGCCATAACTGCACTGTAAACCGCGGCGACCAAGCGCCTGGAACCGGAAGATGAAAAGAAAGCTTGCACGAAATATTTCTTTGAAAAAACAAAAAACAAAAGCCAAGAGCCTCAGGCAGAGGTTCAGCGTCTTCTACCTGGTGGGGCACCACCTCCGGCTCAGATCTCCCCTCCTTGGTGTTTGGCACAGACGCCCACCTGGGGCAATGTTAGGAAGGTGCCCTGAGGCTGCACCTGCTGCACCGCTGAGAGCCACTCTGCCTCCTTAACTACTTCGTCCTTCACCTCCACGAAGGAAATCTCTTGTATGCTACTTAAAAAGCAAAGCAAAGCAAAACAACAAAATGCCTTTTTTTCCCTAGATCACATTAAAAGGAGCTAGAAATGGCTGCACACGCGTGGCACATGCTGCTTGATAAGAGACCACTGTGGATACCCCAACAGCTGTCTGTCAGTCGGCGGTCTTACTGATGTTTTTTCCGGAGGAGGATGAAGGGCTCCTTCCTACCACTGAGCCCTGGTGGGCAGAGAAGTGGCCCGCTGTTGAGCACGGCTGCAAACTCGAGGAGATTCGACACTGAGTGCGTTCTTCCCTTTTAGTGCGGCTCTGGCCACTTCTTCCCAGTTGCCATCCCATCTTCCCTCTGGCCCTTTCCCCAAAGTCTGTTTCTTTCCTTGAATCACCTGCAACTCTGTTGGCAAAGAAGCTAAACCTGGTCTCCAGCGCAGCTGTAATGAGGTGCCCCCGGAGCTGCCAGCTGCCAGCGCCTGCCCGTGAGCGCCCGCGGGCTGCAGGTGCAGCCGGTCGGCTCTTGGCACCTCTGTGGAAATGGAAACAGTGCTGCACTGTGGGCAGAGTTTTCCACATGAATTTTCTTTTACAACGTGTCTATTTTTAAGTGCAAAGAATGTACCTGTGATGTTCTGGCCACAAGAAAGAGAAATTTAGAGAGGAACTGAAATGTCCTCAGCAATGAGACTAATGAAAGTGAATAACCCAAAAAAAGAAGCACTCCAAACTTTTCACCTGAAGGCTGTTTCTCTCTCAGTCTCTCTCGCTGTGTCTCTGTCTCTCTGTCTCTCTCTCTGTCTCTCTCTCTGTCTCTCTCTCTCTCTCTCTCTCTCTCTCTCTCTCATTTAATGCAGAGTACAGAACCCTGAACACAGGAACAGAAAACCTGGGTTTGCGTCTTCTTGGCTTTGCTGCGTGCCAATCCAGAGGCCCCATGCTGGCCATGCCTGTTCCAGTGCCCCTTCTTCGTCAGTGTACCAAAGCCACCACCTGGCGATCTCACCAAGGCCCCTTTCAAAGCCCCTGCCTTGAGATTTATTCACCACACAGACCCTTTCTTGCAGTTCTCCCTTGACTGCTCAGAGCCTTGTGTTCTCTTGGACCACAAGTAGAAAGCCTGCAGCAAAACCATCTCATTCCTTCTTGGCTTGGCCTCCTAGGGCAGTCTAAGCAGACAGGCCAGGAAAGGGCTGGAGGACCATACCACACTGATCTTAGGTGCTTGGGTAGCTTTTCCCAACCCTGGCAAGCAACCCTCATTAGGATTTTTCCAGAGAAGTCTTCGCAACCATGAATGTGCTAAGACTTGGGTAAAATTAGGGTCATGGCTCAAGATCTGGAAAGTTCCTGATGATT
>NW_004524620.1:12603490-12606120 GCF_000260255.1 Octodon degus | reverse complement strand
GGAGGAGCCAACGGTCTCCAGATCCATTCTCTAGTACACAGTGAGGAAAGTCACTGTCCCACTCCATAGTCTTACCAATACTTCTGGCTTTTGGAAACCTGACATTTGGCACATTCACTCTCTGGAAGGCTCTAGTGGCCTAAGTAATGAAGAGTTAGCCAGAGTACCTGGCTTATTTTTATTTACCAAGCAAGCCAATGGTGTCTGGTGGAAACAGTTTCTGGGTATCTCGGAGCACTCTTCTAGGCCATGACAGATCAGGAATGGAGGGGCACAGGCCCCGAATTCGAAGTTACTCATCGCCTCCAACACAACAAAATGATCTGAGTTCACAGAGACAGACTCTGATTCACAGCCTGAAGCAGAGAGAACAAGGCCCGAATACACTGAAAGATATAAAAAGATACTAAATCTGAATAATTTATGAGATGACTCCTGGGGAGATTTGAAGTACAGAAACAGCTCTCAGAGAGGTCCGAGCTCTTGCGGCACGTGTCCTTGCAACAGCCCCGCTGAGCCAGGCGGTAGGTAGGAACTGAAGGTAAGCCAGCCATGCTCAGGCAGCAAGGAGGCCTGCGCCCTGACTGGGGCCCATGGATTTCACATACCCGGAGCAGGGGGAATGCTCCTTCCCCAGGGAACCTCACCGAAAGACCTCGGTGAGTGTCTCAGGAGGAAGGCGACCTTAGGGCAGGACAGAAGAGCCTGCCCTGCTCCCCAGAGCACAGAGCCCTTCCTGGTGCTCCTGAAGGTCCTGCACTCTGAGCTGCGTCCCTAGGGTCTTGGCATAATGACTAGCTGTAGTAGACACTCAATAAACAGTTGCTGAATGAATGGTTCCATGGTATTTAATCTGTCTAAACCTCTATGAAATTATGACAGTACCCCACATAGGTCCCTGTGAAGATTAAAAGCAATGGCATAAATACTTAACTAGCACAATGTTTAGCATATAAATTCTTAATAAATAGCAGCTCCTGGTAATATTGGATGCTGTACACTCTATCTTTACAGGTGAAATAGACTAAGGTTTAAATGTTACACATTAGTCCATGCACATGCAGATAATAAATGTAAAAGGTGGACTTCAAAGTTACCACGGACGAGGCCAAAGAGCAAGCCCACACCGTGCACTACGAATCACAGGCGTTTTGCTTACGACTTAACGGTGCAGGGCCACAGGCTTCTCACAGGGTTTGTGACACTTCCACATACTCATTGAGCCTAACTTAAAAACTGATTAAAGCCCTGGGCTTCAAATATTTTATGTATAAAATTTACTTTCCATTTAAAAACTGTCTTCTAGGAAATCACTCAGTAAATTAAGTTGGGTTAATTAGTTTTCAATGTTAATTAATATACAAGTGGGTACTGCTTTGTTATGGAATTTACTATCCTGGGGGAGAGCCCTTTTCTAATCCACACCCATTTCCTTAAAACAAAAACAAAAACAGGTGAGATATTCAACTTGTGGCCCATTCATCCCCCATTCAGCAGAACCTCATTGAAGAACTCTTTAACGAGGCAATTTTCAAGCCAGTCTTCATACACAGAAGTACCTCGGAGCCAGGAATGCCCCGCGACAACACACACGGAAGCAGACCCACAGGCAGGCTGACTAGAGTCGCGGCAGGACTGGAGCCCAGCACACTCCAGCAGCTGCTCCAGGCTGGAGGCTCAGCTCACGGACTTGAGCCATTGCACTACATTTTAAAAAGTCTTAAGAAACAAGCCATATAATGTAAAATTTATCCACTTAACGTTATATAATTCAGTAGTTTCAGTAGATTTGTAGAATTGTGACGCCACCACAAAAATTTGTATAGGACATTTCTACCACACCCAAAATGCATCCCGTATCTACCTGCAATGATCCCTGTCACTCTTCAGCTCTTGGTCCTAGACAAGGCCACAGTCTTCTCTGTTCTGGACACTGCATATGAGTGGAGAATACACAGCTGCTGTGGTTTGAGGAGGTCACCCAAAGGCTCACTCGCTGAAAACTTAAATGCTAAACTCGTGCACTGTGTTTGGAGAGAGGGCCTCTGGGGGGTACTTAGGACTAAATGAGGTCAGAGGGCGGCGCTCTCCTGACGGTGTGAATAGATTGTAAACAGAGGAAGTCAGCGGCGCTTTGAGGCTCCTGCTGTCTCACCCCCAGACAGCATCTGTGCCCCTGCGCACGCCATCCCAGGTGAGGCCTTCCCCAGCAGCACCGTGTTCTGGGACGCAGGCCTCTGCAGCCACAAGCTCAATGCACCCAATTCCTAAAATCACCTGATCTTAGATATTTTGTCACAGCAACAAAAACCAAATTTAAACAGTGGCCTTTTGTAATTAGCTTCTCATACTTAGCATAATGTTTTGAAATTTCATTGACGGATGTATTTCATATCTTTTTAATGTGGTAATATTCTTTTGTATGGATAGAGCCATTCGTTATTTATTCATTCATCAGTGGGTTCACAAACACGGTGTCTCCATTTTGGGCTATGATGAATCGGCTCTTGTAAAGATGTGAACATGAAGTAGTTTTGTTCTGTTTTGATTTGTTTTGTAGATGGATGCCTTCACTATCTCAGGAGCATACCTAGGAGTAGACTTAGAAGTACTGGGTCACCAGATAAGCC
>NW_004524620.1:12600440-12602912 GCF_000260255.1 Octodon degus | reverse complement strand
TAGGGTGCACTGTGTCCCCCCAACAGATAGGTTTGAAGTCTACACCTCTGTGACTTGTGAATGAAACAACATCTTGCAGATAAAATCAGGAGATGAATCTATCTAGTGAGGTGTACCCTGATCCAGTCTTACCTTTTATCCCTTTAAACGGAGGTAACAATTTGGAGAGGAGAGGTTTGCACCTGGAAGCTAAAAATCACCTCAAGTGGCTGAGGCCTCGATTCGCATCTAGGAAGAGGAAGAGAAGCATTCTGCCCAGAGCGCCACAGTGATTACGGCCCAATGACACTTTAACCTTGGAGTTCTTGCCTCCAGAACTGTGACACAAGGAATTCATCATTTTAATCCACTCAGTAAAAAGTCACTATCTAAAGGAATTTGGACTTTACTGGTCTGAAGGCAAAAGTGCTCAATGGAGGTTATTCAGTCACACAAAAAATAAAGCCAGGCTTGGACTTCTGAAAGAGCGTCCCGTTACAGTGAGGGAAGTGCCAGACAGCGACCGGAGGGGTTTTTGTAGGCATGTCACATCGCTGCGCAGAGTAATCTGTGCGCAGTGGAAATTGTACTTTGTGTTGCTGCCCACTCATGTACTTCCAGTACATAGCACATCATTAGCTTCTAAGCAAATATATGTAGAAGTAGCAAAGGAAACCTGAATGACTGCACTTTTCCTAATGAGCCTACAGTGTACCATCGTGAGCGAGAGACCTTCGCGTCCTCCACGTCCACCCGAGGGCATCTTCTTAAGAGAGCCAGAGAGAGAAGGCTCAGAGCTAAGTAGCCTCAGTGACAACGCTGCAGGGAGCCCTGTCTTCTCATGTGTCATGCAGAGCAGGAGAGAAGAAACGAGGCGTGAAATACCGCAAGCAGCACAATGCTTGCACGCGGACTTAGTCTATGAAACACAGAAGAAAAAATGGACCACCCCCCGGCTCTGACATCACCACTAGGAATAACTGGTAGACATCTGATACTTGTGACTCGGGTCACAGACAGAGATGGAGAAATAATCATTCCATTCAATTCGTGTTAAGCCACTCGCCACAGGAATGATTAAAGATGAAAAGAACTTCTTTGTTGGAAGCATGGTTCTTTTGAATGCTGCCAGAGTGAATTTCGGACACCAAAACTCAATCTTGTTGACTTCTCACTTCTTTACTGTATTATTCATTTAAAAATAACATCATATAGGGCATTGCTTGAAATAAATTCTCTATTTCCTTTTAAAAATGTTTTATTTTCTGAAATAGCAATAAGCAATATTATAAATATGTAGATTCATTGCCAAAGGACTGGATTATAATCGTACTTTTTCTTTTGATATACATATATTAGGTATCAACTAAAGAATTCTATTAATTATGAAAATAAAACATATTTTCTTTACTCATTTTCAAAATAACCTCAACGTTATTTCAGTAGCAGTGAGTGCTCTATCTAAAAACTTTTTCCAGTCTTCTTTTAAAAAAATGTTTAAAAGAAAATAAAGCTTTGTGCTTTGTAACAGATATAAATGGGGCAATTTGGATAATGAAAATAAATGAAAAGCACCAGTACTAACCGAGGTGACCTGTTGGGATGGCTCAGCAACTTCGTGCAGGGAGCAGCTACTGCCCTGGACCAGGAGCTGACCACCACGGGGAGGGGCTACTCCTAGAGATGGGCTCAGCAGGAAACAGACGGCAGGTCTGCTCACCCCACCGGGAAGGCAGCACCCCTTGCTGTGCACCACTGTATTAAACCATGTGCCAAAAAAGGCTGCACACAGAACAGAGATAAAGGCAAGAAGCTGGGTACTGTTAACAGTAAGAGCCGGTGTTCGTCATCCTCACTATAAGCACCTTGAATGTGTTTGATTTCTTAATCTTTACAATCCTGTCAGTTAGGAGTATTTTTCTTTTTTGACAGAAGATGAAGTGGAGGCTTAGAAATTGACTCTAAATCAAGGACCACTGAGTGTTAAAGCCTGGATTCCACCAATGTCTTCATCCTCAATGATTTAAGCTATGGCAAGTAGGCTCCCTATTCTTGCCTATCTCCAGCAACACATGGTTAGAATAAAGCAAACAAGATGTCCACTCTCACTACTCGTGTTCAATATAGTTATTGAAACACTAGCCAGAGCAATTAGGCAGGAGAGAGAAATAAGATGAATAAGAATAGGAAAGGAAGAAGATAAATTATCAGTTTGCAGATGATATGATACTCTGTACAGAAGACCCCCAAAACTCCACCCAAAGACTTTCAGATTTAATAACTAAATTCAGTGTGTAGCTGAATACAAAGTCATCACAAAGATCAATAGCCTTCCTGCACATAAACAAAAACCCACTGAGAGAGAAATTAGGGAAACCATAACCATCACAGTAGTATGCCCTCCCAAATGAAATTCTTAGAAATCAACCTAACAAAAGAAGTAAAAGATTTATATATTGAAAATTACAATGCTTTGAAAAAGGAGATAGAAGA
>NW_004524620.1:12598490-12599352 GCF_000260255.1 Octodon degus | reverse complement strand
ATTTGAGAGATGCAATTAGAACAACACTGAGACTCTGTCTCAGCCCAGAAAGAATGGCTAACATCAAGAAGTCAGCCAATAACAAATGCTGGGCTGGCTGTGGGGAAAAGGGACCTCTCTTCACTGTTGGCGAGAGTGTAGCTGGGGCAATCGCTGCCGAAATGAGTGTGAAGATTTCTCAAAAAGCTAGGATTAGAGGTCATGTTTGGCCCCACTATTTCCCTTCTGGGTACCTTCTCAGAAGAATTAAAAATATCATACTACGGCGATATATGTACATCTGTGTTTACAGCAGCATAATTTGTCACAACTAAATCTTATAATCAACTCAAATGCATTATCAACCAAGGAATGAATAAAAAAAAGAACTGGCATTTTTGCACAATGGAATATTACTCAGCTATAAAAAATAAACTGCAGATTTATAGGTAAATGTAAGTAACTAGAGACCAAATTCGTAAGTGAAATAAATCAGATTCACATGTGTAAACATTATATTGTCTCCCTTAGTGTAAGAATCTGAAAGAGTAAATAAGAGCCAAAGTGTACAATGTACGTATGTTATGAAAGGGAAAGAAACTGTCCAAGGGAAAGAGAAACTGAGATGGAAGGATGGAGAAAATACAGAAGGGAAAAGGAAAAAATGGGCTTATTGAAAAGACATGTTTGTGATATATGGTTTGATCAATTTTTCATGCCTATACCTTTTAATTTGAGCAATTACTCAGAAGATAACAATACTCAATATATTAACCATTGTTATTCTTGGACCATCTTGTTTGGAAATTCTGGATTGCTGTTTTTATTGCTTTTTCTCTCTTTTTTATGTATTTAGGACAGGGTCTACAGGGCTGACGGAGTC
>NW_004524620.1:12596645-12598169 GCF_000260255.1 Octodon degus | reverse complement strand
GCCCTGCTCCAAGATACCCTGGGGGTGGTTCTTGCGCTTGCCTGGTAGCAGGGAGGGAGGGCTGTGGGCAAAGTGGGTTGGAAAAGGGATAGTCACTAAATCTATTTTCATAATGTTAACGGTAGAATTAAAGCTGAACAAAAGTCAGCCTGAGGATATGCTAAAGAAATACTGCTGGGGATATACTTCTAAAATGTAGACAGGGCTGGGAGATATTTCGGTAGTATAAGCACCTACTTCGGCAAGCGCAAGGACCCAGCTTCCATCCCTGGTACCACATGCTGCGCTGCCCCGCCTGGGCGCACTGAGCTGGCCACCAAGCTCAGGCGTGGTGGCTAATCCTAGCACTGGGGAGGCTGAGACAGGAGGATCACTACAGTCGGAGCGGCAGAGTGAGACTCTGTACCAAATAAATAAAGAAATAAAAGATTTTTAAAAATGCTGATAAATACTGCCACTTGTGAAGTCCTGTGACAGGGACCGTCTCCTGAGCCTGGGTGAGAGGGAGCAAGGGCCGCACTCACAGCTGCTCTGAACAGAGCTGAGTGGGGTTGCTGCGCTCCGAGAAAACTGAAAATGCGCAGAGCAGCAGCTTTCTCAGAGAAAGCACTGGGGATGGTCTGCGGCCACCTTTCAGTCTGAAGTTAGGCTCACCTCCCTGGTCAAAACGTTTCAAGGACAACACTGAAGCGAGATGTGGGACATCTTCCAGCGCGTGCCTGCGCATGGAGTTGGGGGGCGGAGCCCAGAGCCCGGCGGGCGCAGGGGTGGGCTCTGCCCCTGCTGGCTGGCTGGCTGGCTTTCTAATGTTTTAGAGAATAACAAATAACAAATAACAAAAACAAAAACAAAAAAACCCTTAGAAACAATACAGAATTTCACTAAACAAAATAATAGGAATTCAACAATGGTTGTTCTATTGCATAATGTTGCCTTCAAAGTAGTTGTTTAGGTTCCTAGATACAAGCATCCAATATTGGCAAAAAATTAAAAGTTATAGGAAATTAAAAAGGAGAAGAAAAACAAATTTAAACTTAACTGGCTAAGAAGTTGGTTACTTGGTCTCATACTGAAAATAGGAAATATTATAGAACTACAAAAGCCTGTACAGAGAACCAGTGCTCCAGTATGCTTTCTATGTCAAAATTTTCAGCTTCTTCTACATTTCCAGGATTATTTACAGTTCGTCGATCATTTTCACATCGGTTAGCCTGCCTGACGCTGTATGATCCATGTCACTCTCCACAGATTGAAGACAGAGTTTAGGGAGGCTTTATGACTTGACTGAGATCCTAATTCAGGCCTCTGCGCTTGCCAGGCAAGTGCTTATTCTACTGAGCTATCTCCCCAGCCCCAGACAGCTCCTTACTGAAGACCCAGATTCTGCTTTGGGTCTTTTGCCTTTAAATCCTACACACAGAGCTAATAAATCTGAGTGTCTGGAGGATGAGACACAAGCACTGCACCATACAAGAGCTTCCCAGGGGTGTTTCCACGCAGCCAGGCTTGGGGCCACCACTCAAT
>NW_004524620.1:12593390-12594336 GCF_000260255.1 Octodon degus | reverse complement strand
CTGGACATCACCAGACTTGGACTTCAGTCCAGTTTCTTCCACGGGTAACCATATAATTTTCAAAAGATCTTGCAAATTTTCTGGCCTTTGGCTTTTTCATTTACAAAATGAAAACTGTTCTTGCTTTACTCAGCATAAATGCAAAAAGAATTCTTGGCCTCTAATTCAGCATTTTCTACAACACACCTCTTTTTCTGTGCCATTCTGCTTTACAGCTCTACCGTCCATAGATGTCATAATGCTATTTTAATTCCAGCAAAAACCCAGGCAGGGGACATTTGTAAACATTCACAAATAATTTTAGGAATATTTGTAAAATATCACAAATGATGTTCCAATATTCTGCCTGCAAGGTCTTAACTCGCTAACGTCAAAGGCCTTGGCTGGTTTTAACGCAGGAAGCGTCCATGTGCAGACGTACACTTGAACGTCACGGATCTTGCAAGTAAAGAAAATTGCCGACACGCAGACAGCGTCCCTCTGCTCCCATTGGGGAGCCCTCGGCGTGCTAGCTCCCTTCCCACACGGAGGGCGAGCTGCTGCCTCACTACTAAATGCAAGAAGCCTGCCCGAAATCTCGCCCCCCTGGAGATAATTTATACTACAGTATAGATGTCTATCTGAGACTCATCTGTACTCCAGTCCGAAAGGAAAAATGATGGCATAAAGGCAAAAGTCTGCAAAACATCTACTTTGTAAATACACAAATATATGATCAGTAACAGCAAGTGCGAAGATTGCCTGTCCCCAAAGCAGACAGGCCATTATAAGCCCCAAGCTGAGCCTTAAAGGGAAAGTGGCAGATACATGGCGAACGCGCTCCTTGTCTCTTGACTCTGTGGAAGCACACAGTGATGAGCTAATACTGGAGACCAAGCCTCTCTGATACCCATTTAGAGTGACACAGAATACAGCCTCGCTGCTATTGTTATGTCTTTTCCTAGAG
>NW_004524620.1:12591696-12592576 GCF_000260255.1 Octodon degus | reverse complement strand
AGACAAGGACCTGGAAGTGTCTCCTATACAAATCTTCAGATCAATTAGAGTTACAGTAAAAAAAGCAAGTTTTCCTACACTTCACTTGGGGATATTAGAATTGGTGTAAGTGAAAATCAGTGCCTGCAAGTAATTGCTCTGTCTCTGTCTCTGTCTCTGTCTCTGTCTCTGGCTCTGGCTCTGGCTCTGGCTCTGGCTCTCTGTTGCTCTCTGTCCCTCTCTCTGTGTCTCTCTGTCTCTCTCTCTCTGTGTCTCTCTGTCTCTCTCTCTAACCAAGGGGAAAAACCCTATAGTCTACTTTTCTTTTTGCTGACATTAAATTCTATCTTCAGATTTGTCACCATTTAGAAACCTAGGTAGCACCGAGTGATTCAGACAGACAGACAGACAATCCACACACAGGCACTAGGACCCCTGGCCGCCTCAAGTGAGAAGAGCCGAGCGCTCACCTGGCACAAGCCGCTGATGCAGATGTCCAAGGACTCGGCGTAGCAGCGCGTGCCGTCGAGGACCTTGGGCGCCAGCTCCACCACGAGGGCCGTGCCTTTGGCCTGGCACTTGAGTGCGCATGGATTGTCAGGGTCGTTGGACACAGGCAGCCACTCATACACCTGGCCGCGGTGCTTAACGTCATTATGAGCAGAGCATTGCTGGGCACGGAAGTCCCCTGCATCCGGGGGGCAGTCCTGGAGGGGGAAGCGGGTAGGGACACAGGTTAAGAGGACGACCCCAGGATATCGTCTCATTAAAATAATTTTTTTTTTTTTGTATTTTAGGACAGGGTGTTCAGGGTCTCACTGTGTAGATTGGATTTGTACTGATCCTCCTGTTGACAGCCTCCCAAGTGCTGGGATTACAGGCACGTGCCACCATGCTCAGT
>NW_004524620.1:12589568-12591394 GCF_000260255.1 Octodon degus | reverse complement strand
CCTGGGATTATGTGAATACACTGGTCCTTTTAGTCCTGATATTGAGAACTGAGATAACTAAGGCTATCATAACTTAATTAAAACTTTGTGGAGCTGTTTGTAGTCCTGTTCTGTTACTTAAACCGCATAGTACCTAGGACTAGATACAAGAACAGAGGCAACAGTACCAGTTACACATGGGTCACTTTAGGTCAGGCAGCGGAGGGTGGGGGAGGACACCTCTGCGGTGTGCGTGGCTGCAGCGTAGGGGTCTCCCTGAGTCTGGTTTCCCAGCTCGGAGGTTTCCCCATGACCAGATTACAACGTGGCTGTGAGAAGCGCACGAGTTCGTGCCACCCAATTACTGGCACCAGGAAAGCCCACAGCGCGTGCTAGCAGGCACTATGACTGTTAGGAGGCCACTGAAGAGAAAGAGTTGGAGAGTCAGGAAATCGTAGCACAGGATACTCGCCCGCACACAGCGGCACAGCTCTAGTAGCCGAAGCCCGGAAGTAGCCTGTATGCCCAGCTACAGACAAAGGGATTAAGATTGAGGTATTTCACCTAATGGAGTAGTACTCAGGTATTACGAAGAACAGGTTTGGACATTTGTGGGAAAATGGGTCCACAGTGCTAAGTGAAATACGTCAGATACCAGTTAAATATCCTAGGGCTTTTCTTATGCGAGAAATCCAAAGCACAAGTAACTTAAAGAGCGAAGTAGAAGACATGAGGGGAGGTGGAGGCAGGCTTTGCAGGGCGGGAGACAGAGCCAGCGCCGGCCACGCGAGGGCGCCGAGGCCGCGACGGGCGTGTCTGTTCTGTGTCACAGGCATATGCAGAAGAAAACAAATTTTAAGAAGTTATACTGGCTGAACCTTCATGGGAAACGAGATGTTTTAAATGTATATTGCATAAGTGGCAATTTACAACGTCAAAGTATGACTGGCTCCTATCTAATAAGAGATACACTCCCGAGAAAGGAAGGAACGGTCAGCCTGAGAAAGGCGTGCGGGCGCTTCCCGGAGAAGGCCTTCTGACCGCACACCCCCATCGTGCACACCCCCATCGTGCGCACCCCCATCGTGCGCACCCCCATCGTGCGCACCCCCATCGTGCGCACCCCCACCGTAGGTATTGCTCAGCGTCGTCAGGGATTCGCACGCGGCCTGCAGCAGGGCCGGGTCCGACTGTGCTCAGGCAGGAAACTGGAGAACAGCATTGGTTTTTGGTTTTATCTATATATGCTTAATTTTTTATCAGTACCTACGTATTATATACAGCGATCTCGATCCTCGCAGGGCGACACACCCCGACCCTGCGTCTTTTTCTGACTCTCCTCGGCTGCTCGAGTCCAGCTTTCCTTCCCAGCCTGCGCGCGCACCGTCCCCGCCCCCTTCTCCCCTTGTCCCGCCCCCACTCCATTCCCATTGGCGCCCGCACACGTCCGTCCTACTTCCCAGCGTGCCCTGCAGCCTGCACCCCCTTGACCCAGCGGGTTTCTCCTACAAGGGCGGAAATGCAGCGTGTAATCCTGCGAGTCCTGTTTATTTCACTGATGATTATGGCCTCAACATGCATCTTGGCTTCGTAAAGCAGAATTCTTGACTTTTAAGCTTCAGTGGCACTATTTGATTATGTATAGACTCATACTTGGAGGGGCACTATTTTTTCTCGGCAAGGTGGGATACAAACAAGTACTTAAGATGAATGGAAAATGTCTCAAAGTACAATATAAAAATTTTAAAGACATTTGACTGTCAGTACATGTTTTTTCTGAGTGAATAAAATATAGTAATAAAAAATAAAGCATAGGTGTAGATATACAGATTTCAACAAGGCTTGTG
>NW_004524620.1:12586870-12589300 GCF_000260255.1 Octodon degus | reverse complement strand
CCTGGCAAGTGCAAGGGCCTGAGTTCAATCCCCAGTTCCGCCAAATAAATAAATAAATAAATAAATAAATAATCCATTAACAAATAAAACACGGACATGTTATATGGCTGCTAGCTCATTGGCTGTGAGAAATAAGAAACCACGACTTGTACATCTATGTGGTGAATCACAAAGCAGGAATGAGTATCAAACCATAACCAGCAACATTAAACTAAATTTCAGTTTCTGACATCGTCTCAGTTTTGGACCATGTGTTCTAAGTATGGATTTACATTTCAGGTTTGCAAATTTTAGGGCTATCTGCCTATTCCTTAGTTTTTGCTGTCTTCCATTTGACAACCTTCGAACTGACTGCAGCCTAAGATTTGGTTTGCTTCCTTAAAGTGTCCGCCTGAGGAGACGCCGCGAGGCCTCTCTCCACAGATGCCACTTCCCCTCGCTTGGCAGGTGGGACACAGCCAGCGGATGTCACTGGATTCGATGACGCAGGAATGTCGGCTAAGTCAGCATTTTCTTCTGCGTCACGCCTGTCATCCCTGCCGTCGCTTGCTTGCTCACACAGGAGAACTTGAATGGACTCAACAACGCAAAGCACGAGAAAATTGTTTGAAACGGTCCATGAGCCCTCTCACAAGCCTCATCCTCTATAGACACAAGCCAGCCAGCCAGAAGAGGACTCCAGGACCAGCCGGTCGCCTTTGCCTCAATGTAAGAAGGGTACAACAGAACTAAAAGATGTGCTAGTGTGAGCCAGAGATGCTTTTCTGCATTTTCCAATCCCAAGCGCAGGGTGTCGGTCGCGTTGTTGGACTGATAAACTACGTCACCCAGAGCGGGGCGGGCAAAAGCTGCTCTTAGCATAAACGCGCCGCCTGTCCCACATTTCCTAAATTCAGTGGCACTCAAGGGAGTCAAAGATAAAGCCAGTATAAGTGAAGTTAAAACCGTTAGGCTTTTTTTCCTGTAAAAAAATTAGTAAACATATTTAGATGCATCTCAGGGAATGAAATGTAGATAGGCCTTTGTGTTTCCAATTCACCGCTGCATGTAATGGTTTCTAGGACACCTGCTACACAGGTTTTATGATTTTTCATAACCAGAAAAACACCTGCGACCTGCAATACTTGGGAACCCCTTTACAGGCTTTCATTCCGACCGCCTTCCCTCCTAACCATGCAGGGATGGGGGCTGCATGTTGCCAAGCTGAGAATGTCTGAAACCTGAGTTGAGAGTTGGATCCTTGACTTGGATGTTTTTAATGTTTGAGTTTATTTATACTTGGCAAGATGCAACTTCCTGTTTTAAGAAAAAGCCTAAACAGGACTTATAAAACAGGTTCAGAAGGCTTCTTGGACATCAAATAGCACTTACAAAATAGCATTTTCATGATTCAAGTGTAAATGAATCTGAAACACATGAATCAAAGTTCCCTTGAAATATACATTTAAAAATTAAGAGAAGAAGGATTTGGCAAAACATCCTCTGTTTGACACTAAAACTCTTCAAGCATAGTTCAAGATATTTACTGAACCACTGATGCATCTCTAATCGCCCAGTTACAGGAGTGAAAAGTTAGGAAAATGCTAACATTAGGAGCAACAAGAGCAACCATTCTCCCTTGCACAGAGATTTGTCATCTGCAAATCTTCTAGTTGTTAGTAATTTGGTCCACTAAACCATTATACTTCATGATCTTCTTAAAAATCAGCTTCAGAAATGAATGACCTATTTAGAACATAAAAGCAAAAGCAAAAACAGCCCCTCCCAATCCTTAACACATTTATCTTTGAAACATCAGCTTCCAGAGAGGTTTTACGTTCTAAGTCGCGATTCTGATTGGGAGGGGCAGCTCTTCCTTGGGGAATGCCCAAGACACACTTCACTGAACATACGCAGTGTGAGATTTCTGCTCTCATGAAACATTAATAATGGGCACTAAAAGCTTGTCACTGAGATGCTGAAGACATAAAGGAAACGAATGGCTTATGAGTTCCATAGTTTGCCAGAGAACGTGGCCTAGAGGGAGTGATGATGGAGTGAAGCCCCCGAAAAGCCAGGGCCTGGTGGAGACACTCCACCCCTCCCCACAAGCCCAGAAAGCAGATGGGAGTACAGGATGAGGCGGATCCAACACCTACCCCTGTGCATCTCTGGCAGGACCGCCAAGGAGAAAAAGAACAAGAGCCGGCAACTAAATTCATGGCTCTCAGGGAGGCCAACGCTCTGACCAGATCTCCGTCACACGACTGGGCCGTATCAAGATGGATCGAGAACTTTGCGTCGGGTTCTTGGGCCAGGCCTGAGGAAATGCATTTTCTTGGTGACAGGTGATCTTGTGAGGCGCTGCGTGTGCCTGCTGATGCGGCAGTGTTCTGTTGGAGTTTTAAGCACTTAATCCCAGCTCTTATAGCAGAGCTTTCTTCTTTAAAA
>NW_004524620.1:12583879-12585897 GCF_000260255.1 Octodon degus | reverse complement strand
GCTGCTGCAGGTGCTGCAGTGCTCCTTTCTCGGATCCTGGTCTTTATCATTTGGCTGTTTCTTGTATTAAAAGTTAATGTAAAACTGGTGAACAATAAATATTCATCAATACAATCCAACCTATTACAATATTTTGTCCTTAGAAACGTAAGCAATATTACAGTTTCTATTTCCAACTGAGACCCCCGCTCCTGAGCTCCAGGCTCACTCGCACAGCGGCTCACGTGTCATCTGGAGTCTAGCACGTACGTCACACTGGCGTTACGCCTGTGCCAGACCTCTGGGCCTTTCCTGAGCCCCGCCAATCTGATACCTCAAAACATTTCCCACCCCAAAGATAGTCAAATTCATCCACGTGCGCACCCAAAACTGTGGACATCAAGATCACCTGGAGGCCTGTGACTCGAGGGCAGCTAGAGTCCTACCTCAGCCTGTGACGCAGGGGCCTTGGGGAAGGTCCACCGATGCCCATTCCGAACAGGTGCCAGGCGAGGCTGATGTTGCTGACTCTAGCCACCTGGAGAAGCACAGCCTTAGAGAAGAACGGATTCTACACACAGAAGGGTGTAGAACGCCGACCGTCATGATGATCAGCCATCACCCCGTGCTGCCTGCATGGCTGCAGGAGTCTGGCTTCCCTCCTCCCCTCGCTCTGTGGAGACTTCCTTAGCACATCAGCCACACGGATCTTCGTGAAAGCACAGAGCAGCATCACTTTCCTGCTAAAGCGCACGCAATGGCTCCCAAATTCATTCAGATTAAAATCCCAACCCCCCACCTCAGACAAAGGTGAAGCCCCAGCGTGGCCCAGCAGCCCTCCGGCCTTTCACTTCTCACTGCTGGCCCATCGCACTGGCTCCCCGGCCGCCTCTGTGACACTCAGGAGCCCTCACGGTCGGCTCGCGTGGATCACCTTTCTCCTCCGCCGGGAATCTCTCAGTCCAGAATCCAGGTAGCTAACTGTGTCACTTCCCCAAGTCTTTCCTCAACTGTCACCTTTGCAGAGGCCTGTCCTCAGCACGCTATGTGGAGTCACAGCCCCTGCCCTACTGCTCCCTCTTTATCCTGCTTACTTTTCCTCCTTCGTAACACTAATCACCAAGTACTGTGTAATTTACTTATGTATTATACCCATTTTTATTGTCTGTCTCCTTTCACCAAAACACAATATCCAGGAGGACAGGGATCTTAGACCTTGGCCTGCTGTCCAGTGTCAGGGACTCAAATACTTGTTGGAAGAATGAGAACACATTGAAGACATGCAGCAGAATGCACGAACTGCAATCTTGATTTTAGCTGATGAATGACTAATTCTTTTTCAAAACCATAAAGTTATAAGAATACTTGAATACACCAGACACTAAAAATTGCCTGCTTTCTGAATAGTCAGATGGATATTTCCTCCCTGATGTAAACAGATTTAACAGGGCGGTATTAAGAAACATAAAATATGCTGAAATCATTTATTATTGAAAAATAGCCAGACATTTATAAATTTTATTAAACACTTAGTGTTATATGCATGCCCTATAAAGTGCTAGTTTAAGGTAACAAACTTCATCCCCTCAGTTTTGGCCACCTGCTTACCCTAACATCAACATCATCATCAAAACCATTTATTTGCACAAGACTTCTCACTGCTATGTAAAATAAAATTAAACAGACAGGGTCCCTGCCCTGTCTAGACAGTCTGTATGGATACAATTCTATTATTTTTCAAGAGCCTAACATTCACATCTCTAACCCATCACTATTATTGCAAAAAACAGAAAATGGAGCAGAATTTAGAGGGCGAGGCTTCCTCTACCTGGGAGGAGAAAGGCGGCGTGCTCCAGTTTTCCTCCTTTTCGAAAGACCACTGGTATTGCTCACAGGTAGTACCGAATGGCCCGAGACCCCGTACCTAATAATTTAAAAGTCCTTGTTTTTCTTCTCTTTTCCCTAATACAAAAGCTGTACGGATTTTCTAGCCCTCTCTCCTCTGCCCCTCGCCTCCTACTTTGACCACTTTGGGGAAA
>NW_004524620.1:12578587-12579840 GCF_000260255.1 Octodon degus | reverse complement strand
CCTTCCCTTCCCTTCCCTTCCCTTCCCTTCCCTTCTCCTTCCTTCCTTCCTTCCTTCCTTCCTTCCTTCCTTCCTTCCTTCCTTCCTCCTTCCTTTTTGAAACAGGGTCTCCCTCTGCAGTGCAGGCTGGATTTGAACTTGCTTATGTAGCCCGGGATGGCCTCAAGCTAATAGAGGTCCCCCTGCCTTGGGCTCCTGGCTGCTGAGACCCCAGGCTCACGCCCCACCCCAGCCTGCTGTCTTGTCTGCCCGCTCTTCTCTCCCTGCTTGCTGCCCTTTATGCTGCCCACCCTTCCCTGGGATCTTTGCCTCTTCTCTGGTGCTTTGCCCTCCTGGCTGCTGTTGTCGGACAGGTCCTCTTGCTCCCCTCCTGGCCAGCACTCTGAAGTGCTACCATCGCTGCCAGATCTTGTCAGATGCCTTCCTGTCTGCGGCGCCCCCCCACTGTCCCCCACTGCCCCCCGACCCTAAAATGCCCTGTGAATACTGCCATCCTGACTTGCCATATTGGTGGTCTTTCTGTCTACGTGAAAACATGAACGACAAGGCCACATTTTAAGGGCTGTGCCCAAGCTCGTCACCAAGTGGATCCTACATAACACCCATCAAAGCGCAAATGAAGGCACTTTTATCTGTGACACTCTGTAGGACGACATGCTCTGAGGAAACTTCCAACTATAGCAAACCTAAAAACATTTGATTAAGTAAAAATAAAAGTTTAAAAAGTTATCCAATGTAAAAATCTAGAAGCAAGTTGGTAAAAGTTGAACCTAAAGGAATGCTCTGGGTCCTCAAGGTTTAGATGTTTCACTTAAGAGTGTGCAAGAACAGGGAGGAGGGCACAAACTGTACACTTCAGCCTGTGGAGAAAAATCTCATCTTCTCATACTGGAAAGGCTTCAGGCAAAAGCCGTAGGGAAAGTGAACCCAAAAAGAACCCCCACCCCAAAGACCAACTGTGGAGTCAATGAAGATGGGGGTGCCAGAGCATAAGGGGCAGGGTACAGAGCACTGGGATTTTCAGGGCAGTGAGACTCTTCATTACTGTGGCAGACACACGTTGTTATGGTTTGTGGCTAGTTGTCTCCCCAAAGCCTCATGCGGTCATGGGGTGGACTTCTAGAGTTTGTGATTAACTCATGACCCACTGGGATTATGGGTGTGAGTGCTGCTGGGATTGTGGGTGTGAGTGCTACACCCAGCCTGGGGCAGATGGCCTGAATGAACTTAAGGGAGACTTGCTCTCTATAGCT
>NW_004524620.1:12575890-12577775 GCF_000260255.1 Octodon degus | reverse complement strand
GATGGCGGCAGATCTGAGTTGAAGTTTTATAAGGAAAGAGAATTATTTGGTAGGCAGATGTAGATACTGCTTAGCTAGTGGCTTTACGTATGCACATTAATATTTAGGATAGGGGGCCGGGGAGATAACTCATCGGTCTAAAGCACCTGCTTAGGCAAGTTTAGGCAAGCATGCAGGGACTGAAGTTCGATCCCCAGCAGCACATGCAATGCCAGCCCTGCCCACAGGGTAGGCTGAGCCAGCCACACACACAAAAAAAGTTAGGGTAAATTAATATATTTATTTTGTATTTTCTGCAGGGTCTTATGAGGCAGCTCAGACTTGTAGTGATCCTCCTGCTTTCAGCCTCCCCAGTGCTGGGATTACAGGTGTATGCCACCATGCCCAGACTTGGTGGCTGGCTAGTGTACCTGGGGTCAGGCTGGCACAGCATGTAGTGCCAGGGATCAAACCCTGGTCCCTGTGCTTGCCTAAGCAGGTGCTTAGTTTGCTGAGCTATCTCACCAGGCTTAAATTAATATATTTAAATGTAGTCTTAAAAATAAAAATAGTCTGAGACAAATGAGAAGTAAAACTATGTAGGAAGAAAAACAACAAAAATAAATGCTTGTCAAGAATGTACTGTGTACCAGATGTTACTGGGTGTGTTTACACACATCAATTCATACCATCCCAGAAGCCCCATTATATAGATGAGAAAACCAAGGCAGGGGTTTGGATGACTTTCCACACAGCTAACTACTCAGAGCTGAAACTGAACACAGACAGTTTGGCTGCAGAGTCCATGCTCTTGATCACTGTCCTATACTCCTTATACCTATTGAAGAAAGTCAGTAATTAAAAATCCTCCCACAAAGAAATTTAAAAGCTAAGTTTACTACATATGAAATGAACAGACCATCTTAACCTAAAACAATGCTTCCAAAGGTTAGAAAAAGAGGGAACATTTCCCAGTTCATTCTATCAAAAGTGTATTAGAATTGTATAGAAAAGAAAATAATTTATAAATACAGATGAAAGATACAAAACAATAAATTAGAAGACCAATCCAGAAGAATGCAAGCAACACGTGAACAAATTGCGCATATTCCAGGGATGCACCCACAAGGCGGGGCGACACTTCGGAGGTAACACCAAGCATTGGAGAGGACGTGGAGGAAGAGCACGCACAAACGCGACGGGGCACGAGCTGCAGCGCTTTCTTCAGGAAACCTGTGGAGGGCTGAGAAGGGGCGAGCGGATGAGAAGGATGAGGACACGCCACGCCTGTGCCAGCTCCTCACGGCGCACATGGCCCTCGTGTACGGCAACTGTGCTGACAGAAATGAAAAGATGAAAACAGCACTTTGCTGTCATTGTGAAGGATGTGAAGGATGTGAACACCATCATACTGTTTTGCATTGTTTTACTTGCTAATATTTTCTTCACTACTTTTTCTCCTTTCTCTGGCTTTCACTGAGTTAGCAAGACTCTCTGTATTTTCTTTTTTTATTTTATTTCTAAAAATCTCTTATTTGCTACAGGGTCTTGCTGTGCAGCTCAAAATCGCAGTGATCCCCCTGTCTTAGCGCCTCAGAGCTGGGATTCTAGGTGTGTGCCGCCCCGCCCAGTTTCAGTGACCAGCACAGTGTGCCTGGGTTCTGGGCTGGCACGGCTTGCAATACTGGGGATCAAACCAGGGTCCTTGTGTTTGTCAGACAGGTGCTTAGACTGCTGAGCAACGTTTTCTTTTTTGGCTTGGAAGTTATAGGTAGTATTTCTTTTGTTTTAATGGATAAAATCTAAGTTTTAAATGTACATCTCAATTTAACTTCTCTAAAATCTAAATGTGTTCTGTCTTTCATTTTTTAATGCAAAATATGAAATGATAGCAAATTATGGTCAA
>NW_004524620.1:12574573-12575570 GCF_000260255.1 Octodon degus | reverse complement strand
ATTGAACTCCCGGCCTCTGTGCCTGCTTGCAGGCACTTTAATCCACTGAGCTATTTGGCTGGCCCTCCCTAATAAACTCATAAGTGATTAAAGCAACACAAATTGTTTATACCACAATTCTGTAATACAGAAGTCCAGATAAAGTGTAGCTCAGTGGGTCATGTGCATGGAGCTTTCCAAGGCCAAATCCAAGGTGCTGGAGAGGATCAGCGACTCCTTGGAGGGCCTGAGCTGAAGGCACTCGCTCTTCCTGCAGGCTGCGTTCGTGGACAAGGGAAGCATGGAAAAAATTCTGAGCTGCCCAGGGAGTGCTCTTCCAGCTGCCGCTGGCCCAGTAGCATGCTACCTTCACCCTCCACGCTTCTGTAGTCTCCGAAGGACCCAGATCTGCATATTTATCTTTGCACTTTGGGGCGTAGTACTACTTTTAAAATGGTCCCTAAGCTCAGTACTGAAATGTTACCTAGTGCTTCTAAGCTCCAGAAGTCTGTGATGTGTCTCATAGACACACCCCATCTGAGATGGCTGCTCACTTGGAGAGGGGAGGATTACCAGATGGGACTGAAGCACTGTGGACTTGGCCAAACACGTTTCTTCTACAGTTTATCTCGTTCTCCATTTGATTATAAGTATATTTTTATCTTCCTTCTCTTTCTTCCTCTAGTCATAAAATATTTGAGGATGGACAATCCTATAGAAAGTTTCAATTTTTTTCCCTAGGATGTCTTACGGACATTCAATAAAATTCCATTAAATTGATATCAAAAAGCTTGAATTCAGTTAAGCAGAAATAGAAAAGTACATATCAGTTTGTTGTAAGAAACAACTTCTAGGCCACTAGAGTTGTCTAAAACAACATCAAAGGGAGAAATTTCTTACCAAGAAAAAGTATCACACAGAAGCTACACACTGCTCAACAGTGCTATCATAGCAGGGATTTTCAAATTCTTTTTTAATCACTGTTGTTGCAGAGTTATTTTCCAGCTGCAGAAGTCTT
>NW_004524620.1:12572961-12574081 GCF_000260255.1 Octodon degus | reverse complement strand
CTTCCACTCCAGGCATGGTGCCCTGGCAACAGTGACTGGGACAGGGACAGTAGGCCTGTGAGGGCTGAGAGGTCCATCCATGTTATTTCCGCTATCTAAACCCATTCAAAGTAAATAATGCCCAGCAATAAAAAAGTTAAAAGGCTGTAGATGACACATTGTAAAACACATGGTATATCATTTAAAAGCTTCTATTTGGAGAAAGGAGATTTTTTTCTTTCTGTAATGAATGTACTTCTTAGAGAAAAGAGGTTGGCACCTTGTAGAGTACGAGTGTTGAGTTCTAAAGCATATTCCCTCGGTGAGGAGACTATGGGAAGGGCACCAAGTAGCGCTCCTTGCGCTTCCCTCTGTGACAACCGTACTTCACTCGGAACTTTAAGCTGCACTGGCAATGTCAGCTAAAGACTCCCCAGGAGCCATAGTGGTACTGCTCCTAGCAAGATTATGAACAAAAATACAACCAGTCCTCAAAGATAACCTTTTAAATTTTACAATTCCTCTGCAAAGGAAGACAGTGTTTAAAATACAAAGAAAAATACAAGAAAGATAAAGTTTCTAGAATGACAGTATGGCTCCTAGTGCCGTGCTGTAATGGCCGTAGTTCGTGATACCCAGCACAACTGTCTGAGTGGCCTCTCAGGGAGCCACAGGGTTCTGCCCTTTAGGCATCAGGAAACCTGGTGCTAATCAGAAGACTGGGTGTTGCTTATCATTTCTAGGCTCATAGAATCCGGCAGAAGCACAGGCAAGAATCTGCATGCCAGTGCCCTGTGTGAGGGGCTGGACTGGTTTCATTCTCCAGGGCACTCCGCCAAGGGATGAGCCACAGCCCTGATTTCTTTCTAAATCACTGTCAAGTCCTGCTGCAGGCATCAGTTCCCTCAGAGCCAGGACACACATCTGGAGAGTTCTGAGGGGTCCTGACAGGGAATTTGTATCTTCCTGACAGGCAGAGGCTCAAGCGGGAGGGTGTTTTCAGAATGAATTCTTGGATTTGCCTTTTCGGGTAAGTTTAATTTGCACATCTAAGATTCTTAGTTGGTCAAAGAATTCTAGCCTTGCAAAATTATAATTGCTACAGGAAACTTATTGGAAAATCTCCTTTCTTTAAAAGAAC
>NW_004524620.1:12570101-12572548 GCF_000260255.1 Octodon degus | reverse complement strand
GACATTTACTTTTTCATAGTGTGATTTATTGATCTCTTTCAATGTTGCAATTTTTATCTGTAAAGTTGGAGCAACACCTACTTCTCAAGGAGGTTTTGAGGACTGAAAGAGTTACGGGGTTAAAGTCATTAGGCACCATGCCTGGTGCCTGGCCAGTAGAGCATGCCAGCTCCTGCTTCTCATGTTCTGTGAGGCTATGACTTTGCCAGGGTCCCCTTTTTTATGTATTTAGTACAGGGTCTACAGGGCTCACTACACAGACTGGATTTGTAATGATCCTCCTGTTTTCAGCCTCCCAAGCACTGGGATTACAGGCTGCGCACCATACTCAGTATCATTTGCTATCTCAGTGCGCCCTGAGGCCGGGGCCGGGATGGCACTCTGGGAACAGGACCCTGGTCCCTGTGTCTGCCTAAGCAGGTGCTCTAATGTGCTGAGCTTTCCCCTTTGAAGTGTGCAGTAGTCGCTGTTAATAAAAAGGGTTGTGGCCCGACAGATGAGAGCTGCTGCCCAGGGTGACGGAGCGAGCAAGGAGACGGGGCTAACATCAGACTTCTCAGTCCCACACTCTCAGCTCTGTAGAAAACGATGCAACCATCCTTTAACGCTCATCATTGCTTTCAGTTTTAACTGATAAATTGTCTTCAATAGTCCACCGCAGCAGTGTGGTGCCTTAATATTAAGATATGCTTTCTCTAAAGGTTGACTAGAACATTCACCTCAGTGTTCCTGTTGCCAGTATTGCAGAAAACAAATTCTGGGGTGACCAAGTAGACAGACATTCCTTTTCGTACTAACAGCCTTAGGTAGGTAGATGCACAACACTGATCATCAATCTATACAAAAACAACACAGCAATGCTGTGAGGCTTTTTGGTGCCTTAGCCTCACGTGGGTGCACTGGGAGGTAGGACCTCTCGGTCCAGGCCGGCCCGCTCGCAGCGCGCCCGAGCCATTTCAGCCCTGCCTGGGCTCCCTCTGATGGTCTCTAGGAGATGCTGCTGGCTTAGGAGAAAGCAAGCTGTGATCCATTTAGGGGACACGTACCAGAGGGACGTTGTTGAGGAGAAGCCATCCGAGAAGTGCACCGTCACAGTTTGGGTCTTCCTCAACTTTTCATATGAGCCATGAACAAGAATAAAATTTGTGGTAGCTAGGAAGGGTTTTTTTTTTTTTTTTTTTTTTTTTTTTTTGCAGTACCGGGTATTGAACTCAGGACCTTGAGCTTGCCAGGCAAGCGCTTATTCTACTGAGCTATAGTTTATTTCTTTGGAAAGAAAAAGCTTGATATTAAAGAATGTTGATATTGATGGGTTATGCTGCCTCTGTTGCGCTGGCTTCTGTCTCTCACATAGAAGAATCAAAATGTGCCGAGTTATCTTTTCTGCACGTCATTGTTGCCAGCTCCCTAGAGAGGAGCTCTACGAGCAAGTATTACTGCTGTTTCGTTTTATGACTGAGGAAGCCGAGGCTACCAGCAGGCGAAGACCGTGCCTCCAGCGCCCAAGTAGGAGGTACCCGAGCGCCCCAGAACCGCCTCTGCCCCAGCAGCGTTCCTGGGGCCCTCCTGCGACAGTCAGCGTCCAGGCAAAGGACAGAGCCCAAGGACACTTTGAAAAGACGAGGAAGGAGAGAGAATGAGTAAGTGCGCCATCTGAGCATGTCCGGAAAAGCGTCAAGAAAGCAGAGAACTGCGGGCCGCGGTTGGGAGAGGGCCGGCGGAGGAGGCACGGGAGCCCGGGGGGCTGCGGGGCGGCTGGTGCGGGGAGCCCGGTGTGGGGTGGCTGGTGTGGGGAGCCCGGTGCGGGGCAGCTAGTGCGAGGAGCCCAGGGGGCGGCGGGGTGGCTGGTGCGGGGCGCCCGGTGTGGGGTGGCTGGTGCGGGGCGCCCGGTGTGGGGTGGCTGGTGCGGGGTGCCCGATGTGGGGCGACTGGTGCGGGGTGCCCGATGTGGGGCGACTGGTGCGGGGTGCCCGATGTGGGGCGCCCGGTGTGGGGCAGCTGGTGCGGGGTGCCCGATGTGGGGCGCCCGGTGTGGGGTGGCTGGTGCGGGGTGCCCGGTGCGGGGCGACTGGTGCGGGGTGCCCGATGTGGGGCGCCCGGTGTGGGGCAGCTGGTGCGGGGTGCCCGATGTGGGGCGCCCGGTGTGGGGCGGCTGGTGCGGGGCGCCCGGTGCGGGGCGGCTAGTGCACTTGGCCAGCAGCCCGGACGCCAGCGCTGCGGAGAGCTACAGCCACCAGGCCACAAATGCAGGAATCTGCGAGTCATTAAAAATGTTTATTTCTTCATGCCACGAATGATAAAACAGTTAATCATAAAATACGAACTTTTTTTCCCTGAGTAATTGCTGTGAACATTTTCAACCATTATTCTACAGGCTCAGTGTTTAGCGAAAAACAAATGACGCGCTTGACCCCAGCTCAGCCTCCCGCGGCCGCGCGGCTCAGAGC
>NW_004524620.1:12568577-12569377 GCF_000260255.1 Octodon degus | reverse complement strand
TGTGTTCTCCCAGCAAGTGTACTTCATGGGAGAGGGCGGACGCTGAAGAAATGTGGTAGATGAGCTTGCCAGGGCTGCTAGAGCAAAGCAGCACAGCCTGGGCGGATGAAAGGCAGGAATTTATTTTCATACAACTCAGGAGACTGCGCGCCCAAGAGCAGGGTGTTGGCAGCGTTGGCCCTCTCTTCTGCTGGGGATGACTGTCTCCTCCCTGTGCCTTTACACGGTCGTGTGTGAGTGTGAGTGTGAGTGTGAGTGTGTACATTCTAATCTTTTCTGATAACAGAGCTAGTGATTTTGCATTGCAGCCTATTTTAACGGCCCTTAAATTCATTTCATTTGTGAAAGCCTCGCCTCCAGTAGAGCCCTATGTCCAACTCCTGCGAGGTAGAGTGGAGCTCAGACCTAACAGGTGGGGAGGGATCCCAGCGCGCTTCGCCAAAGCCAGCACCCCACGGAAGGCCGGCTAGCTCTCTTCTCCTTCCTCCTTGGAAAAATCTCTGAGGTGGGATTTTTCAACTCTTCCAGAATAAATATAATGGTCATCAAATACTGTAAAAATCCTTTCCACCAATCTCATTTTAGTGTTTATATTTTATTTTAAAATTACCCTGATATAGGAATATGTGAAGATTATAAAAACTTAAAATACTTCAGTGGTACGTGGAACAAGAACTGAGCATCCCTCCTCTCTTGTGCGGCCATGCAGGGCCCCTACTCTAGACAATCACTGTGATCATGTCCTTCAGAACCTCAGGTCCCTGCCACACACCTGGACAGGATTCACTTCAGACATTTCT
>NW_004524620.1:12564478-12567112 GCF_000260255.1 Octodon degus | reverse complement strand
GCATGGAATGCCTGGGGTGCTTTAGATCAGAGGTTTCCAAGTTTTATTCATGTCAGCATGACTGTCTTGGTGGCTTTTTAGTGGTGCCCTCGGCCAAATAAGTTCTCCTTATGAAGTCAGTAGGTCCAAACTACCCAGTACGCATTGTACTTGTGTCCTAACAATTTAGTATGCATTTGAAAAAGCACTGTGCGTAGCCCCAAAGGATAATGTTTTATTTCATTCATAAATAACGATCTTTGGTTATTAATGGGAGGTGTGCATCTTCTGGACATGGCCCAGCTCCTCAGCCCTGGAATCAGGTTGGACGGTGCTGCTAGTTTCCCGTCTCGTGCCGATTACCTCACGGGTCTTGCTTTACCTCAATTCTGTGAGGGCGAGATGCGTAGGGAAGAACAGCTCACAGCCTGTGGTCAGACACAGAGTGCCACGGATAGCGCCTGTGATTTCCTGAGTACGGAGGACATCCTGTGAGTCTGCTGTGCTTCTTGGTGCGGTCTCAGAAGCACGGTGACAGACACTTAGTGCCACCCACTGCAGAGCTTTTGGGGGCAGAGCCAGAGCCTGCGGTGGCTTCTGTGCACTCTGTGCTCGTACCACGTTGATTGCTGTCACGGCTCAGATCTGCATGTGCCCCAAAGTCTCACGCGCTCGTAGCCGGAGGGCTCGTGAAGGTCTGGGTCATGGATGTGTGAGACGTGATCAGCCCACTGATGCATCGAGCGTAGCTCTGGGTGTGGACGATAGATTTACTGAAGAAACCAGACCCACCCTTGGCGAGGTGGCATCAACCAAGAGGCTTGCAGCATGGGAGGAATAAGAGGTGAAGGGAAGATAAAGCTTGCTGCCTCCTGCTGCTGGGCCGTGACCTGCTAGTCCTCCCCAGGCCACTCTCCACGCTGCCTGCCTAGGACCCAGCCAGCTATGGACTGAAACCTCCACAAACTGCAAGCTGAAATAAAGCTTTCCTCTAACTTGTGGGAACTAGGTGTTCCATTCCAACCATGAGAAAGTGACTAAGAAAATGGCGTGTGTCATAATTTATTTCATTGTGTGTCTGTCGATTTTGCTTTTCCATTAGTCTCTGATTTCCTTAAGGACAGGCAGCCTGTCATTTTATTGAGAGCTGCAGCTCCTACCATTGGTAGGGCAGAATATGAGTTGGGGACTCAATCATCTGTTGGCTAAATAAATGATTAAACAAGGGAATGAATTAAAGAGCAAGCAAATAAACCATGGTCCTGACAAGTGATACCATGTTTTATTTTTCAGCTACTAAAACAAAAAGTACAATATTGGCTGGAAATGGGCTGTGAGCTGGCTCGCTGACCCTCCCGTAGCTGTTACTATTTAATGCAGCACAGGTTGGCACTGAGGGGTGTGCCGCTGTTTTGAATGTTGCTCCAACAGTTTTTCATATTATGACCAAGGGAGACTTGTGGCAGAGCTATCCTTTCTTTTGTGTGTTACTCTTTGAATCATAACATAGACCAGCAAATGTCACCTGACTTTATGCTGCCCAAGGACCTGTGAGAACAATAAACACAGGAGTTGTCCATAAGTATGCGAACAACTCTACAAATGCCACGGATATTCTCAGCTCCACAGATGGAAACTGGTGCTCAAGATGAATGGTCCAGGTGTGCGGAGGGGTGCGGCGCTGGCTTCTGCTCTTCACAGTGGCCCTCTTCATCCTGACTCTACTTGATTGCTAGCCATAAGTCCTTTCACTCCAGTACTTCTGGTCATTACACTAACAGAGACCTCTATGTTGATCTGTATTCAAATCCAGATGCATCCTAAATCAGATTTGCTTTTAAAGAATTGTACAATTTAAGAGCTAGGTGAGACCTTCGAGGTTGTTCCATTCACTACTCTCACTGGGTATAAAATCCAGTCACCAAAGTAGGCAACAGCTTGCCAGGACCATTTTGTTCTCTCTGGCCACGCTAGCAGATGCCTTTGTCCTCTGTTAGAAGGGTGTATGGGAGAACTTGTGATGTCAATGCTGGAGACCATGGCAGCGAGGACACCAAGGACATGGTGAGGCAGCTTAGGAAAGACACTTGCCCCCAAGATCGCCCACGTCCCCCACCACGGCTACTGGGTCCGAGCGAGCGCCGGGCTCACCCGAGCTGGGCTGCACTCCCTCAGCCACAGCTGTGCGTTTGCCCCGTCTCCTGCCTTTCTGCGGGGTGAGCCACAGTCATCCTTTAAGCTGTGGCCAGACTCTATTTTTCCTATTTAAAATGTTTCAGCAGATTCACTTTGTATGAAAGCACAGCCTAGGCACTTGATGATGTCCCAGATGGCCTTGCTTCTGGCTACGTTTGATTTTATTTTTTATCTGCTAGTATTTCCCCCTCATCCCTAGGCCATAGATCAGTGGTGCTGAGCCTACAACATGTGTGTTACTGTGTTTCTCTTTTAAGACTAAAGATGTTAATACACAGTTGTTCTCTAACCTAAACCCCCAAGTACTCAGGGGTAATTCCAGTGTTGGCACTTTCAGTAAATAAGTGGGCTTGGGACTGTGGTTGGCACTCGGGCCCTAAGTCCACCATCACTGCGCTGGGTGCTGTCTTTACTCTTTCTTCGCACTCACAGCATCTTTCTGCATGTCAGAGCCTCCAC
>NW_004524620.1:12561934-12564213 GCF_000260255.1 Octodon degus | reverse complement strand
AAGCTGAGAATGATTCTCTTGCTCCACAAATATTTTTGTCTTAAGAATGGTAAAGCTTTGCTGTGGGGAAGTATGATCTTAGGAAAGAATTTAAGAACTGCAAAAGCTACTGCAAGCACCTTGTGGCCCTTATGTTACTAATTAGGGCCACTTTCTGACAAATTCCACTAATGTGGAGCTGAGGACATGGATGCAAAGGCTTGGAAGGATGAAACAGCCTCCAACTCATGTGGAAGTCGGTTTCAATGTCAAATTAAGTTCAAGGGGATCAGATTTGAGGTTGATCTTGAGCAGACATTGAGAAGCGATCTGTGGAGCCCTTCTGAGGGCCTTTTGCACTCACACAGACTTTCATATTTGCTGGAGTGATTGCATGTTTCCCATGTTGCTTTTGTGAGACTGGTGTCTTTAGCCTTTTTTGTCTAAAGAGGTGGGAGCTTTCCACTGCTTCATGAAAGAGCAGATAACTATAATATGGGAAAGATCAGATGAACTACGTCTCTAGGAATGAAAATAATCTTCTTGGAACAGCTAGAAACAGAGTAAGAACCAAGGCGGAGAACCACGCACGTAAGTGTCATGGGACTGCTGACTTTTATGTACTGCTGTGCTCTCTCTGCAGAATGACGGGGATGCATTTATAAGGTCTGTGAGTTTATTATTCAGGAAGGCCAGAAAAACTGGAGAAATAGAGAGATGTTTCTGTGCCTTAGCTTGCCTTGGGGAATAAGTACCCAAAGAAATATTGAGGTGCAGAAGTAGAAAAAGAGGTTCTGGAAAGGCCAAGTAGCTCAGAAGTGTCCTGGGAAACTGCCTCAGGATTAAGGAGTGATCCTGGGCCTGAGCTCAGAGACTCAAGCTTTTCCAAATCAGGTGTCTAAGGGGAAATATTTACCTGGGTTGTCTTGAAGTTCTTAGTTTGAAAAATTGGAATGTGATTATGAAAAGATCCTTTTTCAGGATATTTTGTTTTTTTTTGGCACTGCTGCTTCTGTCATGGCCAGAGGCCAGAAAAAAAAATCTTCAGATTATTTGAAGACTCCAGGTTCTCATAAAAAGTTCAATGTCAGTTTGCTTCTACAAGCTGTGAAGACTTGGCTCCTGTACTGCCGTGGGTTGTTAAGTAATGCTAGGCCAGAGACAGCCTGCCCAGTCTGCGAGGTGCGCCTGGCGAGAGCGCGGGAGCCGCGGCTAGTCCTGAGGGCTCCAGCGACCCGGAAGGCAGACGCCCGCTCGTGACACTGGGCATCCTCTGATGTGCACGAGTCAGGACCCTTCCTACTACTTGGAAAGCCACAAACAGCAGGTCTTTAAAGACAGACTGTAATATCACAGCATGAAATTAAAAAAATTGATATTTAAGATAAAGCTACCATAAAAAGGAAAGTAAAGAAAAGCATGGTTAAATTGTGTTAAATTTCATTTCTTAAAAAAAAAAAAATGTTTCCGATCATTTTTAAAACAAATAGTTCATATCATTTTTTGGAGAATTATCTCTACTTGATTTTATAATTCTCCCCAGCTGGAGCAATGTTTGTGAGAGGAAGGAGCAGCAGCCACACAGGTCGTGTGACCCGGGGCCCAGCACCGGCAACCGCTTGTGACACTGTGCGCACGAAACATCTTTTAGGAAGTCTCTCTTTTCTTGTGCTTTCGGTGCTTTATCTGACTCTACATTCATTTTATTTGAGTGCAGAAATTCAAGAAAAATCTGATGTTCCCTTCTCCCATCATTCTATGTATGCTGAACCTAAAAAAATCTGCTTCCAAAATTTCAAACTTTGTGTTCCTAAGGTATGAGCTTTGATCTCTTTCCCAGGTAAAATACCTGTTGCTGAATTTGACATATCATTTACAATTAAGTTTACAAGTCAAACTCAATAGTGGGCTTAAATCAATTTATTATTTTATTCCCCAAAAACTTCTCCCAATTAATTATTTCTGATAATGGCATTAGCCAGTCTCCTGGAAGCCTGAAGGTTCACTTTGCATTCAGCCAACATCAAATGTGCACCTAATCCATGCTGCTGGCAGTGGTTCTGGGTACTGGGGATGCAAGAGTAACTGAGATGAATGAGACCCCCCCCCCATTACGGCTTTTATGGTGCAGCAGGAAGATGGAGAATGGAAGAATCAGGTAAGCCAACTTTCGCTAGAGAGAAATGCTATCAAGAAAGTAAAGAGTGTATACATATTTTGAGGGCTGGAGTCAGGCAGGAAGACCACGGTATTGTGCAAGATGGTCCGGGGAGCTGCTTCGGGAGGGGATTTGAACTGAG
>NW_004524620.1:12552942-12561646 GCF_000260255.1 Octodon degus | reverse complement strand
GGGAGCAGCATCAACTTGGACGACTACATTCAGACTTCTTTAAGGTATGCTGATAAGCGGTCTGATCAAAAGATACGGCGAATGTGCGAACAAAGAGGAATTATTACGGTAAAAGACACTGTCATTAAGGCCTCTGAAGGCACCCCCCGCCCTGCTTTGGACACATGCGTGTCGTCATTGTGCCGCCTTCCGAGCAGTCATGGAAGCCCTCTTTTGTGCATACCCTTACTGGTGCTTTCCCGGTTGCTTCCATGCCCTGAGTCAATGCCAAATGTTTACCTTTCATGCCATCTTGACTCCAGGGAACAGCACAGAGCTGCAGGGCGCCGGAGAACAGGTGGGCAGGGCCTCACCTCGCCACAGCGTCTCTGCAGGCCTGGCTTTCTGCCGGTGGCATCGGCAGCAGCGCATCTCATAAATCACTCACTAAAGTAACGTTCAGAACTGCTTCAGAAAATGGCAAGAACCATGGCATAACAATGCTCAAGCAGGAGGGGCAATATGTCTTTAATTGTAATAATCCTTTTAAAGATTTAGCATTTACATGTATTTTGATCATACCTCCTATAACCTTACAATCTTTTTCAATTGTATTTTGTGGTGCACAGTTTACTGAAATTCCTGTTCAGAACGCATCTAAACATTCCTGCCTCTGGGCCGGGGAGATAGCTCAGTAGAATAAACACCTGCCTGGCAAGTGCAAAGGCCTGAGTTCAATCTCCAGTTCCACCAAAAACAAAACAAAACAAAACAACAACAACAAAAAGACCCGAAACATTCCTGCTCCAAAGTTGCCGGACACGTGGCCACCACTGGGGTTGACTTTGCCCTCACAGCTACTGTGGGCCAGCGCAGCTCCTAGGTCCAATTCCAAATAATCTTTTCCTTTCAGGAGCCTCCAGATTCTCTGCTCTGATCTAGAAACAGCTTTATTTCTTCCTGAGGGCGCTGGCCACGCTTTGCCCTGGAAGGCGGCTGCTGCACACCCCCGGCCCTCTTACCTCCGCGCCCCGTTCCGGCTGCTCCGAGGCCGTGCGCCTTTGTGTGCGGACTCCCGCA
Source organism: Octodon degus (assembly GCF_000260255.1). Classification (NCBI taxonomy): domain Eukaryota; kingdom Metazoa; phylum Chordata; class Mammalia; order Rodentia; family Octodontidae; genus Octodon; species Octodon degus. The sequence goes on along the minus strand of NW_004524620.1, from coordinate 12,560,587 downwards.
GCATCTGCTCACAGCTGGTGCTGGCGAATGCCCGTGCAAGGACAATGAATGAATCTGTCATATCCCAGCTTGGTTAGCTGATGACTATTTCATGGTGCCCCAGGAGTTTTCCCCTTTTATCACTTCTTTTTCTTATTTCTCATGAGACCTCCATGTGAAAAGACTGAACACAGGGGGGAAATGCAGAGGCCTTGTCTTTCTTTTTTGTCCTTTTGAGACAGAATCTCTTACTATGCAGTTCAGGCTGGCCTTGAACTCATTTTGTAGCCCAGGCTGGTCTCAAGCTCACAAAGGTCCTCCTTTACCAGCCTCCCAAGTGCTGGGGTCACAGGCGGGCACCACCACGCCCAGCCAGAGCCCTTGTTTTGAAACAGTCTGATTACATTCAACCTGGTTAAATTATTAAAAGCTTTTATTAAATGATTGTATAATTAAAATAAGATGAGACAAACAACTTTTAGGGAAATCATGCTCAGGATACATGGAATTTCCTAGCACTTTCCAAGGCTGAAAAGCCACATTGTTGCACCACAAACCTCCTACTTACCACATTGCTGCATGTTCTGTATCGGATATTTCTTCCTTCGCAGCTCCTGGGTCACAAAAAGAAAATAGAACTCTCATTACTACGCAAGAAAGGCTCCGATTTCAATTAGTATAAAAAAAATCTAAGTATGTTCTTAGAGATGTTGCTATTAAATAGTAGATAGCTTATCTAAAGAAGTTGCGTGTAAGAAATAGGTTGCTTGACAGGGAGTGAACGGAAGCATTCATCCTGCTGCAAAAATTTAAAGGAAGCACTGCCATATGTTACGTCAAGTAAACATTAGAGCAAGGTGTTCTGAAAACTACGTTAAAGGCATCCTGTTTTCTTACTTATTTCTAATATAAACCAAAGAGATAGTTCAATGAAAAGATCTTAAATTTTGAATATGGTAAAAGTTGGACTGAATAGTCCACATGTCTTCTAGAGGTATGAAAGGTCACAGTTCTTACACAATTACTTTGATCTATAAATTATATGTTCATCATAGAGGCTTTGATAAAGATTGCCATATGCAAAGCTAATTGCTATTATTTTTATTTGCTTATTCCTTTTTCATACAAAGGAGGGAAATCACAGCATTTGTACAATTTTGTAGCTTGTTTTCCTCTCCACTTCAAATTTTTTTAGAAGTACTTCCCCCGACTACTAACTAAACTTTAAATATACATTGAGAGATATATAATACTTCATCAAATACTAAAACAAATATTCTTCCATTACTTGTTATTTAAGTGATTTACATAGTTTGAGAAATAAGAGTATAATACACCATCATGGTATATATGTTTCATCCAAGTTTCCATATGTTTAAGGAGAAATTTTTAGAAGGTGAATTATTTAACTAAAAGGAATTAATTTGTGTAAGCCCCTTGAAAATTGTTGCCAAAGTGGATTTCAAGAAGGCTGTACCGTTGCATATTCCCACCAGCACTACATGGGAGTTTCCATGTTACTGAATTCTTATGAACAGAAACATTTAAGTTTTGATAAAGCATTCAATGAGGATAATCCATGAGAAACAGTATTTTAGTCACATTGCTCAAAAAGCAAGATAAGGTGTTATGGAATTCCAAGAGATGGAGTACACTGGGAGCCGACACTAACGGAATGCTAGCTCCTACTCTGTCTCCTGTCTTAAGTTGCTTAATCTTCTCCTGAGGGACAATATACTATCATTATATCCGCTGAAGTGGTGAGAAGAGCAAAACCATCCAACTGCTGAGCCGTGAATCTAGGTCACCAGGCTTCGGAACTCAGCCTCCCAGGCATAATACTTCAATGCTTCATTCATACTTTTGGTTCAGCAAACATCCCTCGCGCTCTTGTTACTCTCTGGGCAGTCAACTTCCTTAGGAGAGTACACAGACTAATGAGTACAACTTGGTCTTTGCTATTAAGAAAATTAATCATAATTACAATCAGTATAGAAATACTATGTGGCAACAGTATTGTATCTTGAGAATACTGACCCAAAAATCACCTGAAAACTTACACAGTGGTTAACTGAGGTCTAAAGACCTGACCTTCACCCGACTGGTGGCACTAGTGTGCCTTAAAATTAACAAAGGAAGGGGCAGTCAGGTAGTGGAATTATAGAAAAAAAGACAATAGACAAGAGCTACATGGTTGTGAGGGCCCGATCTGGCAAGACCTTACACAAAAGGCCAATGAAGTTTAAGTCCTTTGCGTTCCACTGGAGATGCTCTGCTGTTTTGATAATAGACGAGGCCTGCTAACCTAGGCGAGCCTAAAGCTGACCCACTCACATGAGCACCTCTTTGTGACGCCGTACTGACATGCTGTCTGCCACCAACCATCTGTGTTTTTGTGACTGTCAGGAGGTACAGTACTGGACACGTGGACATGCGTACGCCGGCCCCTAGAGCGGACAGCTCTAGTCCATGCTGAGACTCAGCCACTGGGCATCCCAATTGGAAACATTTGTCTCACAGGCCAGGGAGTCTGTCCCCCAAAGAAGAGTCTGTGCTTCATGTTACTGCTGAAGTTAGCAAGTTCCTGAGTCTGAAAATATGAGCTAGGCTTCAGATTCCAGTAAATTCACAAAGTAATAGGTTCTACAACGCGAAGGGCTTTGGCAGCGTGCTACGGAGACATCAGTGTTTGCTGAGTGTGAGGAGCTTTGCACCCGTGGAGCTGCTGGGGGCTCGCAGCTAACAGCACCGTGGTTGCAAATGCTCCCTCTAACCCCAAACGCTACTTCTGGACTTGTGGCGCCACCTCAGTTTGCGCACCCTTTTCCTAATTTGCAAAATGGGCTGATGTTTATTTCCTGAGATTACTATGAAGATTAGGTTAATTATCAATTGTGGATTACATCGTGCAGTGCCTCTTCCACAGTCAGCACTATGTGCACATTTGAGGTATGAAGCATAATAGATGCAAAGTAAATATTGAAAAGAGTATAAGAAGGTGTGGAGGAAAATTATGAGAAAGACACAGAGGCACAAAAAGACTGGTATGTTTGCATATTTTTGAACAGTACTATTTCTTTTGGAAGTCAGATTAATTCAGGGAATACAGTATAGAGAAATAATTTCCAATTACAAACTTCATAATAGGCAAAGGGGAACTCCTGGAAGTTTTAAACAGGAAGAACACAATGATTCCTGCTTGTAGAAAATGAACACTGGTGTTGATTACTCAGACAGTACTGCCCTGTTTCCTGCCTTCTACTTTCTTTTCCTAAATTCCTGTCCAGGAAAGGGATAATGGATGCATTTTGAATTAGTAGCTTAGAGGCCAGTGTTCTGGGTTCCACTGTTCTTGCAGCCGTCTCCCGCCCGCGGAGGGCTTCATCTCGCCATCTGTCAAGTGATTACAGGACTATTTGTGCACACGGCTGTGCTTGCCAGCTGTACCAGTGTACGAAAGCGCCACTAAATGACCACAGGTCATTGCAGAGACGTCACTTACAAAGAAAACAGAAAAATATCCCCTCCATAATTTAAACAAGATTTCCCTCAGGTATTTTACAGTATAAATACACAGATTTGACAAGTATGCCTGAAAATAAGAATTAATAGCACCTAATGTCAAAGACTGACTTAAAATTTCCTTTTAGGAAAAACAAAACAAAACAAGAAAGAACCCTTGGCATATTTTCCAGCATACACCTTCCAATGATGCAGTGCCTGATGCTGCCTCGCACGTAATTTGTGACCCTACAGTACCTCTCCCTTAGCAGAGCATTTTACTGAGAGATTAACTTGTTTGAAATATGATGTGGAAGTGCTAATTGTTTAAGCTTGGAAAGGCGCTCAGTCTTGGCAATGCTATCAAGCTGTGGACACTAGCTGAAGTAAGATCACCTCTATGTATTCGGGCTGCTGTAAGTCTCCAGCCCACTGCTAGGATATCATCTCTAACCTCCCAAATACACTGCAAAGTTTTCGTATTCCCATTTAACAGATGAGAACAAGTGAGGTCAAGAATGAAAATGAGGCTGAAAGCTACGTGTACAGAAAAGAGGACACTAGGGATTTGGAACCTGGGGTTGATTAGCTCTAAAGTTTATAAAGCAATAAAAAATGCAATTTGTTTGCCATGTAATGTACTAACATCAGGCTAAACATCTGGGGAGTTGAGCGAAGAGCTGGCCAGGGCTTAGCAGTATCTTATTGATACTACATCAATTTATCAGCTGCTGCTCCATTCTGGTAAATCCACTTCTAGTAAGGCAGCGTGAGACACACACGGGAACACCTCCAAGAGAAACACACGTCTTGGTGCGAAAGGACTGCAGTGCAGGAAAAACATCAAAACACTGAACTCATTAAATTTCAAAATAATGTGCTCATCAGTAGCAGAGCGACTATTCCATCTCAGGGTCTAACTGCTGCCAAGTGCGGGCCCCTCCATCTCAGGCATTTGTAGGCCTCAGCACAAAAGCCTCATCTGATAATTAATTAGTAAAATTTTTTTCTCTTTCCTTCTTGTTTATTTTTAAATTTTGCTAATGTAAAACATCTGAGTGTATTCCATCAATTTAAATAAACTAGAATTCGCCTCTGGAGAAGAAAGCCAACATTAGAAGCTTTAATCCCAGATAGCAGGTGTGGAAAGTCGTAGACCTTGGGTACACAGGATTGAAGCCAAGGTACCCCTGTGCACATACAGACAGTCACAAGACCGTTGGCGAGGTAAGTACCTCGGCTATGGACTCAGAAACGGACTCAAGTCCAAAAGAACAACATAGAAATACTAGGATACAATGTAACCTAAATTAGTCCAGAAAATCCTTTATTTGTTTACTTCAAGACTTTGTTCCTAGCCAGTCACTTCATTTGGACTTAATTTCTTTTTTTCTAAACAATGAAAATCATCTCAGTAATAACCTATTATTCACGAGTCAGTCAGACTTTAATTCACTTATAATGAGATTATTATAGACTTGAGGCACACTTTGTCTCCAGTTTACATAGAAGGAACCAGTGAGACTCGTCAGGGTCTTAAAATCCTGATTTTACCTTAATTTCTATTGTCATAATTCAGTAAATTTAGAAGAAATAAACTGCTGTGGAAAATAACTCTCTTTGAAGTCTTCAGCAGCTTGGCCTCTTTCTTTATCCTCTCTGCTATATTAAGTCCCTCAGAAAGGGAGCTGTGTTTCACTTAGCTCTTTTACCTTAAAATTCTTCTTACTGCCTCTCTATGCAAACAGATCCTTCTAGTGACAGTACCGGACTCATTCTTTGTGTCAGAGAATGGTCTTAGGAAAATCGGGTAACTGTGTCCCCAAGAACAACTGCACTTGCTTTAGGCTCAGGAAACCCAAGCTTTGTCTGCCACGTCTGAACAGTCAGGAATGCTGCCAAGTAAAAACAAGTTACTTTGTTTCCCGCTATACCAACTGCCTCAAGATGCCGACTCAGGCAAAGAACTTTAAAACCAAGCAGTTCCATCTGCTGAAATGTCTTTTTTCAGTCACTCACAGGGGAACTCTAGTCTGCTTTTAAGGGAACAGGTACAGAACCATGTCAGGAATTCAAGAAGGAGGGACCTTGAGGCACACAGGTGTGGAGCCGGAACGCTCATGGGGCCAGGGCACACAGACCTACAGCGCAGCAGGGCCTCGTCCCTGGCTCTGGGTCCCTGTGCCTTCTTCACCCCAGTGAGTGCTGCATTTCTCACTGGAGCGTCACAGTATCAGGCTTCTCCCCAAGGAGTCAGTGCAAACACTCTCACATTTGGGAGGCTTTTGCGAAGAACTTACAAGGAGTGATCGCTTCCCAAGTCACCAGAGAGCAACAGGTGTCAACATGCTTACTCTCTGCGGATGTGTCATAGTGAGAGGTTTCCTCAGGGGTAACTCTTGATACAAATCACGTGAGCCAGGGAAAAGAAAGCTATGTAGTGTGGGCCCTGCCCCCCGGACACACTGAGCCGGCCACTGAGACAGGCGTGGTGGCGCATGCCTGAAATTCCAGTGCTGGGGAGGCTGAAAACAAGAGGATCACTGTGAGTCTGAGCTGCATAGTGAGACCCTGTACCAAATACATTAAAAAGAAAGCTATGTAAAACCCCTGACCCTCAGTACAAGTTATCCCCAGATGTTCACTGTTGCCATTTATAGTTCAAGATGAATGCAGAAAATCTGGGCGTAAGATTGTAGCCTGTGCGTGCCACAGTCTTATCTTGCCTGGCAGAGAAAGCGGAATTCAATGGCACACCGTTATCGTGGCTTCCTCAGGTCTCACGTTGTAATCTTTACTTAATTCTGTTTAACTTTTGTGATTAAAAAAACCCATTCCCTTCATGTGGCATATTTTACGTCATATTTCAGATAGTTAATAGTTAATTTTGATTCACATATCCTAAAAAATCTTGTTTGTGTGGAAATGTTATTTGGAAGGAGTTTGGTCCTAATAAGAGGAATTAATTCAGTACTGTATCTTCTTCAAAATGATCTCCAGACATATTCCTGTATTCTATCTTTATTTATAGTATGTCTCTAAATAATTGACAGTGTTCTAGTATGGACTTCTCACGAGCCCTCTACTAATATGAATAAATTTGAATTAGTTCTGACAAACATCAAAGAATCCTGTTCACCCTGGAGAGTGCCTCTAGGCTCATCCCTCCTCGCTGCACTGTGTGTCCAGGCCATCGGTGCCTCAAGTAACAAGAAATAGGCTGATAACATTTTCTACAAATGATGTGGAATCTGGTATCGCTTGCCTATGAGAAAGCGAGTTTAAATAGTGAAAGGTACCCTTGGCCACCTTTGTACCTAAGCTTAGGTTCCTTTCTTCCTCACCTGAGGTAATGTTTCCTTCACTGGACAAAGCCACGAATGTAAAGCACTGACAACACACACAATCATCAGCAGAAGAGTAGCTTTAAAGTAAGAGAAGACAGAGGACCCCAGTGCTTTGGGACTTCGGCCAGCATGCATAAAGAATATCTGTTTCTCTTACAAAGTTTCTCTTACAGTTTGGAGGAAAGCTCCCTGAGTCCCATGCAGCATGTCCATTTGTTTTCCACTGCTTCTTCTGCATGTGATACATCACACAGCTCACGTGGATTAGGGCTAAGGGAGAGATTTATTTTTTTCTGAACAGATAGATATGCAAGCCAAACTATTATGACAACTTGACAAATGTAGCTTTTGAAAATGCTTTCTCTTGTAATAATACAACAAAAAGCACAGTGGCCCACGGCCAGGCGCCGTGCTCTAGGAGGTGAGCTGGCCTGGGGCGCCACCGCTACGGCACATCCACTTCTCAACCTGCGAGAGGCTCCAAAGGGCCCGAAAGAGCCCCGAGAAGAGCCAGCCATAAAGGTGAAGTTCAAAGCAGTTTTAAACTGACAAGGGGGATAGTGGAGGTGCAGATTATAAGCAGGGTCATAAATTGCAGACTAGACTTAAAACGTGTTCCTCTGGCACAGAGAACGTAGTTATGACCTAAGTTTTACATTTCAACACTTCTGCTTCATAAGGAGCTCTCATTACAAAAATGTTCTGAATGCAGGGCCAGATTGGAGACCCTGGCTTTTGTACACAGAGAGTCACTGAAACCCAATGTGGAGAATAAATTTGATAAAAATGGAAATTACATAGGTTCAGAAAAGCACAGT
>NW_004524620.1:12526280-12530042 GCF_000260255.1 Octodon degus | reverse complement strand
CTGACAATGATGACACTATTCAAGGCCAGTGTCACAGTACGTAAGATGTATATAAACCGTGATTTGGTGATGAAAAAAATGGACACTTCATTCCCACTCAGGTTGCTCCATGGCTTCCTAGCAGTGACGAGTTGTGACTTGCTAAAGAACAACTAGAATTGTTTTAGAGTATGAAATATGTGTGCATGTGTTTTTAAAAATTTCCTCATTTTTTTTGTGGTGCAGGGAGTCAGAGCCAGGGACTCCCAGCGCAAGGCAGGCGCTCTGCCCCTGACCCCCCAGCTGGCCCTCTGTATCCAGATGGGGCTTGGTCTGCATGAATCACTAGCTTTCTAGAAATCAAGACACATATTTTTATATTTTATATTCTTGCTAAACTTGAGAAACATCTACTTGGTGGTGTCTTTTCTCTTCACATTCCTAAAGAAGGAAGGTGGTAGGTGTTTCCTGAGTACGCTTTTCCATTGCTTACCTATAAAAAAAATAGGGACACATCTTCTACATGTCCACAATTTAAGAATTTGCATTCCACTTTTCTGATACATTACAAAGTACTGGAAATGCATTCTAAGTAGAGGACAACTGACTTCTGTGGTATTTTCATCAAATTCTAACAAGAGGGCTTAGTTTTGCCAAGTGGTATTTTCATCAAATTCTAACAACTAAAGTGCAGTTTACTGAAGGGCAAACTGGTATTATTAAATTTTACATAACATCAGTGTTTGGTTGTTTGTGGAATGACAGAATTTTATTTGTGATTTAAATTTATTTTTAAGTTGCTTTTCTCTCTCACTTCAGAAAACATTCTAATACAATGTAGCATTCACATAGTCACTTCAAGGAGATGACATGAAAATCCCCACACATTTCTTAATAGTTTTGTGTGACAAGTTTTGGCTCATTCCATAGAAGTAGCAATCAAAGTTGCTAATTTAGGAAACTAGATAGCAGGAACATTCTAAAATTGTACATTCTGGCTTTGCCGGTGCATGCTTATTGTCATTTATGCTATCATCATGTAATATCATATACTGTAGGTTCAAGTTTTTTTTTTTTTTTTTTTTTTTTCTGTGTTTGAGAGTAATGAAACAGGTGAATCATAAGGAGAAAGTTTCTGTTTTCTCCCTATCATTTCAAGAGTCTGGTGTCAAAGAAGAACAAACTTACTTGATGGTATGCAATTCAATGCAGACCCAAAACTACAATGTTCAAGTACTGGATCTGGCCTGTAGCATGTGAGATATGCCTGTTGGCTGTTTCTTAGGGTAGAACATTTCCAATGAGGCCTGTTTTATATATACTTGGTACATATTTGTATTTGGTACAGGGTCTACAGGGTCTCACTACATGGATTAGACTTGTAGGGATCCTCCTATTTTCAGCATCATCCTAAATGCTGGGATTACAGGCCTGGGTCGCCATGCCCAGGCTCAGTCGCCGTCTCAGTGCGCCCCAGGGGCGGGTGGCACTACATGCCGGTGATTGCACCCCGGCCACTGCGCTCTGCCTAAGCAGGCATTTTAGTCTGCTGAGCTATCTGGCTGGCCCTTCAACGAGACCTGTTTGGAACCAAAATAATCCCTAGTCCTCAGCAGATTCAATGAAGAACCGTTTATTAAACCCTTACATCTGTTAGACTCTTTGTAGACCATGTACAGAGAAACATAAAAGAATAAGACTTGGACCTGATTTCAATAAATTCTCACTGTTATTAAAGTAAGCTGACACCTTCCTAAACCTGTGTCTCAGCCTTTCTGCTGTTTGTTTATAAAGAAGTCGAGGAGAAACAGCAGATGCAAATGTTTCTTCTTCTGCGTCATGCTTCATACTACACAGCGATTTCAATCAAACTCCTTTTTGCTGCCTTTAACACTTTTCACTGTCAAATAAAATTTTTCATTAAAAACTATTTCCACGGTGCTGTATATTTTATAGTTTGGAGACAAATCTAGTCACAGACCACACAGCTCAGAAAGCAGTTTTGAATTATTATTACTTTGAGCAAAAACTTTCCATTCTAAGACGCTAGGCTCTTTTGCTTCGGCCACGAGTCCGTCCCCCCAGCCCCACCCCGTGACGCTTCTGCTCTTCCGAGCTCAGTGCACCGGAGAACCTTAGGAACCTTCTAGCGCTCAGAACATCTGTAAACTTAGGCCAACACATCCCTCACCTCCAGAGTGCTTGACAACACCGGAGATAAACATTGGTTCGGCGGGCTGTCAGCGCTGACGTTAAGCTGCCAACACCACCATGATTGTTAGGGGCCTACAAAAGGCCCACGGTCCCAGAACGATTTCAAATAATACATTTTCCAGGTTGGCACAAGGACAATAACATTTGGAAACTAAGACGAATTCTAAACTGATGGTCGCATGGGAAGAGCGTGCAGACCCGCGGCCGCGGTGGCTGCAGCGCGACGCGCCACCGAGCGCGCACCCTCCTCCTCCCACCTCTGCCCTGCCGTCCGAGCCGCGGCCGAGGCGCAGCCGCCGAGGGGCTCGAGGCCCAGGCCAGGCCTTACCTGCTGCCCAGGCAGCGCCGCAGCGAGTAGGAGGCGCCGCCCCCGCAGGTGCGCGAGCACTCGCTCCACGGGCCCCACGCGTCCCAGAGGCCGTCGCGGTCCTCCTTGGAGCGTGCCCTCCTGGAGCTCTGCAAGAGAGGAGAGAGCGTCAGCGCGGGCCGCCCGAGGCCAGAGCCGCTGCGGCGGCTTCCCGCATGATCTTGGCCTGTCGGTGGCCGGGCCGTGGCCGGCAGGGACGAGGGCTGCGCTCCGAAGACCTGGAAAGGCAGAAACGGGGGCTGGGTGAGGAGGGCTGGCTGTCCACCCCACGGCCTGGCAGCCGGCCTGGGCAAGCAGAAGGCACCTGCTCCCGCAGGAGTCCCGGCTCCGAGGGGCCAGACACGGGCACCAGCGCTCACCCCGGATTGTCACCTTCCACGTCCTTGACGTCGCTATGAAGCACCTTCGCTCACGGAGCTACTGCAGGACGTGCCCGAGCAATGGGTGGGTCAGCTGTGCACAGAGTTGCTTGTTATTTACAGGCTCCCTAAGAAGGTTTGCGTTCATGGAAAGGATGTTGTTCTGTACAGGTCTCCTTGTTGCACTTCAGCTCCTTACAGAGAGGAGGAAAAGAAAACGCTTGTGCTCTGGGTTACAAAACACTGTCTGGTGTTAGGTGCCGAGACCATAGTGTTGAGTGAAATAAACGCGACACATGCCACATGGTTTCTTTTATATGAGAAATCTCCGACGTGAATAGCAAAATAAAAGATAGATAGCAGGAACTAGGAAACATCATTTTCCTAAGAGGGAGAGATGGAGAGAATGAGGGGCGGGACAGAAGAAAATGAACAAGAATCACGAGGTGGCACAGCTCCCAAAGGACGGCTCGGCACATGCTGCACGTGCGCTAATAAGACTCTGAAAACCACAATATCTGCATTGGATACAGATTCTGTGTGTTCTTCACTGTCTCTGAGCCACGCCATTTGCCACCCCGTGCCTCAATTGCCCTTTCTATAAAATGGGAGGGTAGCAGTCTCAGGATGTTTCAGAATGCCCAGGCTTGGCTCGAATTTGCAAACCCCCTTGCCTCAGCCTCTCAGATCATTGCCTGGCTCTGTGGAACTTTTAAAACCTATACCATTAGTCAGAAATATGCCCTCAGAGGAGGGGCATCACAGGTTCAAGACCAGCGTGCGCTACCAAGTGAGCTCAAGGCCAGCTTGACCAGCATAGTGAAACTCTGTCTCAAGTGCATA
>NW_004524620.1:12524346-12525766 GCF_000260255.1 Octodon degus | reverse complement strand
ATGTTTTGTTAAATTAAATAATCCAGCCATAAAAGGATAGTTAAAAAGGTACGTGTACCAACTCCCCACAGTATTCATAGTCATTGTGTACTGCTAGCATATGCTAACATAAAAATATAAAATATATTAAAAGGTACATTGTTAAAACAGTGACTTTGCATTATGGATATTTTGCTATGACAAATGCACATACATGCATTTTAAAAAGCACACGGGGCCAGGGAGGAAACACCTTTCGAGCTTGCGTGAGCATCATGGTGAGCTATTGTTTACTCCTAACCAACACGCCCTCTGCCTCTGCAGGACCGTGGAAAGTGCACGCGGTCTTTGCTGTTGAACTTGTTCAGCAGCTTCCTTTCAAAGCATCATCTCCCGAGAGCCTGACTGCTGCACCCAGAACCCTGCAGGCTCCTATTGTGCAGCACCTGCCTGGCAGAGTGACCTGCCGGTGGCTTCTGTCTCTGCTGCCTCCCGCAGTCATAGGGTGGCTTCTGGAGTTTGTGACTGATTACCGTGGGTGTGGGTGCTGTGCCTGCCCTGGGCAGGTAGCCTGCATTACAGCGTGAGGAGGGAGAGAGGCTGGCGGGAAGCCTCAGCTGCTGCCCCTTCCTGTGCTCTCTGCTCTTTGCCACAGCCGTGAAAGGCTGCTCTCCGCTGGGTGCCGCTCTGCCTTGGAGCCAGCTGAGTACGGACTGAAACCTCCCGTAACTGTGAGCTAAATAAGCCTTTCCTTCCTTCATCTTGAGTATCAGGTATTTTGTCCCAATATGAGAGAAGAGTAACCAAGAGTCTCCTATAAACTGTGACGTGCACTAGTGACTGAAGGACGCTGGTGACTCTCAAATCTGTCTTGTGTAAGGGAAGTATGTGTTATGCTCCAAAACTGGGTTTTTAGGGCTAAATCAATTTCTAATCACAGCAATATAGAGAACACTGGTGTAAGAGGCTAACAGGAGGGCGCTGGCCCCTGCTACGGTGAACACACACCCGAGCCTCTCCTCCCTGTGCCGACTGAACTCATCCCCATGTCTGCAATGTTGACTGTACCTCTCCCAACACCTTCTGTGCTTCCTCTGTGTCCCTGGAGGATGAGGGCATTAGAGGTGTTACTGGAGCACTGGCCCGATGGAGTGACCGTTGCAGGACAAATAGGCACTTGTGGGATGAGCTCGTCCCAAGTTTACCCACGTTCAGTATGACTGAGTTGAAAACTGCATCAGAAAAGCCCAGGCTGGGCCGGCCAAACAGCCCAGTGGACTGACATGCCTGCTCAGGCAGACACAGGGCTCAGGGTTCGATCTCCGGAGTGCTGTACCGGCCCTGCCCCCAGGGCGCACCAAGACGGTGACTGAGAATGTGGGTGGTGGCACGTGCCTGTGATCCCCGCGCTTGGGAGGCTGAAAATAGGAGGATCACTAGA
>NW_004524620.1:12520573-12522740 GCF_000260255.1 Octodon degus | reverse complement strand
TCTTGGTGGAGAACTCTGACCCACTCCTGAGCCTTGCTGACTCTGCTCCGGACAGCCACGAGGCTCCAACCTTCAGTAAGCGCCAGCTCCGTGGGGTGCAGATTGTGGCTCCTGATCGCTACATACCCTCTGCAAATAGCAGAAGAGCTTCGCTCCACCCACCAGCCCCAGCGTGGTGTCATTTTCGCATCACTACTGAGCCATCTAACCCTGGTTTCCAGTGCATGGTATTGTGCTTGGTTCTAGAACCAGCTATAGCAACAGAATGCACGGTGAACAGCACCAGGATGGGCCGCAGTGTGTAGCCGAAGGTTCTGAGCAATGCCACGCAGCAGTGTGGAGTTCCTTGCATTTCACAGCTCAACAGACACCTCTCCTTAGCATGACCTCCATGTACCCCTTAGAGACTTCTTGTATTGGCACCTGGACAGATTACCAAAGACATATTACCGGAGGATGAGGCACAATCAGTAATAAAAGTCAAATTATATGTTCGCAGAGCTGCACATAAGAGAGTGCTTGCAAAATATTTTTTCCAAATGTTATAACAAGAGGTGAAATTATAAAGATGTAAGTGGAAATGAAAGGTTCTGAAGAAATGGCTGATAGCTGTTTGTAACGTTGAAGTCATCTCACAGCTAAAATTATAAGCAAACCCTTTTAAAGATATTAACATCTTTAAAGGTAACAAAGTGGGGTACACAGCGAAGCCAGGAGTGGCGCTCACAACTGTGAGACCAACGAGAAGGCACCTGCGCCTCTGCTTCTCCTATCCTCCCATGCAGCGTCTGACTTAACCCGCCTGGCGCTGTGTATCTGACTGCACAAAATGGTTTTCACACAGCTCTGAATTTACAAAGGGGCAGCCCCTGCCTCCCATGTGCGAGAACCACTTTCCTCTGGGACGCCCGCACGGAGTGGGGGAGTCTGCACGAAGCCTGTGCTGTGTGTGACCTGTGAGGCATTGGAAACAAATCTGCAGATTCCATTTTTAGCTCTCCTACTGCGCTGGGTCTCTATAAATCTTATCTAATCCTTGGCTTCTTTAACAGCTTGGAATACTGGCTCTGCTGCCAGCTGTACGTGGTGGGGGCTGCGATTCCCTGCCCCGAGAGCTTACAGACATTCAGTAGAAAGCGGGCCTTTGTAACAGTCCGAGAGCTTGTTGATGCGCTTTCTTAGGGGGCAGAGCGTGCGGACGCCGAGGCGTGCGCCTTCCCAGATGGTGCTCGCTGCTGGCTTTGCTTAGGAAATGCAGCCCATCTGGTTCTTATCACGGCTGCACCGTTGGAGGGTATGATGAGCTGCCAGAGACACAGCGCACGAAGCCTGTCCCTTGCTACTGAAGAGAGGAGTCCATTCTGCAGCAAGGTGCAGAAGCTGTACCGGCCGGGGACTGGGGTGCCCGCCCGCCTTCCGCCTGCGCGAGCTTAGGCGCACGGTGGCGCGCAGCTGCCTGGTCAGTGACAGGACGCCAGACTGCAGCCCCAGGGGGAGAGCTCGTGCAGCGAGAAGACTGGGGCCTAGTAAGTACTTGGAGGATAAGGAGTGCGCCAGGCATTTCGCGAATTACTGTATTTAATCCTCCCAATAAGCCAAGTCGGGCAAGAATACGGTTTTACAAATGAGAGAACTGAACTCAGAAAGGCTGAGCGAGTTGCGGCACAGTAGGAGAAAGAGCGCGCAGAGGATGAGCGCGTCCTGAGCAGGCCAGAGCACGCTCGGGGGCTCCCTGGCGGGTCTCCGCGCCAGCCCCTCCTCTGTAAAGCGTGGACAGCGACGCTTCCCCGCTGGGCAGGCTCGGATGGCCGGTGCAGAGCTCAGGCTTGAGGCCCTGGCTGCTTCTGAGCGCTAGCGCAGCTGCTTCTCGCTCGCCCCGCAAATGCGCCTCCCTCGCCAAGGTGCAGAGCTAGGACCTGCGAGGGCGGCTTCCTGTGCTCCTGCCGCTGGCTCCGTTCAAGTGCTGACCTGCTTTCCCTTCTGAACAGCATTTAGCATTACACGCATTTACCCTAAAATGAAAGAGACAAGCGCTTTTGCTTTTCTTTTCTTTTTTTAAATTGCTTTTGTCTTCTGCATTCTTCTTCAACCTGAGAGTCCTAACTTGGAGATGGAATTAAGACAGTTTCCTTTCCTTTTAGGAAACAAAAAGCTGACTCTGCTCAAT
>NW_004524620.1:12512635-12520437 GCF_000260255.1 Octodon degus | reverse complement strand
GAAACCTCTGGGTGTGTTGGAAAGCTCTCCCAGAACACAGTCTCACAGCCAGTGGTGTTAAAATCAATAATTAATGATATGGCCAAGGATCAGTACACAGGAAATCTGCACCAGCCACTAAGTATTTTGCCTCAGCTTACCTCAAGGGAAAGCACAGCCTGAAACGTTCTGTCTACCCTGTTAGTACAGCTACTTTAAGAGCATGAATTTAGTAAGTAGAAACACTGTAACTGCCTCATCATAATACCTATAGAATATAAATGTAAGTAGCATGCATTTTTAAATTTTTGGATATATATAAAAACCACACACACACACACACACACACACACACAATCTAAAGAATTTAAAGAGCTGTTTTGTGAGAGATGGACTTTCCGCCTGGTTTTCTTTTTCCAGTATAATAATTTGTTTTATAACAACGATAACAGCCTAACCCTATATGTAGGCACTGCTTAATTCAGAGTAGAAATCTCAAATAATCTTTATTTTACAAAGGAGAAGAAGGTGGCCGGAGAAGTGGACCCCGTGGAAGTTGCAATGATGTAACAAACTCTTTATCCCCGAGGTTGTGGCCACGGGGAGGGCCTCCGAGGCCCCCACACTGCAGACCTAGTTTGCGAGTTTCGGCTCAGGTGAGAAGAAGCACCAGCCACTTCACCTGGCATTCTGAGGGTGAAGCTGCTCTTCCTGGGGGCAGTGACTGTTGCTGCTGTTTCTCTCTTATACTTAAAAAAAAAATCTCCAGTGGATAATAATATGTAGGCCCAACACCAAGAAAAACAGTGAAGAGTCACCTCCCTGGGCTTACACGCCCCTCCACTCCCCAAAAGAGGCATGCTTGATACTCCCCCACCCACAAAATTCTTTCTCTGCTCTTTTGTGAATTCCTGGCTTCCTGGTGAGCCAGGGAGAAGTTTCAGTTTCCATCCCATCGAATCTAAATCGCGCTGTGTCCAAACTGTGAGTCCTATCAGCCGCAGATACTTTCTGCAGCCCTGGCAAATTTCGCTGAAATGAATTTACAAAACATCTGTAGAACTGAGGAAGCATTGCCGGCTCTGGAAAGCACATGTTGGAGTTGGAATCATGGAGAAAGAATTTCGATTAACAAAAGGGTCTCAGTTGATGATTCATTGAGGAAACTAGAAAGTTAATAAATTAGTATGGCTTAGCATTTGGTGAAAAAAAAGATTCAAATGAAAATTAATAGAAGAAATGATTAGCTGACTCCATGCCATTGTCAAGCAATTAAACTTTGCATTTTAGCAGGACTTTCTCAGTTCTTCTTTGGCTCACCACTGTGCCATGGGGTTAAAAACGTTTTGGAGAAATGGTTCTGAGTGAGGCTCAGTGAGGTTCTAGGTGTAGCTTAGGCTTTATTCTGATTCTGATGATCAGACACTTTCTCAACTATCAGGCTTATGGGACCTCCTGAAGGCTTTGAACGGAAATCGACTGGGTTCTCCCAAAGTCGATGTTACATTTTCTTCTTTGCTACACTCTATTTTTACTTGTAGTCACACTAGATTCTCCTCATTCAGAAAATGTATCAGCATAAACTCTTGAGGTTGCTATAATTCTTCTTGACTTGCCATTTCATGATGTCCCATCCATGGATTATCAATTTGGAGCTAATTAACATGGAATACATTAAACACAGCTTTGTGGCTCTTGAGGATTATCTGCGTACAACTCTCTTCTCAACTAGACTATAAATCCTCAGCAGCAAGGGCTATGCCTTTTATTTTTGAGTTACCTATGGTTATTATTGAATTAATTATCATAGATGTCATTTTGAAGAAAATCTAAAAGATTTCAGCAAACATTTAGCAGAGGAAGATGTGCTTTGCGGACGTGCTTCGTCATAATCTTAAATCTCCTTTTCACCCTTTTCTCTCAGAAACATTCGTGGCACAAGACAAGCACAGGGAGAAAGAGAGAGCAGACTTGGGCTCAGAGTGGCTTCCAGGGCAGGGATTATTTTCTGCTTCCTGGCTTAGATTATGTACTCTTCTCTTGCATCCTAGATAATGTATCACATAAAAATCTCCGCCCCTGTAACTCAGATGAATTCCTTTGAAAAAGCAGTATTTTTCTCACTTCCCACATCTTTGTGCCTTCGACACCTAGCACTTCCCTCCCACTGGAGCCTCGAGCTACTTCTCAAGGCAGGGCCTGAGGGTTAGGGCAGTGTGCAGGCCCAGCAGTCTGGGCCGCGGCCCACCTAAGGCTCCACCTACAGCCCAGTCCCCCTTCCTTCTCATCACGGAGGCAAAGCAAGCCGACAGAGCAGCCCAGAGATCAGAGGATGCATAATTCAGTGGGGAAGATAAGTAACAATAAATATTTGGCCTCTCAATGACCTTTATTTAGTGAGATGCCACGTGTTGTTAATTCCTTCTCTCTGCCATGCTCCCCCGCCCCCCGCACTCCTTAAGTCAGTTCTATGCTGACAGAATTCACTTTTGATTTTCACGATCTCCGGCCTCACCCCGCCTGTCCTCTGTGGCACTGCCAGGCGCCTGCTAGAAGGTGCAGCTGAGCCTCTCACGCTCTGCTAAGAGACTTCTGTGTGCCCGCTGTCCAGTGTGTGGGTCTCACAATGAATTCCAGGCAGACTGTGAGTGTCAGAAACCCTAGACAACATTTGCGGCTTATACGTGTTACTACTATACTTCTGGAAATGGGATTCATAGCTTTTGCCAGGTTCCCCCAAAAGTTTAAGAGCACTGGGCACAAGATAAAGTCCAGACTGTTAGTATCCTATAAGAGGCTTTGTCCCCCGACCCTAAGGTGACATTCTAGGTTCAGTCCCGCTGCTCTGGAGCAGCGTGTGTCCGTCCTCCAGAACCAGCACTGCTTGTGGGTCACACCCCAGGGCCAGCCTCTGGCAGTCCCATACTCTCTTGTTCTGCCCGATTCCCTGCCTTTCTGTCTTCCTCACACCTTTCTGTTTTCTCTGACTCCTCTGCTCCTATGACTGCTCTGAGATGCAGCTCTACCCCACTTCCAGTGTAGCTTTCTCTAAGCTGCAAACATGAGAATCTGCTGCTACCTCCCTTATGTGGTTTGAGCCCATTGCTAGGGCTTGGTGCTCAGGGCAGATTTCACATTTGCTAGTCACTGCCCTGGACCCATGTGGCTCCACGTCCACCTCTGAAGTGGCTGGTGTGCTTCTTTAGGGGCAAGGATGAATGTGCCTTTGCGTCCCCAGTGGCTTGCAGGACACTGCATGAGTTCTGATGAATACTCCTTGAAGGAGGAAGTGGCTCACGGCAGGCCAGGACACGCTGCAGGTGCGTGCCTCGGGCACAGGGGCTGCCAGCTCTCACTCGCACGCACTCAGGGCCTCTGAGCACCGAGGTGGGAAGGACGTGCAGAGGCTGCAGATGAGCCAGAGAACGGATGAATGCCGAAACAGACCTGACCCGTGGGCAATGCGGGTCATGCGTCGGCTTGTTTACGTGGCCTTTTATGCCAACTCTAAATCTTACCCAAAATATTTAAAGGTGAAAGGTGATTAACCCTCTACATCTTGCCTTAATCTGGTCTAATCTAAGTCCCAGGTTTCTGTCTCGTAAAGTGTCCTCTTCCCAGTAAACACCAGTCACTCCCTCTGTGGCACTGGAGCAGCCAGCTGTGCTTTTTGGAGGAGTGTCCCGGGATTGAGGGGGAGCGGTGGCCAGGGTGGAGGAAGAGAAGCCTGGCTTCCTTAGCGGCACAGGCTGCTACCAGCAAAGGGCTGAGTCACACCTGGTAAGCAGGACCCTCGCGATGGCCAAGGCTCGTACAGCACAGTTGTGCATGTGTGCAAAGTTAGCGGAATTAGAAAACATAAAAGTAAATTTTGATAGGAATTTTAAAGTACGAGTTCTGGGCTGGGGACAAGAGAGTTCATATAAAAACAAATATATAAGTTTGAATAGTGGAATTCTAATATTAAAGTTTCAGAGAGGCAGGTATCAATCTGAAACCTTAAAAGTATTGGCATTGTCTGCCTTGACAAGCAGCCTTGAGGGCCCATCGCAGAGAGCAGCGTGCCCTGGCTGCTTCGTGCGCAACTGGTTTCTCATAAGCACATGTAATTTTACAACGTTTCAGTGACCGGACACGCATACTATTGGTGGCAAATCTTTTCAACAAGGCCACGGTGGGGCAGCAGGACTCGGGCACTGTAGTGTTTCAGCTTAACCTGGGTCTTGCCATTCTGTTTTAGGCAGCTTCGTAATGTATATCTCAGTTTTGCCATGTCACAAGCAGGCTGTCTGGTCAGATAATTGCTAAGATACCTCAGCCATGAAAATGTGTAGGATTTGAAAATTAACCTATCTCACTTAAGCGTATTTACAAATCAACTTTCTAAACTACAAAATAGGAGACGGCCATGAGCATTTGCTTGGTTGAGTCATATAGCTGCTACGAAGATCTTTTTAGAAATACAAGTGCTAACATATGAAAGGTGTTGAGGAGAACAATTGTTGAATGAAATTCCAAGTACAGGCGGCTCTACTGTTTCATCCCTAAGATGGGTTAGTTAAAAAGTAATCCTTGAAAGAGAACATCTCTACTAGGGACTCCTCTGTGTCACTTGCACAATTACATGGCGACTGCTGACTTCTGAAGGAGGAGAGAAGTGCTAAGTCATACTCAGGCCTTCTTACTGTTAAACACGTGCTATTCTATTCTTTGGAAGTCGCTAGGTACGTGTAAGTCAGGGTCTCTCCACGATGGGCTAAACGTCAGGTTTGCTCCATGAGTTTCAGTTTCTGTATTGACTGAACTGGTCGCAGCGAGCGCTGTCTTACCGTTTTTCTCCTCCAGGGGCTGTCGTGGCGGTGGGCTGTCGTGGCGGTGGGCTGTTGTGGCGGTGGGCTGTCGTGGCGGTGGGCTGTCGTGGCGTGTGCTGTCGTGGCGGTGGGCTATCGTGGCGGTGGGCTGTCGTGGCAGTGGGCTGTCGTGGCGGTGTGCTGCCGTGGTGGTGGGCTGTTGTGGCGTGTGCTGTCGTGGCGGTGGGCTATCGTGGCGGTGGGCTGTCGTGGCGGTGGGCTGTCGTGGCGGTGGGCTATCGTGGCGTGGGCTGTCGTGGCGGTGGGCTGTCGTGGCGTGTGCTGTCGTGGCAGTGTGCGTGGTGCACTTTGTTTTGTGTTGGAGCAGCAGCTCTGTGCACGTGGTTCTCTAGGACGTAACTTACAATGGCTGCTTTCATGTGCATTCAGACCGATAGATCTGTTTCCCCACATATTAGGTTCTTTACTGCAATAGCTGAGAGTCAGTCCCTACTGTCGCAGGATAGGTCTGGGCATAACCCCAGCCACTGGGCCACGCATTCTCTGGCTAAATATTGATTTATTTTACAAATGTGACTGCCCATAATTTTTTTCTCAGTCTTATGCAGAGTAGAGTATAGTATGAGTTCCTAGTTTTAAAATCAGTGCAAAAAAAAAGTCTTTGGTTCTCTAAAAGGATTTTTTATTTTTAAATCCCACTGTAACTTGTCACTATGACCTGTAAGTAGTACAGCTATTCTACATGTAGATGGAAAGTAAAAGCAGTGGTGACTAGAGACAAATATGCGAGTCTTCTCCTCTGTCTTTCCGGTCAACTTGAACAGAAATATTCATGCTTTCGAGCTGGCTAAATGCCTTGCCCTGTTCGCAGTTTAAGATCATAACTGAACATGTCATTCAGCACTGTATATATGAGAAGTAATACTATCTTCTATCTTTCACAAGTTAAGTGGCAGTGCCAAAGAGCCACCAGTCAACTAATGTATTGTTCCTGAGGACATGATATACTTGTGGTTCACGATACACTTGTGGTTCTTATGAGCCCTCTCTGACTCCCAGTGCTGGAAAGCAGAAGAAAATACTTGCAGCATTTAGAAAGCTGAGTTTTAGTTTTCAGTAACACGTAAGCATTTTGAGTCTGTCACCTTTATGTTTTCAGTAAGCAGAGTTCCTTTTCCTTCAGCAACATGGAGTATGGAATGGAGGAGCACTATTCTGTGCAGAGTATTCGCCACGCTCGGTAGAAAAGGCCAGTAGCTTCAAGTCTGCAGTAGGCTCTACTTCTAACGTGTTTCAGGCATATATTAATGGATCTCGGCTGTAGACAATATCGAGATTGCTGAGACGCACCGCAGGCATCTTTTGGGGATGAGGAAGGCGCTAAATCACGGTTTACTACCCACTTGCCTCTTGCCCAGCGGTAAGAGGTGCTGGGCCTCCGAAATCAATTTCACACATGGCTGCTATCAGTGTTCCTCATGCTATTAAGGTGAAAGCACCTTTTCTTCTTTTTATTAAAGCTGAGCTCACTGTTATCTCCCAGCCCCCACTCCACGCTTCCCACCATTCCTTGCACTCCGCTGAGTCCTGCTGCTTCGCTTTCCCTGCAGAGCTTACCAAGAAGTGAATCCATGACCCTGTGCCCATGTCTTGGTGTCCCCAGTTCCTTAGTGCCCCACAGCCCTGCTCCTTCCTGCGCAGTGCCTTCCTGAGGTGGCTTCCCTGACATTCTCAGAGGCCCTGTAATGCCCCGCATCCTACCACCCGCCTGCGTCTTGCTGAACCACTTGTACTGAGCCCCCCAGGGCTTCCCGCGGCCCTGCTGTCCTGTGGCCCTCTCTCCTGTGGCCTGCTCTCCTGTGGCCCCCGCTCCCTCTTCTCATGTCCCTGGCTCCTCCCTATGGGTGCTTTGCACATCTGTACCTCCTCCAGGCTCCGGCCTACCGCAGCTCCAGATCCGTGTCAGTGCTTCAAGCTCAACGCTCCCGCAACCAGCCTCCATCTCTGGAGCTTCCTTCTGGTAGCAGCTCTGCTTTGCCATGACTGGGGGCACAGCAACGCGCTGCAGAGCACTCCTGCTCCTTCCACCTTCGCCTTCCTCCACACCCACCACAGGATCTATGTGCACGCGCGCACACACATGCACACATGTATGTGGACACACATGCACAGATACATGCACTTGCACACACACCCCTATGTGGACACACACTCCCGCACACATGCACTCACACCCACCTGCCTGTATTGACCACCCCACAGTCCCTTCTGCAGGGCACCTCTCTTCTGTTCCTTTTCTTCCGTTCCTTCTCTAGTGCCCCGAGATGGGCTCTTGCCATTGTCACCAACGTGTTGGATGCCTGGCCTTCACGCCTGCCTCCAGCCTGGACAAGTCAGGTCCTGTGCAGTGAGGGCCTCCTGTGTGCCTGGATATAGTCAAGAGGCAGCCATGGGAGGGACTGCACGGGTGCTTGTGTCAGGGCGTGGGTGCCAGTGGGGCAAGGGGGCCTTCAGAAGCTGGCAGCTGGCGCCACTGAAGCCATGCCGAGGGCGTGACATGATTGGGGCTCGCGGCTGTTCAAAGGTTTCCATGTAATCACTTGAGCCTTATATAGTTCCATGAGGCATTTTAGGACACAAAGGCAAGAGATCACATCTATATCTTGTACTATGAATAACTACTACAGAGACAACAATATGTAATGTATTAATTATTATAACTGTCCTAGTAACCTGTTTTGAAACTGTCTCATTGCTATTTCTTTTTTTCCATATTTTTATTGAGAAACAAATAGTAACGAGACAGTTTCAAACCAAATTGGTAGGACAGTTTCAATAATTACCACATGGCATACATTCTTCCTAGTGGTTAATTGCTGTACAAGATGCGGACATGATGTCCTATTTACAGACACTATTAGAACAAATCCCTCTATTCATTAAGAGACTGCAACTATATATCTATCTAACCATTTTGAACACACAGATACAAAATGGACATTCATTTGTATA
>NW_004524620.1:12506822-12507966 GCF_000260255.1 Octodon degus | reverse complement strand
GCGGAGAAAGGTTGAGAATCTTGAATGACAGAAGCACCTCTGAGCGAATTCACAGGGCAACTTTCCAAGCCCACTATGTCATCTTTGTTCTGTTTTGTACTGCTTGACTTCTATGAAATCTCACTCCAAGTTAAGAAAGAATTCCAGTTTTTCTTCTCAGTCCCTTTCTTCCAGGTTGCATGGAAAGCTGTAGTTACTTGGCAAAACTGTCAGCTTTTTTTCTTTCTTTATTTGTTTTTTGAGGCAAGGTTTCAGCATTCAGTTGAGGCTGGCCCTGAATTCACCATGTAGCCCAGGTTGGCCTAGAATTTTTGGCGATTCTCCTGCCTCAGCCTCCCAAGAGCTGGAATTACAGACAGGCACCACCATGCCTGGCTTGTCAGCTTTCTTGAGTCCAAGAAAAGATAAGAAATTGGTTTCTGGGAGTGAGGTAGAGGAATTTCAATCATGTAGGGAAGGAGCAATGACAATTTTGAAGTTTATTGGACATCGCACAATGCCAAGTGAGCTGTGTGAGTCATTTTATTACTCCTCATCACAATTCCTTGAGGTAGATGCTGTTGTTGATACATTTTTAGCAGGCAAGGAAACTGAAAATAATTTCACTGGTGGGGCCAAGATTGAGGGTCTCTGACCTTGGCAGGGGATGCGACAAGCTAAGAAAGCTCAGTGTGAACTTTTCCAGTGCCTCGGTTGGACATTGACCCCCGAGGAACGGCAGGGACGGTCTGCACCAGAGGGGTCGCGGAAGAGGGGAGACGGCTCCACATCACATTTCTGGGATGGCCTCTTACGCCTAGATTGTACTCCCATCAGATACCGGAAAGCTCCTGCCACAGCGTGCCACCAGATCTAAAATGCCAGCGCTTTAGGGCCCATCAGTGTTTCGTGTACATTATGAATTATTTAGAGATGACCCAGGCCGCGGGATCCTGAACAGACCCGGAGCGCAGGCCGGCAAGTGAGTGAGACGACCCAGGCCGAGGGATCCTCATTCCACCCAGGCTGCAGGCCCAGCAGGGAACCCTTCAGCAGAACTCCCTGCAAGGAGGCTAGAGGCAAGACCCACAAAGCTGATTCAGAAGCAGAACATCTTGCCAAAGAGACACAAAGGGTTCAACTCTAACGCCTGCAGCAGAAAGAA
>NW_004524620.1:12501730-12504862 GCF_000260255.1 Octodon degus | reverse complement strand
AAATAAAAATAAATAAATAAATAAAAACAAAAAAAATGAATTAATTAGAAATGCCACCCCAAGCCATGACCTGCTATCAACCGTAAAATACATCCAAGTTGCTAAAGCTAGGGAGAAACTGTATTTTAGGATTGATGAAATACGGTGCAAGCTGTGAGCTCTCGTGAGCTTTGTTTCGATACTGTGGAAGTCACTCAGCAGTCGGGAGGCCATGCGACAAGAGGCCGAAAGCACAGTTGAAAGAACATGGAAAATAATCTGGGCTGCATACGTTAACTGATTTGTTTGCTGTAGGAGATGAATACCCAGAGACAGAAATAGAGGAAATCGCACCACACTGCAGGTTTTCTTACTCACTTTTCTTCTCTGTAAAATGGGTTGTGGGAGGCTCACCCAGCATACAGAAACACATAGCCCAGACCTGGCACTTGGGAGGAGGATGAAAATCACGTTTTTTGAATTTGCTATGTCTGAAGAGATGTCTATAGGGTTGCAGTCCATTTGAAAGAGCAAGAAGGAAAATAAAAGGGATAGATGACCAAAATTATTTTGTAAAAGGGACCAAATTATGATTTAAGGTGTCAGTGTTTGCTTGATGCTGTCCCAGAACGAATCTTCTGCGTGAGATGAAGCTGCACTAAGGCTGCATGAAAAGCCACGAGCACAGTGGAGAATGTTGTTTATAATCAGGAGGAAAAGGATGATATACACAATGGTTTCCAGTGCCTGGTCAGAAATCTGACTGCGTGGCCATCGGATTCATAAGGAATTTTTGTGATATTTAACTCACACTTTTTAAGTAAAACTTACTTTGTCAGCCAAATTGTGTTGAGTATAAAATGATGAATTTAGAAATTAAGAAATCATTTTATACTAAAATGGTTTGTTTTGTGAAGACCACAGTGGATATTTAACCACATTAGACAAACTTGAATTTGAACCCTAAATGCTACATCGTTTCCCAGGGCCTCAGTTGTTTTCAAAGGGAGTCCCCCACATGTGCAGCCCACACTGGACAGCACAGTAAGAGCAAAAGTAAGGGCCAGGTACTCACCTGTGTCACACAGAAAGACCTGGACTTGTGACACGACTCTGGAGAGTTGAATCGGGCACTGTTTGGCAAGAAAATAGATAAATGGCCACACTTGGGAAAATACTGAAGCCTTAGAGTCCAGAAGACATGTGAGGGACGAGTGACTCTGAGCTGTGGGCCTGTGTCACGTGAGAGTCATAAAGCTTTCAGGAGACGCAGGCCTGCTCCTTTGAAATACTAGTATTTATTTTGAAAGGTTCACTGAGAGTGAATAAAGGGGTAAGTCTAAAAGTGTGGCCATGTCTGAGGAAGGGTTGGGCCTGATTCATACTTTGCTGAGCGACAGAAAGTTCGTAATGTTTTAGGACACAGACTGCTTCATTTCTCTACAAGCCACCCACAATTTGTTACAACTAAGTGCTGACCCGAGGTCACAGTTTTGAACAGGATGCCTCAAGTGAAACCCTTCAGTCCCTCTCCCCTCCATTTGGCAGACATTTACTGAGCACTGTTCGGTGCCCGGCGCTGACTCTCGCTAGGCAGTGGGACCTACAGTGCCCTGCACACAGTGGGTGCTCAAGAGCCCCTGGGGCTTGGAGATGAGGATGAGGTTGAGGACAAAGGATGCTCCAGGAAGGGTTTGCCTACTCCCAGAGCTGGAGTCCAGCGGCTGACCCGCCCTCCTTTTATCATCGCTGCTCCTGCTGCTGCGGCACGCAGCCTCTCCCTAGGTACAGGGCAATGCCTTTGTCACTTTGGGCCCCATTTTTTCCAGGTCTCTCCACACATGTGGCCAAATTCTTTATAAAACCAGAACTTGGGCATGAGGAACTGCTTGGGACTTCCTCTGTGGTCCTCAACTGACCTCCCTGACAGGTCCCTGCTCCAGGGACTTTGTCCCACACAGTCTGTCTGAGATGGTTCTCTTCCTTTTTTCCTCTGCCTAGTGAACTTCAGCCAAGTTATTCTCTGCCTAAGACAGTGACGGTGAGCCTTATGGGGCTTGCTATGACACCAACAGCCTGCTCCGGCACACGTGCCCTAGGTCCACCACCACTGGCCTGGGACATTTCATGAATGTCAGTGGCCTTTCTGTTCTTTGTCTCCTCCTTGGGGCTGCGTGCTGCCTTGTGTCCTCCCTCAGCCTCGATCTGTGCTCTCTTAAAGCTTCTTCAAGTGACAGGGACATTCCTTGGCTTCGCTCGTCTTTGTGTCCCAAAGAAGGAGACTGGCATGAAGCATGCCACTCGGCGACAGTGTTTCCATGGATACAGGGAATAAAGAGAAGGATGAGGATACTGGTCTGCTTTCTAGAAAGTGCATGTGTTCATCTTTTTCTGCTGAAATTATGTTTCTGGAACTTTTTCTTTTGCAGATGGCCTTTAATTTCCTCCAAAATGGAGGAGTTGGACCGGAGGGATCTGTGTGTGTTGGAATCTGCATCCCGGGGCTAGCAGCTGGGTGACTTCAGGAGCAGCACACAGCCTCGCTGTGCCTCATTTTCTCATCTTTAAGATGAGATGAGCAACGGTTCCCTGTGGTTGTCATGAGCGAGAGGTAGGTCCTACATGTCAAGCGGTTCTCACACAGAAGCGAGTGCTCCCTTCGGCTTACTACTAGTTATTTCCCACATGAAACTGTGGTGATAGTTTATTTTGTCAATGTTCTTAGGAAACAAAATGAAAAATTAGAAACTTTGTAATTATCTTGCATACCTCATCTATTCCTTACTCATTTTTTGAGATGCTAGTGGTCTCCAAAATGCAGAGGACTGGGAGGTGCTTCTGCAGTCATCTTTCTAGAGCGGGCATGCCCCCAGCTGGGCTTCTTAAGCTTTTGGGGCCTCCAGCCGAACGGCACCACTGTGAAGGATCTCAGCCCCACCAGAGTGGTTAGCGAACCCTCCGAGGGCAAGTCCCTGACGCTGGCCTGCTGTATGTGGCCAATGAAACTCTTACTCTCTTGGGTGCGGGCTGGTTTAAAGGTTTCTTTGCATGAGTATAGCTCCAAGTCTGAAAAGACAGGTGTTTACGTATCGAATAAACATAGAGACAGAATAACATACTCATTACGGTTCAGTTTCAGTTTTACTAAAAAAT
>NW_004524620.1:12500179-12501563 GCF_000260255.1 Octodon degus | reverse complement strand
CCCTTACATCAGCAATAGTTAAATATACAGTTTAAAGAAAATAATATCATGTCAGTAACATAAAACCAATGGATCACGCTAGCCAATTAATTTCTGCCTTCCTTACCCCTGTCCCTAATCCCTTCTAATTCTCCATGTAGAAAGACCCCTGTTTATGCCCGTGTTTGCTGGAGTGTCCCCCTACCCACATCAGGGCCTGCTATGCAGCAGAATCTCAGTAAATAGGCTATCTTTGCACTGAGAAGGGAGGGCATTTTCTGGGCACCTACCAGACCCAAGGTTCCTCGGAAGTTATTTTTGCACGGACATCATCGAATTATTTGTGGTTTTCATTAAGACAGAAGCATGAGAAGCTATGCCTTATTCCTACGACGCAGGGCTGGGGAGAGGAAGCTCGCAGGCCTTACTCGCCTGTGCTTGCCATCTCACCTGGTGTTTAGAAACCAGCAAGAATCCTTGAGTTTTTAACTCAAGCTTGTCTTCCCCCAGCTTTGCCCTGCGTTCTAGCTTCTTCTGCATGTGACAGTACAACATGTCAACCTCATCCACCATAGCCAGCTGGGTGGGTTTCATGTGCAGGTCCTTGGGGGCCACACAGTATAACAATAACAGAATGAACTCAATTCCATGTCCAGGATTCTGTCTACTAGAAGTGCCCGGGAAATATGGCTTAAATCTCATTGTAAATATTGTGCTTTAAACTCAGTTATCTGTAAAATGAAAGGTCTAGAATAGACAATTAATTCACTTATTCCAACAATAACTTAAACACGTATGTGTACCAAAGTCTGCCTGCCACTAGGGGCACAAAAACATCTGAACACACAGTAACACCAAATGCTTACCTTCAAAAGCATCCTAGTCAATTGAGGTCACAGTCTATGTACCTCAAAGATTCCTTTTAATTCCGAAACTTTATGAGGCAGAGCCTTGCAGTCTAAGTGCTATTAAGCCACCCATGACCTTAAAACACAAGCATGTTTCTTATCTCAGGCCAGCTACAAGCCCCAAATGAATATGAAACGCGTGGCACATCCGGGAAAGCAGAGGCGGGCTCAATGGCCAGTGGTCACATAACGATTCCAATGGAAGGTCAGGCGGTTAACACAAAGGAGCAGCTTTCCCTCCAGCCCCTCTGGCACCTGAGCAAGGCGCTCTTATTGCTTACATTCCCCTTTCCTTTTTTGGTTCTATAGCACAATATTTGAACAATATGTGCACGGACTTCAGCTGGTGACAGCGATTCCAGCCGGCAAAGTGGGCTGGAGAACTGGGCACCAGGCCGTACCTTCCTATGAGAACAAAGCAAAGCATATTTATTTTATTGGACAGTTTGAATTTATTATAGGTTGCTCACAATTTCCTGTCTCATTTCTTTAGGGCT
>NW_004524620.1:12497681-12499215 GCF_000260255.1 Octodon degus | reverse complement strand
TCATGACCATGGCCCTAGATGTGGGTCACACATAGCAGCAAGTTTCACAAGGAAAACAATTGAAAAACAGTTTGGAAGAAAAACCCTTTAAGTTTAAAAAACTGATCTTAACTAAATTAATTCTGTCACTAATCTTAACTAATTAATAGAAACTATTTCAGTCTGTCTTATTTTAGAAATTGATGTTCTCAAATAGAGAAATTCTAAAATTAATCTTTAACATTTGAAGTCAGGTAGGGACTGAAAATATGAGAAACACTTTCACAATCCGTAGGATACATAATAAGGCTAAACAAGAAGTGTCTAAATTGCAGAAGTTCTATTTACAAGCTGAGCTGGTTTACAGGGCAATAGAAAAATAACAATGGCAGCGAAGTAACTACTGTCTACTGGAGAGTTTATTTTTAAACTGAAACATAACTATAACAACAAAGTATCTGACGAACTATCAAGCTGCTCATTGCTAGCACTGGGTGTTGCTTGATAGATCTTTCCTGGAGCCTTCTCCGTCTCCATTGGAGCTTGCTTATATGCTGCATGGACAGTTGGTGACAGATCTGTGCCCATCGGAGCAGGGCTTGTGCAGGGACGAGTGAAAGCCATCAGCTGCAGGGCTGTGGTACTGAGCTTGCAAAGCACCTTGGCAGAGTGTGCTGGCATGTGCACCCCGCACTACACCTGGGAATGGGCCAAGGGGCCAAGTGTGCCACTACCGTGCATTGCTGTGCAGAAGAAGCCGAAGACACACGTGACGGGAGGAGCTAGCTCGGTGCTGCAACCAAGCAGTTGCACGCTGAAGTTGAAGCTTCTTTTTAAAGCACTGTTACAGCTGGGATGTGGCCTGAATGTTCCCCTGGGGGCCGCGGGCCGCTGGGATTGTGTGCTTTGCTCCCAGGGGTGGCTGAAAGGTGGTGTGAATCCCAAAGAGGCGGGCTTCTGGGTGGTCCTCAGGTTAGAGGGGCATGTCCTCGGAAGGGAATCTGGGATGCCAGGCTCTGTTTGCACCTGGTTCAAGATGTACAGCCTTGTCACCTGCGCATGGCGGTGCCTGCCTGTCATACCAGTACTTGGGAAGCTAAGGCAGGAGGACTGCCACAGGTTTGAGGCCAGCCTGGGCTACATAGCAGAACCTTGTCTCAAAAAACAAACAACCACCACAACAAAATCTGGTTCCCCGCACACTCTCAGCATTTCTATCTGTGCCACACGGAAGCATAGCAAGGGAAGACCCTTCCTGCAGAGCCTGTCCTGGGCCATTTGGACTTTGAGCCTACAAAACTGTGAGCTAAACATGGCTCTTCTCCTACTAAATTAGCTGCCTCACGAAAGTTCGATCCCGACAAATTGCTAATAAGTAGAGCTTCCTCTGTGAAAACTACATTAAAATTTGAGACTCAATATGCTCAAAATAAGTATATCCCTTTGTTGGGAATGCAAATTTGTATGACAACCACGGGGAACAGCATGGGGCATCGCCCCCAAACTGGAAACATTCTGATCATACCTGCCCTGTGATCCGGCTCTGCCAGTGGGT
>NW_004524620.1:12494635-12497476 GCF_000260255.1 Octodon degus | reverse complement strand
GCAGCCACAAATAAGAACAAGATTACGTTGTCTGCAGGAAAATGGACAGAACTGAAGATCATTAAGGAAATAAGCCAGACTCAGGAAGACAAATGGCTTATATTTGCACTAGTACGTGAAATCTAGAATATCAACAAGGCAAAGATGGCCTGAGTACAGAAGGGCTACTATTGCTTGATAAGAGATAGGTAGGGGGGAGGGGGCACAAGGCAGGGCACAAAGAGCAAGGGTGTGATCAAAGTCGGTTATGTTCATGTATGGAAATAAAATTTTAAAAATTTAAATAAGGCTAAAAAGCCCTTGTCCCAGTAGGTGGCTGCAAAAATTAAATGAGAAAGTAGTTCTGAAAACTTTCACGCAGGGTCTCACTGCACAGCCTGGACTCTTGGCGATCCTCCTGTCTCACTGGGATTACAGGTGCACGCCATCATGCCTGGGTTCAGCGGCTGGCTCAGCACGGGCCGGCATGGCACGTGGCGCTGGGAATGAACCTGCGTCCCTGTGCTTGCCAGGCGGGCGCTTCGACCGCAGAGCTGTGCCCCCAGCCACAGCCTCGCTGTCCGGTTTCGATACTTCTCACAGGCCCTGGCTGTGTGCGTGCCTTTGGGAGGCCAGCTTTCTCTCTGTTGTTTCTCTCTGTCAGCCTCAATTTTCTGATAGCTATCTGTGGAGCAGCTCGGCTGTGCCTTGCTGCCGCCTCTTGGTGTCTTTTCCGTGGCCTGTGCTTCCCCGTGCCTCTGTGGGCTCTGTGTGCTTAGCCTGGTTGTCTGGCCTCACTCTGGGTTAGGGGACTGTCACCGACATGCCCGCCCTGCCCGTTCGGCTCCCCTGCTCACTTCTCAGCCTTCCTCCAGTCGCGGGCCTGCGTCTGAAGAGTGGACCCGGTTTCCTATTTCCCTGCAGGACCGACGCATCCGCCCAACTATGCCGCACTTGCTAGGTGCGCAGTAAACTGCCAACTGGGACCTTAAGAAGCCCTTCGGAGATGTGCATCCTCTCGTTTCTGTTTCTGTACAATAAATGGAAAGTTGCGTTATAGCTTGTAAGTAAGCACTCGCACGCATTGCACCTAATTTGAAGCATACGTTATTTTAAAAGGCTGTGGTGTAACAACACACTTGCACAAGTGTTAGTGTTTTCATACAACAAAGCATTGTTTCTTCTTCACGGTTAAATAAACGCTCCCAGTGCACGTCTGTGAGAGTGGTGGCGAGCGGCGGCACTCTGCGCAGGCGCCCAGGGGCCCCGGCCTTGCACCGTTAGCTTTTCACTCCTTAGAATGAAAATCCTGGGCTCAGCGTCTGCCTCCAGCAGAAGGAGAGCGGAGCGGAGCGCCAGGGCTGTGCGGGAGGGCCCGGACGCGGGCGCCTCCATTACACCCGCGCGCAGTGCCCCCGAAGACAGTGCCGCGGCCCCGCCGCAGGGAAGGCCGGCAAGCGCAGTTCACCTGTGCACCCGATATGAAAGTAAACGAGCTCTGGTGAGTCCGTAACGTCATCTCTGCTAAAATGAGAGTTTAGGAACACTTTTTAAGTACTATAAGGCAATACCTAATGTAAAGAGCATGTTCTTCCTAAAGTTTTTGAAGGGAAAAATGCTCAATAATTCAATAGATAAAAATATATGACAACGTGCAAACACACAAGACGATGCCTTGTGGTTGATGATAGCCATAGAAGTGCTACTCGCCTGTCACTGTGTGGCTGTATACATCTTTTCTTTTGAATTTATTCATGATTGCACTTGGTCTTACCGGAACCAGAAACAGTGAAAATGCTTCGGATAGGAAAGGAACGGCCACCTTTTCCCTCCGTGCTGTCCTTCGCCTCTCTTTGTGTTTTCTTTCTGCGTCATTCTTGCCTCCCTCCTCACACACTCACTGCTTCGCAGTTCTGGAGCTCTAATTGCCAAGCATTCTGGTGGAGGAGGGAAGAGGTTCCCTGTGCTCTATCCTCACAGCGTTGTGGGACAGACAGAAACGGACACCAAAGCCGAGGATGACAACAACAGAGACCAACACAGACTAGCATAGAATTATTTCAAAATATATTCTAATATTTTAGCAACTGTAATTAGTCACGACACCCCTGACAAGCGGTTATTGCCTGCCATGCAGGTAGCTGTACGCTGCTGGAATTCTGAGTGGGAATAGTCAAGCACAGAAATTAGGGTTCTTTTTTTTCCTAAAAAGATTATAATTAGTTACTAATATGCGATGTATTGATGGTAAAAATGGAAAATTAGTGAATATAGGAAAACAGGCAGGCTAATGAATACACTAACCCCCTTAGAAACAACAGACGGGAAGACAGGGTCGCTCCTGGCGCACACCAGAGCCGTCCTCGCTGGGCCGCCTTCCTGACACGGCCAGAACAGTTGAACTCATTGTCTCCCGCGCCGGCTGCTCCAGGTAGCAGAGTGCACGGAGGGGAGGGCGGACGCGGCAGCCTTACTCAATGTCTTTCTAGTCTCGAGGTCCCAACCCTGGGGCGGTCGACCGTTTGCCTCTGAGCTCGCGGAAAGGCAGGCTGCTGCGCCCACCCGCCAGGGGCCGCTTCCTCGCGGACCCTGCAGGCCCCGCAGCTCCTCCACGCCGCCGCAGCGACCGTGCCCCAGGCCAGCCCAGCCCAGCACGCCGTGTGGGTTTTATGATACGGACAGAAAAAGGCACGAGCTCATCTCCTTTTGGTGCAAAGGAGTCTGAAGCCCGCGCTCTGGAAGAAGACTAGAAACCAAGGCGGGGCTGGAAAGCGTGCTCGAGACGCGCGTTCAGCAAGCGCCCCAGCGCGGCAGCGCAGGTCGTTCCCAGGGGTTCGCGGAACGCTCCCCCGGGACGCCTCC
>NW_004524620.1:12493101-12494289 GCF_000260255.1 Octodon degus | reverse complement strand
GACTCAGAGGACCCTGAGGCCCTCTGCAGGAGTCCTGCCTCTCCCAGTTTCATCCACCAGCACTTCTAACGCCCATTTTCAAAGATCCCCTACAGGTGCTGTAAAAAACGGATTCACTGGACATCATATTTTTCCTGGATTCTTTTTCTAAATAAAAGAAGATGGCTTATTTGGAAAAGGACAGAAAAAGAGAAGACAGACCACCCTGGAAGTGCCGTGGGCACTGGAAATCTGAATTCCTACCTGATTTGCTTTTGTTTTTGTTTTTTGTTTTTTTGAGGCAGAGTCTTGCTGTCTAGTTCAGGCTGGCCTGGATGCACTGGGTAGCCCAGGCTGGCCTTGAACTCTCAGTGATCCTCCTGCCTCAGCCTCCCGAGTGCTGGGATTACAGGTATCTCAGCATCCCACCTGAATTCTGATTAAGTCACAATAACACTAAAGTCTCGTCACAAGAAAATTCTTGTGCAAAATGCACTAAAATAAACAGAGTTTTAAAAATGAATAACATGTGCAATTCACCAATAAAAAAATCCCAACAACTCTAACTTTAATTTTGATATAGGTTATAAGAATAAAATTTGTGTTGTCCTGAGTGAAAGCCTGCCCCCCACAGTGTCTGCCAGATTTCTTTCCACTGTGTTCATACCTGCTGCTAAAGGAGCCCCACACATGCTAACAGCCACCTAAAGGCACAGGCACGTCTGTTCACTTACGTATTCTCTTAAAAGTCTTCAGTGTTCCTAGCTCCTTCAGCAGAAGCTTTCTTGCTGAAACAGGATTCTGTAGTTCACTAGTGACCACTATTGGACATTCTCTCCTCCACTCTTATGAAGCAATAGAACTGCTTAACTTGAAACTAACAACAGGGCCAGGAAGTGGTCCCGAGAAGACAGAAGCGCTCCAGGCAGGAGCCCAAAAAGCAAGAAATGTAACAACTTCACAAAGTATAAAGACAATAATTTTTAAATAAATGCCATATAATGTTCCACAGATTTATGAGCAAAACCCTTAAGATTGACTTCTTGACAGTGTAGGTATGAGGATAAGGACTATAGAGGGAGGAGTTGTAGAGAAGTGCTTGTGTATAGTGTATACACACACACACACACACACACACACACACACGCTGCTGGAACAGGCCACAGTCTGCTGTAAATAAGGGATTTAACATTCATTCCGCAGACTAAT
>NW_004524620.1:12491314-12492451 GCF_000260255.1 Octodon degus | reverse complement strand
GAGCTGAGTCCTGGCACAGAGGATGCAGCTGTCCATGTTGTGAAGGATATTTTGATGAGGTAAAAACTTGACACACAGGATGTTTTTCAAAGAAGTTAGAGAAACCTTTAGAAGTTGCTTTAATTAATTCTGAGTACATGACAGCTTATAATATGCAAAAGAAGTACAGGAGGAACAAGTCCTGTAATTTGATTTTTCTATCCAGCCTGAGGTTGAGCTGATGATGTCATACTTCTAATATTAAGTCAGTTACAGCTCACTCTACAATGCGCGTTCTCTTAAGCCACCAATTAATTCTGGCCACAAAACTAACAGAGGCTGAGAGTGAGCAAGTGCACCAGGATCCACGGCGATGTTCGGGCTGCGATGGCCAAGATGGTGCAGACAGCCTGCCCAGCCCTCTAGCAGACGGCTCAGACCACCCCAGTTCCCATGCTCATCATGTCCAACAGCTTAGGGTCCAAATACAAAGCAAGCAGTTCCGTTCTCCTCACCATGCACCTTTGCTTCAAATATAAGCGTGTCTCTTGGGCTGTAAAATGGGCTCACAGGGGCTTTTCAAACAATGAGAGCCTGGCTTCGCCACCTTCAACACACAGCTCAGGACAACTGCTGCCAAGGCCGGGACGGCGGTGCACGGAAGGCCCTGCATGCAGCAGCCCGTGCTTTCCTTCTAGTGTAAGATTCAGATTCCCAGTGAACGTGAACGCAGCGTAGAGCAAGCCTGGGCTTGATCCTAGTTCAGCAGCAGGCGCTAAGTCCTTCTGAGGTAAGCAGGCAGTCATTTTTCCATATTATACGCTCAAGGACTTAAATGAATATTTAAGACATCAAGAAGGAGGGTCATGCATTCACCCGACGGGGAGCAAAGCTGCCTACTTCTGAATGGGAGGGCATTATTACAGCACAGTGAGATCGCACTTCCACGCGGAAGCGTCAGAAAAGTGACGCGCACGGCCAGTCCACCTTGTGATGCAGCTTAGTGGGAAAATGACACACACTTAAAAAAATTGCAAAGAAGAAAAGATGAGACAAACTAATGATGTGTACAACTAACACATCCGTAGGGAAAAACGAAATGCCTCTTACACACTGCTTGCTCCAAAGTCATAAAGCTCACCTAAAGTTCTGTTCTTT
>NW_004524620.1:12488932-12489774 GCF_000260255.1 Octodon degus | reverse complement strand
TGGAATCTCGGAGCAGGCAGCCAGCCAATCAGGCTCCTGCTAATCAGACATGCTGAATAACAAAGCCAGTGGGACAGAGAAAGTGTAACGGTGTGAGGGGGAAACGGAGGTGGGGGACGAAAAAGAAAGGCGAGCTAGCGGCTGGCGAGCAGGCGGGAGCGCAGTGCCAGAGCCGCAGCGTGCCAGAGACGAGGCAGCCTCGTGCCCTAACCAATCTGCTCTGCTCCGCCTGAGGTGTGTTTCTGTTTGCCATTTGCCTGCACGGATGTGCGCTGCTTTGTGCGGCTCGGTAGCTCCCCGAGACCGGGTATTGTTCCTTTCAGAGAGAAACTCAACCCCTGTCAATATAGAACACACGCCTGGAGGGAAAGCTTAGTCAGAAACGCGCTTAATGTGGCCTTTTGCATATTCTGCATCATTACTTTTTTCCCTTTCATTAAGTTGCTCTTTAATTGCCCCGTTGACATGGATAAGAAATACTGTAGAAGTTTTAAAAGTACCTCATCAGGCCCGACAGTAGCGTAAGTTATTTTGTGCATTAAGGGCTTGATTTAGGAAAAACAATCAAGTTGCTTCTCTAAATTTGAACCATCCAAGATTGACTAGTTCTCAAGGCACGATTAGAAATTTGGATCCCCCAGCTTGAAAAAGAAACCCTCAGCAGATCTTGAGGGGAGCGGGGCTGCTGTCTGGGGCTGAGGAGCTGCTTGCTGTGGACACTTTGCCGCCCCTGAGCTCTGCCTTAGCGAGGAAGGGAAAGACAGGACGAAGTAATTTCTTGATGAATCCCCAGACTTTTGGCTAACGTCTCGGCTTCCTCTTCTCCTGACCGGCACCCTTGC
>NW_004524620.1:12478652-12481865 GCF_000260255.1 Octodon degus | reverse complement strand
AAAATGGAAATAACATTTGAATTTCAGAAAATCCATTGAACCATGGAAAATCATATTTTCCTCTGAGGTGATATGGGTCTTGTGTCATCTTCAGTTTTATTCCTGTTATATACTGGTTAAACTAACTAGCTGAATGATTTGTATATGAAGTTAATAGTCTCTCAAATCATAAATATAAATATTGTCACAAGATTGTAGAACTATCAATTAATGAAATACTGAAAAAGAATCTATAACTGAAATTAACTTGCAGTATATTTTTAGGTAATTTAAAATTGATAAATTAAAAATATATACACATATTGTGGAGTGGCTATATCAAGCTAATTCATATATACATATATGTTATATCACATATTTGTGATCATTTTTACAGAGTTTATTTACATTTCCAGAAAGGACACAGACTATGAATTTAACACTTCCGTCTTGAAATTGTGCTGGACATTTTCTTTGCAAAACTCTTTCTGCTAGGTTATGGAAAGGACTGGTTAATGCTTAATTTGTTTTGTCTCCTTTGTTCAATTCTTTGTCCTTTTTCTCTTAATTTCTTATACATTTCTTTCTTTTTGTCTTTCTTCTTCCAGTTTTACATGCAAACATCTGGTAATATGAACAAGAAATTTGAAGACAACACATGCATTACAAGAAATACTGTGAAATTTATATCATTTTGTTCAGTGAAATTCTGTATCAATCGTAATTTTTCTGTTTTAATGCTATTTTTTACTCTTTTTAAAAATAAAATAAAATTGAAAAGTGTTTTATGAGGGAATTTACTACTTGGTAAGTAGGGGATCAACACAGAGAGCTGAACGCAAGCCAGAACACACCCATTTGCTGCGCATGGCATCCTGAGGGAAACATGCGTGTGGCTGGAGGTAAAAGCGCCCAAAGATTCATCACTCTTCCACATGCAATTCTTAGAAGTTAAACCCCCAAACTGGTTTCCCAGCACAGAAACTAGCAATCAAGAAAAGAGTACAGTTCCAAAGATGAAGGGCACAAGCCCACAGGGGAGTCTCTGGGAAGTGACTCGCCCAGACTTGAGTCCCGACCTTGAGGCTTCTTGCACTAAGCGGTCAGCAAGCAAGAGGGGTGCAGCAGAGCACCCAGAGTTTTCCTCGGAGGCCCGGGCCACCGGGGAGGTGCATGCAGCATTTGCCAGGTCAGGAGGCAGCAGGTGCCCACACGGAGGCCTGCAGCAGTGCTGTGACCACCACCTGCTCACAGGGCCGGCTTGCTGGCCCAGGGCCACACAGGCCTGGGGCTGGGTTTTGGCCACACTGTCCTTGCTTGGTCCCGCCTCCCTTCTCTCTGTCCTGACTTTTTGATCTAGCCTCTTGGACTAAGATAGAAACACTCTTATCGTACTTAGAATAGCCGGGTAAGAATGCTTGCTGTAACCATTTGCATTTATTTTTGCTCTCAACGACTTGGCTTTGGAACTCCCATCTGCATTTGGGGGAGGGGATTTAAATAAGATACCTGTGTCAGAAATATAAACCGCTGTGTCCTGCCGTCTCTGCTTTGGTAACCAGCATATGTGGCTGTCTGCACGGGACACTTTTCCAGGCTTGGCAGCTGTGTGACTAGAGCCAAAGTTCTCTCCAAGTGCAATCTGAGTAGCTCTCACGAAGCGAGGGCCAGGCCCTGCCTCTTCCCCTCTTCTCTTCAGTAACTGGGATTGCAGACTGGCTATGTGGGGCTACGAATTCAGAGCAGAAAAAGGGTGCTGGTTGCATCCTGATGTGTCTGAGGCCGTCCACCAGCAGGACTTTAATGAGAGAAAGACATGTAAAGTCATACATGGCTGCATAGCTATGCACACTATCAGGTGAATAGGCCAAAGTGTACAGCCTTCTCCTCGCTCAGCCTCTCAGAGAGTGATAAGTTTAGGCCATTTCATCCTGGCCTTGTGTAAGTGTCTTAGGAAATCCATGAATAAAAATTATGACTAATGATTAACATAAGATGTTTATAAAATTGAGAGACTATTTTGCTTACTTAATTAAAAAATGTAAGAATCCTCATAGCAAATTATCACAACCGAACAGTCAAACAGCACATTTTTGGTAGGCTGGTCTGTTTTACTTTTTAGGTAATAAGAAGTACATAATCCCTGAATCGCTGTCTGTCCTTGGGCTACTAGGCAGCTCAGGACAGCACTGGTGCTAGCTAGGGGCGGCGCTCCTCAGTATGTAGTTGACAACAATTCCTCACTCTTGCTCTCTTCAGTTCTATAGTTTGCTTTTCTACATAAGCACTTAAATCTTTTCTCCACTGCAAATGTCCTCTAAGCAACTTTCAATTTTTTGAGGCTGACAGAATATAAGCACACCGAGTGTAATTCTATGTTTATGAACAGGAAGCTAGTCTTGCTGCCCTCCGCAGGAGACGCTGGTGTCCTAGGGCATGTTACAGAGACGGACGCACCACTTTCTCTATCCTCGTGGCAGCCAAATGGCCCTTGGAGACATCGCGCTGAGCTTCCCGGGGCCAGCCTGCACTTTCCCAGGCTCAGGGTTTGCACATGCAAAGCACATCATCCTTTCTTCTGCGTCATTTCCACTGGAGAATGTCA
Organism: Octodon degus; assembly: GCF_000260255.1. Lineage (NCBI taxonomy): Eukaryota > Metazoa > Chordata > Mammalia > Rodentia > Octodontidae > Octodon > Octodon degus. Next base: position 12,479,281 of record NW_004524620.1, on the reverse strand, counting down.
CTCAGATGCAAAAATTAGCTTCCCCAGAATCGAATTGAATAATTTGGTGGAAAGCATTTAACAATGCCACAGTGCCACTGGTACGAGTTCCACTAAGCAAATTTCTGGGTTAGATGAAATAATTTCCTCTCCCGTCTCTCCTAACAGATGACACTAGTGGAGGAGGCCTGGAGAGGGCCCGAAGCCGCCAGGTCAGCGTGCCGCCTGCACGAGGTCTTGGTCAGTCCCGTGACTTAGCCTAACAGTGGAGCCTGGGGAGGAGGGCCTCCCCTTAGGGATACGGGTGCAGCGTTAGCTTCCAAGAGCCTAGGAGAGAGCTAAAAACTGTCGATCATTATCAGCATCAAAAGAAAGAGCAATGCACGCGACCACACACCTCGGAGACGGCGTGCCTTGCTTGCTCATTTGCTCCTTCGGCAGAGCTGCGTGCCACGTCTAGATGTGACACACGCTTTCCAAAGGCAGAGGTTTAAGAAGCACAAGATTAAACTGTTCAACAGATTAAACATAGAGTCACCACATGATCCAGCAATTCTCCTTCAGTATGTCCACCCAGAAGGAATGAAGGTGGGGAAGAAACACACATTCAGATGTACATGTTCACCGCAGTGTTACGCACAGTACTCAGA
>NW_004524620.1:12476896-12477714 GCF_000260255.1 Octodon degus | reverse complement strand
GCAGTACAATGCCATAAGACTGTGTGACTAAAAATGCTAAAATCATATACTTTGTTTTATAGACAAAGAAGACTTAAAAGAAATTTCAGTTAAATCTCCTGATCTAAACTCCCAAATCTTGTACCAAATAGCTACGAAACTCAACGTGATAATGGGTACGATGCCCACGTTTAATTACATGGCCAATTAACTCGGTTAGACTGTGGGGCTAAATTTCTTATAATTAAAAAAAGCTCAAGTGTTTCGTGGGCTACGGCAGCGTTGCCACGCTCTTGCAAAGCCAAGCAAGAACTAGGGAAAGGCTTCTCTGGATTAAATTTTCACGTATGTGGACTGGCTTTGGTTCTCTCAGTATAAACATAGGAAGGCGCGCTGGCGGGCCCACGCGCTCCTCGTGCCTCGCACCGAGGCCTGGCCGGCTGTGCCCGTGGAAGCGGCCTTTCCTCCCACCTGCTCTCCCTTCTTCCTTGCTCAGGACTTGCCTCGGCCCGCCGTGTGCACACGTGCGTTTGCACGTGCCTGCACACACCCGGCAGACGGCCGGCTCCGTGGCGACAGCATCCGTTCTACTTGCTGTTCCCTGAATCTTAGTGTGCACCACTGACATTGCTCACAGCAGGTGCGCGAGGGATGTTTGTCGAGGGGAAACATTTGTTGAAGGGATAAATTCATTTCTACACAATGAAATTCAAGCGTTTCAGTAGCATTCAATTTTTTTAACCAAGTAATGGGCGTTTCATTATTTTATTCAATACTTCAGACAAGGGCATACACGCTTCCACTTTCCATCCGTATAGCGTATAATTTAGCCACAGACC
>NW_004524620.1:12474486-12475923 GCF_000260255.1 Octodon degus | reverse complement strand
TGTTCACCTAGTAAAATTTGGCAACTGAATTCACTCTGCTTCAGATTTCCCTTTCCCTCTATTAAATCCGAGTGCAGCAGGCATCACGCAATCTGCCATCAGTAATTCCTCCTAACCATCTGCTTCACTTTGAGTCCTCTGGACTCTCTCCAGCCATGAAACCTGGATCTACTTCTATGGTCAGGGAAGATCGCCCCTCCAGCTAGGCCTGAGAATCTGGGATCGCAAGGGAGCTCGGGGCTCAGGCGGCCCTCTGCACGCTGCGTCTTCCACTGCAAACAAACGGGTTTTGCCAGGGAGCCAGGAAGGCTCTGGAGGATTCTGACAAGATTTATAAATATGATACCATGTTTATTTATTATTTTAAGAAAACTTTCCGTTGTGTTCTCTTCTGTCCTGTAACACGATATATATTTTTGCCAAGAATAGGGTGTGGTTGCTGAGCTGCTTAGCTGATTGCGAAGCTTCGTGCTGGGCCTGGAGTCAGCGTCTCAGAACTGCGCAATCTGCACCCAAAGTGCCCGCCGCTTCGCACGGCTTCTTCTGGGTGTGACTATGCTCGCGGGAGAACATCAGTAGGTTTTCTATCTTGGGGTCTGTTTGTGACTAAGGTGACACTCTTGAGATTCGCTGTTGCTGTGTCTTCCTTTGCAGACATCATCATGGGCCTGGCTTCCTCCCCATGTCCATTATCCTTCTCTTCCTTCCCTGTTGCTTTGTCCAGTGTTGGTTAACATCAAAAGTGAAGAAACATGTGTGTGGGATTTCTCTTTAGCAAGCAGTGTAGTGAGCTCTTAGCTTCAAAATCACTCAGAGAATTAAAGTATTGGCCATTGTTTCCCTTATTGGAAACCAACTTTTGCCAAATGTGACAGTTCAATATGTTCCCTGAAGGCGATTAACCCAGAAAGGCTTTGGAAGCTGCACTGATGTGTGCAGTCCTGCGCCTAGGTCCCGACCCCACAGACACGGTGTGTTCTGCCCACTCCTGTGACCTCCAGGTCTAGAATAATGTATGAATCTTTTGCGGTGAATGAGCACAGTGATGAGTGAAATCAAGTCTCCAGGGTGACTGGGCTTGAAATCCGAAGCGTGAGTTCCGAGGTAATGAAGCAGGAGCAAGAACGGCACAAGTGTGCTCACTATGACGTGAGCGAAGTCCGAACGATCAGGTACACAGGACACGTTGTTTACAATGCATTGTTTCCTGGGTGACACAATTTTAGCATAAAAACGTTCTATGCTGCTCTATAATGTAGGCTACTTGAGAATAGGTGTTAGGTTCTCAGGTAATACTTGCTGAATGTTTAAATAAAGGAAAATCCAAGCACATAAGACTGTTGTCTCAACCTGCTGCTGTGGATTCTGCATACAGGGCTATGATCCAGTTACTGTGTCAGCTTCTACACAGAGAGAGATGCCAGTTTTCCCCCCTTT
>NW_004524620.1:12473130-12474043 GCF_000260255.1 Octodon degus | reverse complement strand
GAGGGTTACAGCAAAATGAGGTAGAGGCCTCAGACCTCACATTCATCTTTCTGAAGAATGATTATATCATTATTTTTCAACTGTGCTTTGGTAGTGATCCACTAATAGGTCATGAAATCAGCTTAGCATGTTACACCAGTGTTAAGGAGACAAAAACTAGTTTAAAAGGATAGAAAGTACCAAATGTATGCTACACATTAAGGAAATTACAGTCTGGTGAGATTTTATTGTGTATGTATATGTATGTGCATGTGTATCGGTATAAGTGTATATATATCATTGTGCAAAATTTATTTCTTTACACACATTCACAAAAATTTGAAAATTGTTGGTTTTAATTAAAACTATTGATTTTATTTTTATTTTATTTTTTAATGGAACCGGGAATTGAACTTAGGCCCTTGCGCTTGCCAGGGAAGCGCTTATTCCACTGAGCCATCTCCCCAGCCCTAAAACTATTGATTTTAATGAAAACGATCTTCCAAAGTTCTTCTCGGTCTCCTGTGACATCTGCCAAATCCTGAAGATGCCACGGGCAGGACAAAAGTAGGGTACGAGTGAGAGCTTTTGTTCTTCAAAAGAAAGAAGCATAGAGTGGACCTATTGGCCTTGGATAGCAAAGCCAGGGGCCTGAGTGCCTCCCCCATCTAGTAGATTAGACCAGAAACACAAGCTCCGCTCCATCCCTGGTGGAGATGGAGGTCATCTATGCCAAAGGGCCTTGAGCTAAGACAGAACACAGGCCAAGCAAGGGATTTTTGAAAACATTTTGTCAAAGCATAATACACACATTGAAAAGCACAACTAGGAACTACTTTTCCATCCTGAGAGGAAAGAAAAGCATAGTGACTTTCTCCAACTCCTCCTTCTTAGCATCGGGTATGTCTATCTAAGGGAGTCTGCAGAATCTACA
>NW_004524620.1:12470426-12471815 GCF_000260255.1 Octodon degus | reverse complement strand
GGCTTAGGAATAAGAAAGGTGACGGGCGAACTGTTCTTTATGACCTCGGTGAACAGGCCGAGGTCACATGGGAGGGCTCAGGCTGGAGCTAGGAATTTGGTTATAAAGGGTCCAGAACACAGTTATTCACCAGGACAGCACTTTGGGTCTTCTTTACACTGCCCACTAGGTGTGTGGACCCGGAAGCCCCTTCCATACAGACCAGGGTGTGAGAGGTCAAGTCGGCAGGAGATTTGTGGGTGCACGGGCACACGCGCTCCCTTCTTTAGGGGAAGAGAAGCGGCAGCTTTTATCAGGTTAGGTCTATGCCCAAAAATGTTTAAAAATCACTGCTTTAAGAAACGGATTACATTGTCATAGGTTTAGACCAGCCAAAGAGCACTTTGGTCTAAATGAGAAGAGTGGACAAGACTTATTTTCGTATTTGTTACCATCTAAGGAAGTACTCAGGAAACTGAGACCTACGTACCTGCTCTAGCGCTGAGGGGGATGGGGCGGGGGAGGAAGAAGGGGAAGAAAGGGGGAGGAGGGAGGGAGAAGGAGGCGGCGGGGGAGTAGAAGCCAAATGTTAGGCTTAAAAAGCTGCGTTTCAGTGAACATGCATTTACGAATACATTTAGGCGCACTGGTTCTGAGCCGAGCGTGGGGTACGGGGCACTCTCCTGGAATAGTACCATCTCAAAAACATTTCTGACATATGAGCAAATAGGAGAAAGGTATTCTGCACGATATTTAAAACATATGGTTTTTGTTTGTATTCTTTCCAAATGTTGGAGCAAAGTGAACAACTTGTACCTTTATACAATAGTGACTGTGAATGCGCTATTCTGTTACAACAAAAATGTATTTATAAGCAAGCAGTAAAACACTGAAAGAAATCATAATGTTAATAAGTAGGATGCTATCAAGTTCCATATTAAATTTCTCATACCTAAAGCTTATTTTGCAATGAACAGCAGTTTTAACTTGATGGATTAAACAGTTTTCAATACATATAAACTTAAGAGATACACAGGAAGCGAGAAAACAAAAGACGTTACAATTTAGCGTACAGAGCTGGCCACACTCCGCTGCCCCAAGGTCGTGCTAATGAACTGTGCCAAGCAGAGCAACTGCAACATTTGGAAAGCAGGCAAAGCGCAAAATTCTGCCTTCTTCCTCCCTTTATGTCTGAGGCAGGAGTAGAAAACATGAAGTCTGTGAGACCTTAGGAGCTCATGCATATCTTTAACCATACTTGGTTTTTCATAAGCTTGCAGTAGTTGTTCAATTTGCTAATCAGTAATAATTTCATGTTATATAAAGGAGTTATTTTATAAGATACAATGAAGCATTAAGTGCTCCTTCATCCTGGGTCCAGTATTCAAGGGAAATGGCGGTAGTTCCAGC
>NW_004524620.1:12467323-12468809 GCF_000260255.1 Octodon degus | reverse complement strand
AGAATATGAAGAAAAATATTTAAAAATATTTTAAAAATAGGAATAAACAATTACATATTTTTACACAGAAGTTTAGAAATCTAACCATATACAGCGTGCAAGCTGGCACTTACTTAAGTGACCAGTCCCAGTGGGTCATACTGGATGCACACACAGAGCATCTACTTTAGACAAGTAAAACTATACTTCACATTACATATATAAAATAATAAAACCATCTCCAAACTAATGATAAGTGAAGTTGAAAAACAGCAGCAGGGTGCTGTCCTGTGCTTCTTTCTCATCATAGAAGTCGATGCAACGTGGGCTTCACACAGAGGCGTGCTGGAGGGCACCCAACCCCTTTGCAAGGTGCATGAGAACATGACTGCTCTAAGAGGGCGAATGCGCATGTTCTCAATCTTCATATATTCTTTTTTTCTAAAACTGAAATGCAGAATTCATATATTTATATACACATATATATTCATGTATATATGTATATATACATACTTATGTGTTCTGATGGCCTTCTAGCCTGGTTGAGCTTTTTATTTTGCTTCTATTTTTTTTTTTTAAAGTACCAGGGATTGAACTCAGGACCTTGCACTTGCCAGGTAGGTGCTTAGGCCACTGAGCTATCTCCCCAGCCCTGGTTGAGCTTTTTAAAGCATTTGTTTTTGGACTTCTGAACATACCTAGGTCTTATATTAGTGTAGTACCCCAGGGAAAATCTTGATACAAAACAGAAGAATGCTCCAAAATACTGGTCTCCGTGAAGGCTCCCCTAATCAAGGCCCCTAAATCTACACGAGGGTTCTTGCCTTTTTCTGTTTTGTGTAGTTTTCTAGAAAGAGAAGGCATGGCTTTAGCAGCAGGCTATTTTGGTCTCTGTTAGGACCCTGAACCCTGAAGTGCTGGGAGAGAATGGACCAAAGAGAAGATGACAGTTTTCCTACCTTCCAGCTTCCTACTATCAACAATCGACTTACTTCCGAGGACGGCAATCAGGACAATGCAAAGAAGGCTTGCCGAGCTTGGGGCAAGGCCTCAGGTCCAGGCCATCGGCTCGTTTCACCTCATTCCTGGGAAGCCCTTGGCCTTTTGTACCTACTGCTCCAGCTGGGGTCTCGACTGCACTCCTGAAGTTCCCTGGGTTGAAGCTCTGGTCCCGGCCCTTTGGCATTACTGAGAAGTGGTGCTAACTTGAGGAGGCGTGCCTTAGTGGGAGGAAGTGGGGCTGCTGGAGGTTTCCCTGGAAGCCTACATGGAGACCCTGACACCCTTCGATTCCCGGCTGCCTAGACTGGCCTTCTCCATCATGTGCTGCCGTCGGCAAGGACAACAGTGCCAAGCAGCCGCCAGCACAGCCCGGGAAGCCAGATAGGCGCTGCCTCCCTTTAGCTCGATTATGTCACATATTTTGTCACAGTGCCAGCATGCTGACTAGCACATGTACACAAGTGTGAGTGCGACACGCTCAACTCTGTCATCCTAGAATAAAAAA
>NW_004524620.1:12464493-12466681 GCF_000260255.1 Octodon degus | reverse complement strand
TTGCACTGAACGTAAGAGAATGCTGGGCTGTTTTCACGATTAATATTATTTGTTTTGGTGCCCGGGATTGAACTCAGGCCCTTGTGGCGGCCAGGTGGGTGCTTGTGCTGCTGAGCTCCCTCCTGGCCCTCCCCGCTGTCCTCAGAGCGCTCCCTCCTTTTACCTTCGCCCGCCGACAGCTCCAGGGGCTGCGCCTCGCCAGCAGCTGCCGCTGTCAGCCGATGCACTGGCGCTCGGAGGCACATGCTCGCCCTGCACTCCGTGACTGTAGTGCGCACGATCTAAAGAACGTGTGCTGTTGAAAATCTTCTCGTGTGCCTGTTTGCCGCTAGCCTTCAGTCTGTTGTGACTTTGCTCTCGCTCGAGTGGAGCTGTTTTGCTGTCACTGAGTGAGACATACACTCGCCTGCTGGGTACAAATCTTTCTGAAGTGTGACTGCGGTGTGCTGGAAACATGGGGTTGAATAAATCCATTTTCTCAAAACATATTGTAGGGCAAACATACATCAGGTTATTATTTTGTGCTTTTCCTAATTATTCCTCATTATATTAAGTTAAATGAGGTACTTGTAAGACAAAAATCAGTGGCCGAAGCCCCTGCCCGGAAAGCATACGGTTCTGAGTTCAACGCCCCCCCAAAAGACAAAAAAACGGCGGGGGAGAGAGGGAGGAGGGGGGAGAGAGGGAAAAAAGACAAAAAAGCGGCAGATATAATGAACTCATTTTCTAAATCTTGGTTAAGCCTTTTTACTATTCGTTCCAGAAGCCAAAAGGGTAAATGACACTAATAACTGTTACAAATCACTTTATGTGTCAAGCTATTCAAAATCCTTTACTTCCAAATTATTTAATCAAGTTGCTAACTGATAGACTATTAAAGGTAGTTTCTGATGCTTGATCACCAAGCGACTCGCAGAGGTCAAGGAAGCAAGTTACCCAGTCACAGAATTCCTCCTGAAAGCCCCCAAGCTCATCATTTATACGCTCCGTGCTCTTTAGCATCCACATGAGTAAATTCACAAATTAAAAGCAGCGTCACGAGCAGCTACGTCTCGTTCTGCCAATAAGGGATGCTCGTCCACGGCCGGCAGTCTACACCGGGAGAAACACGCCTCTGGCACCTTGTGCAGAGGAGCATCGGAAACGCAGCGAATTACGTTCAAGATTTCTATCACTTGGTACTAATAACTGAAATGATAACACTACCCAGAACTTTTCAACTGTAGAGATTTATGTCCATATATTTTTTTAAAAATATGCATTTTATGTATATATTTATTTTTTGCAAAAAATATGTGATTGGGTGGTTATACTTGTGGCTATTCTTTATTTTGTAGCAAGAAGAAAACCTTCAATCATTAAATGTCTTACTAGGGTAACTGACGTCCAAGGAGAAAGGAGGCTGAAGTGAAGGCTAGCACATCTATTTTAATAGCTAATCAGGAGTAGCCAACTGGCATGACGCTTAGATTCCAGTAGAATCATCTAGAATCATTAGCATTTACAGTTCTCCCAGTACCACATGTTTGGTAACTATTTTAAATTATAGTAACAAACTTTAAATATCAACTGAAAATGTACTAGTGGTAGATATTTTTACTAAACTCTTTTAGGGGCTTGAAAATAAAAATTTGAAAAGGCAAGTCATGCCCCTTGAACTGGTTCTCCTTTTGCCCTAGCAGTGGTGACATCTGGCCCGGAGCCCATTGTTCGAGTTTCCAAGTTTCTTAGTTTGTGGTTAGAATAGCAATATGTTCCCCCGACACCCAGTGGAGGGCCAGCGTGGCCAGCGCCTGCACCCTCTCCTCGCTGGCAGGCTGGCAGCAGATGCTGGCGCCCCAGGCCAAACTGCTTTCTTCAAGGCCCCTTCTGGACATTTTTCCAGGCCGGCTCTACAAAAGCATCATAAAAGAACAAAACATCCAGAGTGATTCCTAACTGGGTAGTCACCAATTTATAAAAGGATTTATTATCCGAGCCTGGGGTTTTGTTTATTACTTCATGTTTGTTCTCTCTCTTTTCTTGATATATGCACACAGAGAAGAGGAGGAGGGAGGGGGAGAGAGGGAGGAAGGAGCAGAGAGAGGGAGGAGGAGGGAGAGGAGGGGGAGAGAAGAAGGAGTGGGAGAGAGAGGGAGGGCAGGGGGAGAGAGAAAGGGTTGGGGAGGGAGAGACAGGAGAGAGGGGG
>NW_004524620.1:12462890-12463998 GCF_000260255.1 Octodon degus | reverse complement strand
TTTTTGTGGGGTCCTGTAAAGTGCATCCGAAAGCTTCCAAACTTCTGCCTGAAGGCTATGAACTGACCCGAGTGGCTCACGCCCACACAGCGCGGCCGTGTGTAACAGGCACCCGGGTGGCCTTTAGACGTCGAGGTCCCGCTCGTGGGCGTTGGGAGGACTCCCGCCCCGGGCCCGAGGAGCCTGCGCGTGGAGCCGGCAGCGCACTCCTGTGGCCGAGCGGCGCGCCGGGCTCGCCCTCTCAAGCAAGACTGGGGGCAGGAGGCGTTCAGAGCGCCCCAACCGAGACCCCAGGGAACCCCGGCCCCGCCAAGCCGGCATGCCTAGGTCGGGAAGCTCCCCGTGCACTGGGGAGCCCCAGCGACAGCCCCTCACTGTCACCAGGGCAGCGCCCCCTTCTCTCTGGAGCCCCATCTGCCCCTTTGCAAAGAACCCTGAACCCGGGTTCCCGCGTCCCTGGCACCCTCCCCGCCAGGCCTGCGCTCCTTTTCCCAATTATTTCAATGAGCAATGACACCACGGGCAGAGAGCCAGCCCTACTGGCGCGTTACATGGTTCCCTTTCTCCAAAATAAGAAAAGCACCAAACCAAACAATCTACACCGTTCGGCTTCAGGGATTGTGCTGAATTTCCGAGCCTTTCTGCTCTGGAGAACTGTGGCTGTCATTCCACATTTGGCATTTTTTTTCTCTCGCAGACCTTGAACAAATTTTATTTACAGTGTACACTGACTTTCATTACTACATAATACAGAAAATATTTGCTCCATTATGAAGCCAATTGAATATTTATTTTGATTTTTGTTACTTGTGGTAAACAGAATTCAAAACACTTTCTGCTAGCCTTGTTCCAACTAGTCAAAAACTATGTAAACGATCAGAACAGTGATTGTGTGGCCCAGATTTTGGGACTGCTTCACCTCCTCTTCCAGCAAAAGGAAAGTTTTGTTTATAAAAACAAAAAAAAAGAAGAAAAGAGAAATCTCATCTTTCAAATTTTACAGTAACTTTTACCTGTCAGGTCTGTCCTCAATCCATGCTGTGTGACTTTCTAACCGCCTTTTGGAAGAATCACCTTCGCTAAGTGTTTCCAAAGCTCTTTGGCCAGA
>NW_004524620.1:12460724-12462492 GCF_000260255.1 Octodon degus | reverse complement strand
GAGTAGCAAAAGTTTTAGTTCATCTCTGAATGCTTTGAGAAAACCAAGTATGCATTCCAGCGCAAATCCACACTATTTATGTCAACATTCTCACCCCTGGGCATACCTTCCCACTGCGAATTTGGGAGTGCGATTTAGTTTTAATGGTAGCTTTAAGCCCACAGGGAGAGTTTCTGGAACCTTAATCCTTAACAGTCATTGTGGAATTGCTTTTCTTCCTTTTGCTGTAGGACTAAGTTTTACCTTCCCGCTAGAAGTGATTACGCGATTGGACTTAAGAATGCTGCACAACGGAGGAATAAATCTTGGTTTCTGGGATCAAAGCTGGAATAAAGCCTAACTCTGGCACTTCCCAGTTGTATGAGCTTAAATTATAATCTTTGTGAATTATAGTTTCATGTGTAAAATGGAGGGCATATTATATAATTAGCATACAGCTGGCTGTGATGCTGGTACAGCACTCGTGAGCGTTCTACAGCTTGTTATCCTTAAATTGCCCTCATTATTGTGATTATTTTGATGTAGTTTTTTTACTTGACAAGAATTAAATGCAAGCTTTTAAAAAATATTGGATCTTTCTATGCATATAGAAATAAAAATCAAGTAAAGATTACAAAAATTCGCTTGATGAAAAATAAAATTTTATGCTATCCTTCCAGTAGGGAGTTTACTACTTTCAGATTTAAAAAAGAAAACAAAACCCAGGAGTCTTGCTCTTATCTCCTCCTCTGACGCACATTTCCCGCCTGTGTAGGAAACATCTCGAAGCCTTCAGTGTGCCCATCAGTAGGCCGAGGCGCAAAGCTCTGTGACTCGGAAGCAAGCAAATTCCAAAGTTCCTATCCCAACTTGCCATTGTCCTAACTTATGGAACATTGAAGAATGATTTTAAATATACTATGACTAAGAGATCCACTACAAGGGTACCATTTTTATATTTTGTGAACTGTAAAGATGCCATCTTCTCAAGCCCAATGTTCTACTCATTTTCGTGAATTAAAGAAGACAAGACAAAGAATTCATTATGAATGATCTTAATTTTTCCCTGAGTAGGAAGCGTATTTGATGCTTAATGGCAGTAGCAGGTTGCCTACCTCCAGAACTACAGTTTGGACGCTAGAGGTTACCACACAGAGCTGCTAAAACAGAGCCTGGTCATCACCCTCTGAACACACTCAGAGCGTTTTCTCTTCTTGAAAAAGACCCATCCCTGCCAAGGAAAACGGGCACACACGTTAACTTTCACTGAAGAGCTGTCCTGTTTAAGAACTTGAGCTTTGGCGTTCAGCTAGGTTGGAGCCCTGAGCCCTCAAGTAAGCTAGAGAAACCTCGTGAATGTTGATTTCCGCTCATGTGAAGCGACGTATGCACAGGCGGGACCTACCATGCTGGATCATTGTGAGGAAGTTAGATGAGACACGAAAAGAACGCAAGGACACACCCACACAGGCAAAGGGTTTCATATGCTAGCTGGTGCTGACAGAGATTGCTGTTTTTTCAAAAATAAAATTTATAAAATTTAAACAATTTTATCCATAGGATGAAGAAACCTTAAATGTGCTATTTTAGCACTTACACAGGTGTCCTAAGGGTGACTTCCCGTCAGTGTGCCCCGCCCCGCCCCGCCCATCTGGCCTGCCTGCGTGCTATCGTTACTACCGTGCCTGTTCTCTCTGTGCCAGGCAGCGCAGGGTCCGCAGGGTCTCACCTCACACATCGGACTCCTGGTGATCCTCCTGTTTTCAGCCTCCCAAGCGCTGGGTTATGG
>NW_004524620.1:12458807-12459838 GCF_000260255.1 Octodon degus | reverse complement strand
GGCAAGTAAACTGCACACTTTCCTCGAGCTCCTGTGTCCCCTAAGTCAAATGTAGTGGTGAACAATATCACCTCCTTTAATGGATGTTAATCAGCACAATTGTTTTCATCTGTATTAAAAACCAATCTGCCTCTGTCCCCAGAGCCCCAAATGCCCCCCTTTTACAACTACTTGCTTGTGCACCACAACTTTATCAATTAATGAAAGAAGAACTTTGCTACGTTATATGTTCCCTCCCTTCTCTTAGGGTATATACTGCAACATACCCAAATGCGCATCGCTAGCATTGTATAATCTAGGTACGGGGAAGTGCTCACTTCTCTCCTCTAAGTAATCCTCCCCTTCACTCCTCACAGCGGAGGACCATAAGCTGTGCACGCTGAGCCTCGAGTTGGGCCACAAGCATACGACCGATCACTCCACGTCCTTATCAAGGCCTCAACATCAGCGCACACTAAGGCTAACGAAGGGCTACAGGTTACCTAGCGCCTTCCCTCACCCCGAGCGGACAGAGGAAGTCGTTTCCTTTCCTACACTCTCTAGCCCTTGTCTTCTTGCAAACGCTCCTTCCACTCTGCTTTCCACCGCTGAGTGAGTTCTATTCCTCTAGCCTTTCTAGCGTGCTGTAAGAGCAAAAGATGCACCCTGAACAGATCGCCTCATTGGCTTTGTCTTTTCATCTACTGCTGGCCAACGGAAAAGGTTGAGTTTTCTCTCACAGATAATTCTTTAGCATTGATATAAGCACTGGTATTCATTACACCCTGCAGGAGAAAGACCAAAAGTAATGTATCCTCAGCTAGACCATAAAAGGTTGTCAGCTCATCAGGGACTTCCGATGATGTCATCAGCTAGGGGGACGCTAGAACAGTTAAGCTCCACACACTGAAGATGAAATTACAGCTGCAGTAGTGACCCAGTTACACGGCCCAGTGTGCAGAAAAGAACTGACTTTAATATATGTTTCCTTATCCCTATAAAAGACATCAAAGGCTGGAGTTTCAAAGCTTTGCATGGCTGGCCATTTGGAA
>NW_004524620.1:12457616-12458540 GCF_000260255.1 Octodon degus | reverse complement strand
GGCCGCGGGGGTGATTCCACTGCACACACCAGGCGCTGTGAGGGCTGGGGCAGGTGTTCAGCCGCGTTGCCTCGCTCGCTCCTGTTTGCCCCTGCAGGGCTGCACTGTACAGGTGACGGGTGTGCCACTAGGTGGCGCTCTCCAACACCACCTACTTCAGATGCAAAGTCAAAGCTACTTGCAGCAGCTGCATCTTGACAAGCGTGGAGACAAAGGAAAAGGCACTGGGCTGCGCTCCAGTCGTGGAAGCCAGGAGTCAGTCAGTAAATCCATTCTGAAATCTTGGAGCTAAGCTCCTTGTCAGAGACTGTACAAAATATCCAGCTCATTTAAGAGATTCAATGACTACGAAAGAAATTGGTGAGGTCCTAGAATCTTGTATTGTTTTGATTTTGGGGGCAAAAGCCAAACACATTCAACCGAGCTGCTAATTTCTGGAGTCACTTGAAGTACCTGCTGAGCTTGGATTTTAGTGGCTTGCTTGAGAATTTGCCTGGGTGGTACAGTTTGAGCCATTAGAGGTCCACGTTAGTCTCCTTAATGAACACCAGGAAACAGTTCAGTGCGCAATCTCTCTCTCTCTCTCTCTCTCTCTCTCTCTCTCTCTCTCACACACACACATTTTCCTCAAACTTTAGGAATCTTACTACGGGGAACAAGAGTTTGGAGTCTGCCGTCTAGTTAGAAGTATACATTTATTACATGTCCTAAGCTACTCTGAGGTGTAACATTCCCTTTAAAGTTTAAACCAAATTATGTGATACAAGAGTTCTTTTTGGAATTAGACTCTAACTTATGTCTTCAAAAGATATTTTGAGTCCTAAATACCAGAGTGTTAAAGAAAGAAAATCTTTTTAAAATTAAATTAAATTTTAAAAAATGTATTTGGTGCAGGGTCTCACTACGCAGCTCAGACTTGTCGTG
>NW_004524620.1:12451875-12456999 GCF_000260255.1 Octodon degus | reverse complement strand
GGCTGAGATCTTTGTGTTCTGGACCTCTTGGGACACACACACATTTAAAGTTTTTGTCTTCTTAGTGTCTCCTATTATAGAAAAAGCGTGGACTTCTTTGAGAAGCTCCGCAGGCCTCTGAAGAGGCACCGTGCGTTCTCCGTCGTCTGACTCCACACATGGGCCCTAGCTCTGTGTATGTTTTCTGCAGTGAGCACCTTCGCTTCCCGGGGCCCATCCACGGTGACTTTCCCAGATTGTCCTTTCTATCCCCAGCAGAAGAAAGCACTTGGCCTGAAATCCTGTCTTATTTTAATGCTGATTTGAAGTGAGACATGTGTCGCAGCCTTGCGACCAAGAGCTAATATTTATTGGCCCACATAAACCTCCCTCTGGTCTGGACTTCCCTACAGAGACTCAGCTATTAGAGGAGGGGATGGAGTTGACATTTTCTTTTTAAAAATTGACATATAAATCACACACTATCAAGTTCACTCTTTTAAACATCCAAGTCAGTAATTTTCATTGTATCTACGAAGGTATGCAGCTCCACACCGTCTAGCTTCAGACAGTCTCACCCTGAAAGCAGGGCTGTGGGTGTCAGTAGTCACCTGCTCCCCTCCCTGGCCTGCACCCCCAGATCCCAGGTTCCGATTAATCTCTATGGCGTTACCTATTCTGGACATTACATATAAATGGAGACATACAACATGTGACCTTCTGTGTCTGGCTTCTTTCCCTAAGCATGTTTTTAGGGCTTGCCTATTTTGTAGTACAATCAGTATTTTATTCCTCTTTAAGGCTGAGCAATACTCCAAAGCTTTCTTTCCTAACTGCCCGTCATAGGATATTGCTCCTCACGCGAGTAGCTACTGTGGGCTTTTGAATCAAGGAAAACAGAAGCTGCGTGCTAAGATAGGAGCAGTTAAAGCAAGCAGAATTTCAAGTCAAGGGATTCCTGAGATTCTAAGACATAAAAGTAAAAACTTTTGTCCTCTTCTCCTTGAACTTCTCAGTGATAATCACTAGAAAAAGTAAGCTTCAAGTTGGGTCATTTCTTCACAGTGGCTTGAATAATGTTGAATTATGGATAGTTTTAAGAAAACCTGACTTACCAAAAGTCAGATTTGACTTGTACTTAAAGAAGTATACATCGGGTATAGTCTACTGCCTGCTAAAATAAAACTTTATTTTTACTTACCTAAAAATTTAGGATTAAGAACTCTTCACAAAGTGAGGCTATTGTGAGGCTTACTGTACCCTCAGTATTCGCTGTGGTGTTTGCTACCTGCTGAATGAGTGGATGGGCATGTGGACATGATTCAAAAATCAAATCGTATCCTTTTACCACACCAGGTAATTCACAGTGCTGAGATGGGATCTATCCTAGTACCGTTCAGAACATCTATTTTCAGTAATACTACACACACTGTGGAAGTTAAGTACACATAGGAAAGCACACCAATAATGCTGGTATGCCTTCTTGGACATGGACCCGGATACAAGGTTCTACGAGTTATACATCTCATTATATATCATTTATCATAATATAAAAGTGACCTGTACACATTTGTGTGTGCGTTCTTCGATGACTGGGAGGACCACAAGCTGCCTTGGTCTGAAGGTGTAGCATGCACTGGCATTGGGGCTACGCAAAGTGCCAAGCGTGGAGGGAAGGAAGGCAGGGAGAGCCAGGTTCCCCACTGGGGGCAGTGACTCTCGCCCCCTCTTGGAGGGCACAGAGCCATGTTCCCATGTGGGGAGAAGAGTGATGTCGGCCAGCGCCCGTGGATCATTTAGTTGGTGTGGTTTCCCGACTCTGCTTAGACGAGGTCTGCTGAGAAACCTGCACCGGGCCAGCTGGGGGCAGGAGCGCTGCAGTCCGCACCCTGCTCCTCTTCCCCGGCCCGGTCCCTGTGGGGCACATGCTTTCCCTGAGCTGTGTTACCAGCGCTGCCCATCTGGGCCACCTTGTCCTTCAGTCTGTTACTCAGCCTCTCCACGTCCTTACTTCCCCTTTGTATTAAACTTCTTTTTATAAGGCAAAGTTCTAGATTTCTAGAGTACTTAATAGAAATCTAAAACACTTTTACATTGTTCCAGGGTGTTTACAAACTGGTCATTGTTTTAGGGGTGCTCTGCTCCCTGAGTTGCACGGGTGTCCAGGGATCTGCCTCCATCTAGTGACCTGTGAGCCCTGTCTGTGCCGTGTTTCCCAAGACACAGGGTTTCCACAAGTGCTGCCACAGTGCAGCAGATCTGGCCGGATTCCTAAAGGCACAAGAACAAGGTAGTGCAGGAAGCTTACCTGACAGTATCACAAAGGAAGGACCCCAAGTGTGATGGACAGCGGCCAGCGAGCCCTGCCCCGCACCTCCAGAACGCTGTTGGAGCATCTTTATCATTAAATACAGCAGCAGACGAACTGGTGATGTGGTTAAGTTACTGCGAAGGTCAGAGCCTGGCTGGGCCTCATGCGGCGCGAGGGGTCTGCGGTTTTCCAAGTACAGGTGCTGGGCACACCGCTCGGCCTCTGTCCCTCCCTGTCATCTGTGAGAAGACCATCTGAAGGTGAGGTGGGATGATCCTGCAGAGTGCCCAGCCTATTGTCTGGCATTCATTATTACTGACGAAGTGTTTGCGAGCTTGAGAACGTAGCCACAGCCAAGGTGGCATACAGGCCTCCCTCCAACTGAAACACAGCCATGTGGATGCTGTTTCTCCATTCCTCACGTCTGCTAACTTCCCCAGAACTGAGCGTTCCCAGCAAGAAATGAGCAGTGAGCAAATCCCTCGGTCAAGGTGCTAGCTATTCCTCCCTGCTGGGAACACACAAGGGGCATGAAGAGCAAGCCTCCGGGTGACATGTCTCTAGACCTCGCGCCCAGGGAGGCGGAGTTTGCCAAAGCAGAACCCAGGAGTTCCTGGAGGGCAGAGGGTGACCGCGCTGCAGAAGATGCTCCAGAGTGTGGCGTCTGGGGAGGCACTTCACTGCAAGCCCAAGTGGATCCTCTGGAAAAACAGAAAGAAGGAAGAAAAACCACAGACGCCGCAGGGCGCCGAGGGTTGCTCGCCGGGCCTGGCCTGCGGGATCCGCTGCAGGCAGGTGCTGGGCACCCGAGGGTGCCTTCGCCCCCGGGCATCTGTCTGGCTTTGGCAGGGTCCGGGGTCCCTGCGGCGGTGGCCCTGGCTTTGGGGAGGGACGAGGGGGAAGCCGAGGGTCGCAGCCCCACGGGGGTAGCATTCAGGGTCCAGAACAAAGCCCCCAAGCTTCCCCGCCGGGCCGGGCTGCGGCTTCCTCGCTAGCAGAGGGCCGCTCCAGCTCAGAGGGCGGCCTGGCTGGAATCAGAAACTACTGTGCAGACATAACTGGATCAGCACGTCTGCGGCTTATCCACTCCTTTCCCCCCAGTTCCTTCTGGATCTCTCTCCCCTCGCTGGTGGTTCCACTGCTGAGCTCAGGAGCGCCAGTCGTCTCTTGATGCCAGCGAAGGGAACTTACATCCTGCGCGCTGTGACCTTGGCCGATGCGGAGAATGAGCCAGTCACAGCACACCGCTGTCACACAGTGGGGACAGCCCCCCACCCCTCGCCACCTGGGTGACCTTGCCGGCTCGGTGCCCTCCCAGTAGGCAGAGGGATTACTGGCAGGCGTGAGCGAGGGCCTTAGCACCCAGAGCAGATTGGTGTTGGCAGCAGGGTGCAAAAGTCAGAAGTCACGCTCCGGGAGGATGCGGGGCAGCACGTGCCCCAGATTAGCCCAGCTAGGGAGCAGGACGTGTCTTCCTGCCGAGCAGGGCAAGAAGGTTACGCGATCCTCGGGGATTAATGCTGGCATTCATTGCAGGCCGCGATTAGCACCGCTCTGGGTCAAAATCTCTTCCAACCCCACTGCGACCCAGCGCTGCGGGGTGGCGGTCTGCTCTCTTGAGCGTTGTCTCTATTGGCGAGGGGCCGCTATTCAAGGAGAATTCTAGAGGGAGAGAGCGAAGGGCAGCAGGTCAGGGGAGTACTTCTCTGCTGTCCCAAGAGCTTCCGACGCGACACCTCCTGAGCTTACTTTGCTGCACAGTTTTCATTAACTTATTTCAGTCATTGTTTCCCACTCGGAGTTGGAGGGATTGCAGTCCTCAAAGTCACATGGACCACTGAAAGCCCTCCCATATGCTTTCACTCCTCTTACTAGCTGACCTGTTCTCACCATTTTCTTGGCCTGCTTTTCTGGCTCTCTGCAGCGTTACCTGTGATAAATTGTAAACCTATTCTTTAAAGAACGACGTCCGATGTTACCTACCTACACTTCCGCTCTCTGCTCTCTCCTCACGGGCGTCCCTGAGGCCAAGCCGCTCACGTTTTCGCCTGGGAGCTTTCCCCAGACTTCTGTCTCTTTGCCAGTGCAGGGGGTCGCATCCACCTGCAGGCCGCATGGACTTCCCAGCCTGGTAACGAACTCGGGCACCAAGGAATCACATACGAAAATTTTCAACCTGGTCACAAACCGGAAGAGACACAAATCGTAGAATACTGAACGGAGTGATGACTGTGTTCTGGGTGAAGGTACAAGAGGGGGTGGGAGAGCCCGAGGTGGCCACGTGCGCACCACAAGGACTGCGGCAGAAACTATTTCAGTGTTAACGTGGGAGTGTCACCAGGGAGTGGCACCACAAACATCACTCTTGCTGGGGATCGGGGTGGAGAGGAGACTGCGCTCACAGCATTTTTTGACTGACTCATTTGCAGGAAGGTTCTAGGTTCTCCATCACACCTCCTGCTTTAGAAGAGACAGACATGTTGAGTTTTTAAACTGTCTGTTCTCATCTGCCGTATTTTCCTCTGTGCAGACCAGGAATCTTCTCTGTCCTGTTCTTTATTATGTGGCGCAGCGGATGGCTCCAGGCACATGCCAGGCGTCCGTACACGTCTGCCAAGTTTGAGTTTAATGTCTGTTGTTGAGAGGAAGACAGAGGGGATGTGGGCTAGCACTTCTGGGAACAACGTCACCTCCTCTGTACCAAGTTACTACGGCCTCTGCCTTTTTCCAGGACCCGTGCTCAAAGTCACTGCGACACCAAATTCTCTTTAAGGAGAACTCTGAAAGCTTCCAGACCCTCTTAAGAGCTGTCTCGATGGAACTCAGGGCAGGGC
>NW_004524620.1:12449339-12451684 GCF_000260255.1 Octodon degus | reverse complement strand
AACATCTGCACTTCCGAGCCAGCCCCTGGATTGGTCGAGAGACAGGAGAACTCCAGTCCACATCCCGCTCCGCAGCAAGGCATAATGTGGACACATCTGCGTGGCCTAGGGTGGAAGTCCCACGCGCTACGTGTCAGGACGCAGCCACGTTATGGGCCAGCTCTGCTGGAGTTTTATGAGTCATTTTTTAAGAATGTGAACTGTCGGAAAGTTCTCCGAGACTACTGTAAGTATGTAGTTTAGATTCTAGCCAGTATTCAGGCTTAATTAGGCTTGTGTGAATAAACTCTTGAGTTTTCTGCTCAGATTTCTGGGATTAATATAAAATTGGTTATAAAATCATGGCTTTCTTTTCTAATTATGCCTTTAACTTGATCTGAGTAGTTGCCCAGTTTGTTCTAAGATGTATCACTATTTTTAACCATATCCAGAACGTTCATCCGTTTGACTTCCTTAATCACAGTACATCATCAAAGTTCAAAATTGTTTTTAAAATGGCAATAAAAAATGCAATCAATTCTTTGCAGCTTCTGAGAAAGTCTAATAATTTATGTCGTGGTTCATAAATAAAATTTTCTATTTCAGGCTTGAGGGAGTAATTCTGTTAAATTTTACTTCATTACTTGTCCTTTTAAGGGAAAAATGCAAACATTGATTTAGATTATTATGGACCTCCACAAATTTATATTAAGAATCAATTTGTGGTCATTAAATGACCTTATTCCACATCTCTGATAGAATTCATTATTTGCAGTTGTTCTATGAACTAAAATTAACACTAGTATGTTCATGAAGATTTGAAGGTGAAATTATAGAAATAAAGCTCTTGTGCTTTTTAATTTTTAGTTGTAATCAGCATGGGACAGATTTATGAGGCCTGCTTACCTAATCCCACTTTGCTTCATTACTGTAAGTTTTCCTTTTCTTTTTAAAACAAGATAAACAGAAAGTTTTGTTGCTTTAAAAATATCTATCCAAAATCATTTTACAGATTGAAAATAGTGCACATGTGTACGTTAGATGAGAATGACAGAAAATAGCTTTTAATACGATTTACTAACAATATTTTTAGTAAGTACCAACACCCCCCCCTGCTCCGATTTCTAAATTTTCCAGCATGGCCAACGTTTCAAAAGCTAAGCAAAACTTAGAAACAAGGTTATTAGGAATACCTGCAACTATCTAAGGACACAGATCTTCATCGCTGAACACACTAGTGTTAATTTTAGTTCACAGAACAACTGCCGATGGTGAATTCTACCAGATGTATACAATAGGGGCATCTTTCCCAAACTGCTTCTGCAGTTATACATACATATTATCTGTCAGCACACTATCTTTTTTTTTTTATAAAAGCAATGAAATCAGTGGCGCAGGGCAAATGCTTTTGAATGAGAATCGGACTTGAGCATGCAGTGCTAGCACCTGTGCTAGCTCTAGAGCCGGCACATCGCGTCCGAGCGTGCTCTGGGCATTCAGGCGCCTGAGACGACCATTGCTAGCGCTAGGTGTGGGCTCATTAAGAACCGCTCACACGAAACTGCTCTTTTTACAAGACAGTACTAGGTCAGTGGATCCATGCATGAATATGAGGATAAGCCCTGATTGTTATGTACAGATCGCCTTCATCAACATTGCCATGTTGGTCCTTATACTAATGATGCTGTGGCTGTAGGTGTCAGAGCAGACAGTAATTGGTGCTTAAAAATAAAAATGAAACAAAGACTTTCGAGGAAGCTGTCCAGGTCCTCCACAGACAAGTGCTGGGACCTGGCCCCTGGCTCAGGGTGTGCCATCCACCCAACACCCGTGCTTCCTTTGGCAAGCACCTTGGTGTTCTTTGGTGATTAGCCATGGACAAGCAGAAGACGCAAGTCACATGGATTCCACTTGGTGCATACACAGGGAATTCCTGTTTAGTGCAGAATATGCACCAGACGAGGCTCTCTTCTACCTCCCAGAAAATCAGTGGCTTGATGGTGCTGAGGAGAGAGTGTGAGACTTCTCTCTTGATCTAGTCAGAATTTTCAGTGGTAGTTTAGCTAAAGTCGCCCAAGACATTTTTAATGCAAGCAGCACTTAGCACCCAGCTGATAGGAGAAGCTAAAAGAATGGAAAAGGTACTTGCTCAACGATAGCAGACATCTGGCCTCTGTGGAGAAAGGCATCTGATTCTGGGTTTAGGTTTTAGGAAAAGCACCCGAGCATCCAATATGCAGTGAGGCAGAGAACAGTGTTCAGGTGCAAATGCTCTTTACTTTCTCTATAAACTCAGTAAAATAAGTGAGCAGGGGCTGGGGAAGCAGGATAGGTGGTCAGAGTCCAGCGAAATTCCAGGAACACGC
>NW_004524620.1:12446740-12447909 GCF_000260255.1 Octodon degus | reverse complement strand
CTTTGTGGATTATATTCTAAAATTCACAGTGAGTAAGAAAGAAGGCATTCAAAAGGACTGAGTCTTTTTTTCATGAACATTAATGAAATATCCAGTTAAAATGGTAAAAGAATCATGTATGTTGATATCTCTATATCTATCCATCTATCTCTATCTATCTCTATAAATTTACCTTTAATATTTTCATATTACTGTTTCTGTGTGTTTTCACTTATGATGTGTTTCAACTGGGGTTGATGGATAACCCGCCCCTTTTGGCAAGCAGAATCCATCCAACTGTCGGGGAATATGTGCCGTATCTCCTGTGTTGTCTTTAATGCCAAGTACAATGCCAGGCACATAACAGATTATAGAAAAGCTCATTGAATTGTGTAGAAAATTATACAATGATCAAAAATTGCTGCACCATGTCCGGATGATGGAAAGAAGTTTGAAACAAAGGCAGCCCTTGAGAAATGACCTAGTTTGGGGAAGGATTCCACGTAGATGGGGAAGGCGGGTGGCCAGCTGCCCCGACAGCTCCCGCGGACCAGAACTTTGTAGACATCAAAGAACTGGATGAGGCACAGCAAGTGAGGAGGGCTCCTCCTCTTTGCCATGCGCTAAGTGCAAACCATGTCTGTTGGAACGCGCTCGGGGGAAGGGCTGGGGGCAGAGTGGTCTCATCGTCGATCAAGCCATTTTGAATATCACAGCATCGCCAACCTGCTTTGGCATAGAAGGCCAGCACTCCGCCACATGCTTAAGTAACACTTTTTAGCTAATCAAAATGTTGAAAAAGGCTCCTCTGGCGGCTTTGTGGCTGCTCTCAAAGCTTCAAGTTGAAAGAGTTTAAGAGAAGCACACAGCGAGGCTGGTCCATTGCTTTAGTCCAACTCAGACTGTGTTGAGAAGCAAAGCGCTAGGCGAGAGCCACCGAATGGCTGAGGTGTTGGCTTTCTGCTGCTTCACTGGTCTCTTACAGTTTAGTCTCTGCTTGTGGTGACCTTGATACACTACTTTGATATAAAAGCTACTTTCTTGACATTTTATTAATATACATTGACAAAGCAATAGTTTGCCTCCTTTCCAGCTGTCACATTGTGCCTAGAACGAGCCACAGAAGCACCCATTCTAAGTGCACCAGAGCATATTCTTATTTGGTAATTCCCTGACTTTGGTAATATAAT
>NW_004524620.1:12418363-12424448 GCF_000260255.1 Octodon degus | reverse complement strand
AAAGATGAATGAAATCATGTTATCAAAAAAATAAGGATAAACTGTGAAAGGGCTACCACTGGGCGACACTGTTGAAAATTAGAGAATTAAAAGGACAACTTTACTGAGTTGAAACACACAAAACATACAAACCCACTGAAAACGTTGTGCAGAAACAAAACCCAGGTTGCCTCACCTGTCCCTGGTGGTTGGCACAACAACACTGACAAGGAGGAGAAGAAAGACGTTTCCCTCTTGCTGTGCTGCGTTAGCTTTCTGGGAAGGCCTGAGGCGTTCAGACTATTGTTGCTGTGTTAACTTTCTCTTACTGTAAGTAAAGGGTGAGTGAAGATAAGTTCTATGAAAAAGAATTCAGTTTAACAGTGACAAATTTATGACGGAATTGGAGAATCACTGTTCTACACCCCCTGCTGAGGTGTGCTAGACCAGGCAAGGGGAGCTCGACAAGGGGGGAGCTGCGCAGGCCCGCCTGACTGCTGATGAAGCTCAGCGCCACTAAGCGTGAGACAGCCAGAACTTCCGTCGCTCACGACGTGATGCAGTGGGACCTGCTCGAGAGCTCTTCTGTGACAAAGTGATCCCAAGTTCAATAAGGCTTTTATATATGAATGTGATTTATCAGGAAAAGTGGAGACCAGAAAGACAAGTTAAATGATACAGTGAAGAAACAGCCAAATCCAAAAGGAACAACCTTAGGAAGACTGACTCAGTTTCCCCCGAATGTCAGTTCTCCTAAAGATAAGAGAATAGAGGGTAGGAGCCTGCTGGAAGGGAGACTTATATCATGCTGACGCGATTTTGCAATGTGCGGATCTCATTTAGATAATGCTGCGAGGATGACAAAATAGTACACAAAAAAGTTTTGGAACTCCTGAAAATAGTGACATAAAATAGGCATTAGATTGTATTAAGGAATTGCAGAGAATTATTTTGGATGTAATAAGACGACTGTCATACTTGAAAAGTGCACATTAGTGCATGACGCTTACTATAATGTTTCTGCTTACAATGACATGCTGTCTGGGATTTGCTTTTATTTTTTAAGGAGAAAAAAAGTAGTGAAAGAAAAGTACAAATGATACAGAATGTCACTAAACAAAATGACAGGATTTCCAGTGGTTGTTACATTGCATGTTGTTGTTTTCAAATTGGTTGTTCAGATGACCAGATATAAGCATGAAAAATTTGTCAAAAAAATTAAAAAGAAGAAAAAGTAAGGATTAATTGTTCCTTTAAATAGACCAATAGAAATCAACAGAGCAACTATCCAAGCTATTGCGTGTGTGTTAAACCCCTTCTGGGATGAGGGAAAGGAGAAAAGTGCTATTTGCTTTACATATCTAACCCTAAGAGCCGGGAGATGCAGGGAGCAACTCCCGAGCATGCGCTAGGACACCGCTAGGGTGTAGGCTGTTACTGTCTACTTTTGTTTATATTTGACAATTCTCATAAAAATCCATAAGTCATAGAAGTAGAATATGATGAAGTTGAATTGACCTAAAATGAAATCTTTTTAACATTAGAAAAATTACTAATGAAATGTAATACTTTAGTAAATTGTATGACACTGATTTTAATACAATAAATTCAACATTTTTCTATGTCACTTAATGTAGAAGAAATCAGATCTAACACAACAAAAAGCATCTACAAAATAACACATTGAGCATGAAATCAGATATTGAAATATTAAAACATTACACTGGAGGGCGCCCGGGGCCTCCCGGAGCCCTGCAGCGGCGTGCGGGGCAGCATGAAATCAGATAGTGAAATATTAAAACACTACACTGAAGCTCAGGAGGTGTGTGGCCATCGCCCTATGAACACATGTGTCCTAGCTGTACAAGTCCAAGAGAGTGCAAGAAATAAGATGCATGAGTTCAAGGCAAGCAAACCTCTTCCCACCATGTGTACATGCTGAAGCTGTCTACTTACACCAGCTGGCTGGCATGCGCATTGAGGGTACCGGGAAAAACATGTGGGGACTGGATGTACTATAGAGAATGAATAATAAAACCTTAGCCCCATACCACAAACATCTTTCATTTTCATCAAACCTTAATCTGCAGTTTAATTTTGTAAGGGTTGCATAACATGAAAGTAGAAAGTTTTGATTAGACTTTCAAGGTTTGATTAGGCTGTGAGGTCCTTTTTCTTTTGCTGTCAGTTTCCTCACCTCTAAAATAATTTCACGGACTGCCCAAGCAATATCCCTTACAATTCTATCCATTTATGATGACAATAAATTAAAAGAGCAAGTCTTCTATGCAAAATCTAAAATCCTTAGTCTCACAAGAATGGAGAATAGTGGTTGGCAGGTGCTGAGACAGTGGGCTGGGGGTCGCAGGAGCCAGGAGCCAGGAGCGCTGGCCAGTGAGAGCCCTGTCCAGCGGCACAGAGGTGACATTAGAGGTGACAGTGCGGGTGTGCAGTGGACAGCGCTCTGCACACAGGCACACCACCCCAGAGCAGGGGATCGCAGTGTCCTCATCATAAAGGAAGGATAAACGTTTAAGGTGATAGATTAGCTAATTGCCCTGATTTGATAATTATACAATTTATACATGTTCTTGAAACATTGTATCCTGTAAAACATATATATATATATACACAATTATGTGTGCACCATAAAACACGGTAAGTAAAAAGAGAAACTACAAATATATGCTTCATACACAGCAGAGTAAACTTGTAGAACTCCTATGAATTACCATATTTATCTCTCATGTAAGAGAATTATTTGTGATCCTCTGTTACAGTTGACCCTGAAAGTTTAAACCTAGTTGGCACACTATTTCTAAGCTCCACCAGGGCAGAGCCTGTCTTACGGCTCCTTGTCCCCTCTGTGCCTACCCAAGCAGGCCTAGCATGTTCCCTGTCCAACACATTCCTGCTGAACTGAAATGGACAGTCTGTGGCTGACGAGGAGGGTCGTGGCGGTAGGAAAAAGTCAGAAGATGAAAATGTGAAATTGCCGATATAGACAAAGACAGAAGCAGACGCAATTTCACCTCAATTGTCAGGTTTTCCTCGGTGTCTGCCTCAGTCCATGGCCTGTGAGTTCAAGATGGCAGGGACAACGGGAGCCACAACCGCGTGGAATCCCCAGGAGCCAGTGCAGTGCACAGCGCCCAGTATGGGCTGCAAACACGCCTTTGATCACAGGATGCACCGCTGCCTCTCCCACCCTGACATTCCATGTCACCGCAGGTTATTTCTGGCCATATTGTGTGATTGATTGATTGATTGATTGATTGATTGATTTTATGTAGCTTGGCCTCATAGTGATCCTCCTGTTTTCAGCACCTCCAGCAGTAGGATTACCGGTGTGCACGACCATGCCTGGACTTGGTGGCTCAGCACGCCCGGGGACAGAGCCTGCATGGCATGTGGTGCCAGGGATCGAACCCCAGTTCCTGAGCTTGCCTAAGCAGGTGCTCAGTCCACTGAGCTATCTTGCTGGCCCACCATATATTGTGATTTTTTAACAAAAAAATCATAGTGTGCCTTGTAAGAACTAAAATTTTTCTATATTGTATAGGCATATGCTATAGATGTAAAATATAAAACACATTCCAGTTTTTTTTTTCCTATTCCAATTGAAATGTTCCTCCCAACAGTCCTGCCTCCCCTAGTCAGATCCCATGGGGCTCTGTCTTCTCACAGCCGATTGCTGCAAATCTGGCCAGCACTCCCGATACCCTTCATCCTCTCATCCCCCAGTGGTGACCTAGTTTCTCTCTCTTCTCTGCAGAGTGACCAAAGCTTAGCCGTGTTTCTCTCTGGCTTCCTCTTAATGCTTTGCGACTCTGACACCTCCTCTCTTCTATCTCTAAGCTGATCCTCACTGAGGCTTTCAGGACCTCTTGGCTCTTAAACCCAGAGGAGACAGATGAGCCTTTTCCCTGTCTTATTCTCAGCTTCATTTAGCACTAACCTGACTCCCTTTTGGCTGGCATTCTGTCCTCTATCCACTTCCAAAACCTTGCTGTCCCATTTTTGTCTACTTCTAGCGCCCATTTCTCCTTTTTCTTCCCCAGTGTCCTCGGGAGCTAGCCTCACCCCTCTTTTCATACCACTCTCAGCCCATTGCCTCTCCCATGAGGAGAGCTGGGGAGTTCTGTGTTTGCCACTCAACCGCATGTCCTGAGCTCTAGGTCATAAATGCGCTGTGTTCTCCTTGCACTTTGATTTGCACACATTCTCTTTCTTCTCCCTGGATTAATGTCCAGTGCTTGGTCATTTGGCAAACACTTCCTCCTTCCTTAATTAAGCCTACTATAACTGAGACAATTATCTCATCACTAACGTGTGTAAGCATGGCCTTTCCAGGGTGCAAAATGCCCCCCAGGTAGGTTTCCGTTTCCACGCACGTAGTCCCAGCCCAAAGTAATTGGCACGCTGCTCAGTGTGAGCAGTGACTTGTGAATGCATTTGTTGGATGAATAAACCTTTAGCTGCTATAAACCCACTTCATAAATTAATTCTCAAGTGCAGCCCCATGTGTGACCTCGTTGCCACTGAGTGACTCTGATTCAGGCCCCTGCAGGTGCTCACGGTGGAGGCTGGATTCTCACGGCCTCGGAGGAGCCCAGTGCACCCAGGAGCTGCGGGCAGGTGGGGGCCTTCAGCTCCCCGTGGATGAGCACTGTGGTGAGCACTGCAGGGCTCGGGCCATTCTTCCGGCCCCCGCTGCTCTGTCCCTCCCCCCGCCCCTGGGGCAGTGGCTTGGTCTGCTATGTGCTGCAGCCCTCCCCATCCAGTGCTGTCATCAGATTCCAAAAGCAACAGGATCGATGGGCTTCAGCCTCCTGAACCCTGAAAGGAGCAACCTTTTCTCCTTAAGCATAAACTGCCCTGGGTATTTTATTACAGTAACTGAAAGTGGCTAACACACTTCCTGAAAAGACTATTACATCTCCTATTTTACAAATCAGAGAAAACAAAACTTTCTCATGAGCACACATTTATCAAGTGGCAGACTGAAATCATCACTCTCTAGGTTTTAATTCCACTATTGGAGGGAAACGTAGCAATCAAGCAGCTTCAGTGGAAAGCAACAGACATGGTTTATGACTTTACTTACTGAGCCAGTTAAAGGCGGCTGCTGGCAGAGACGCAGGCGAGATCTCTCACTGAAGGCAGGCTGTTCCTTACCATACAGAGCCGAGTTGTTGTCCTCTCACCTTCAGGAGCACATTCCATAAACTAGATTCTCTTCGATAAAGGCGTATGACTCCCCCTCCACCACATGCTCAGAAATAGAGAAGCGAATTGCTCTGTACTCCTAAGCCTCCTTGAGTCAACAAAGAGAAGATGAGATTAGGGGAAATATCTAAGAGCAGACTGGATTGCTTTTGGCCTTCATGTTGTGCCAACTTGATAATGGATATATAATTTGTTCAAGACCTAATAGTCCCAGCAAGAGCTAAGTAACTATGATTAAAGGTATTTATAATAAATTAGATGAGTAACTTTCATTGTTTATAACCCATTAGAGAAAGCTGAGACATTTTCCAAAAGTCGTCATTTTTCAAAAAGAAAGGGAGCCAAAGCAAGCTTTTCAGGGCCATGAAATTGCCAAGTGAGGAAGAACACCCGTAAATTATGTTAATTGACACAAGTGGTATTTGTTCTCTGTTTTAAAGGTCTCCTCCAGCTAAGCAGAACACACCGCTGTATACAATCTTGGCCACTGTAGAAAGGCTTTGCACCCCTGCGACGCTCTGTTCTCACATTCACTGGGGCTCCGCGTGACTCTCATTTTCTATTATTCTATTTTTCCAAGTTTGCTCCACTCCTTGTTCGAAAGGGAGAATTTGCGGTACACGAGGGCAGCGTGCCTCTCCCCTTAACCAAGAAACATCCGCTCCCGCTCGCTGCTGCGGGCCTGGCCGCGGTCTGCAGTCCCGGCATCCAGGTGGTCCAAGGCCCACCTCCTCACTTGCTTCTAGGGTTCAAACTGCAGATGCTCCCCGAGGCTCAGGGTCGTGCCCTTGCCACCTGCCTTTCCTGCGTTGTTGCTATCGCCCCGAATCCCAGCTTCTTAGGAAACCCAGGAATTGAAACAACGTGGCGCCCGCTG
>NW_004524620.1:12416794-12417843 GCF_000260255.1 Octodon degus | reverse complement strand
AGGAGGATGGTGGCAGAGGGACAGAGGAAGAGAGATGACGGGGGTGTAGGAAGTGGCAGCCAGCAACCGGTAAAGGAGCAGAGAGACTGGGGGCCACGGCTTTCCTGTCTGGGCCGCGATGCCCAGACACCTAGTGCGCTCAGCCCCAGCTGGGAACCTCTGCAGTTCTTGGGGGCTGTGCCGGGGAGCAGATGGAAATCCCGCCGATGAGCGTGAGTGGAAATGCTCAGGATTTTCCTCCACTGGGCGTCCTGCCAGAGTCCTGACGGGAAAGGTGATGAGAGAGGAGAAAAACTGATTAAGATACTCAGACTAGTTGTTGAAAGATGCTAGGTGGGTTGAGAGAGCCCTGGCTGAAAGGGAAGCCTGAGAGAATTCATCATTCGGCCATTGAAGAAGAGATCACGACGCAGGGGCGCCTCTGCAGAGCCCACTGGAGCCAGCAGTGAGGCCTGGATGGGCGTTCAAAGCCGAGTTCTGTCGGCGTGCAGCAGCTGGGAGTGCTGCAATGGCTTCTTTGAGCTGTTGGAGAGTGAAGCTTTTCAGATTCAAGTGTCTGCATTAATTAGGCTTCACTAGCTAATAACACAAAAGGAGAAAGCCTTTCACGTGATAAAGCGCTAGTCACGCCATTTACGAAAATGAAGAATAAAGTAAAACAGAAAATGTTTCTGTGAAATGATAACTTGAAAAAAGCCACAGCAGGGTGTGATGACACACCTGTGACCCAGCATCTGGGAATCCGAGGCCAGCTTTGGTGAGGCAACACGTTCGACACTATTCCAGACTACATAATAAGACATCATCTCAAAAAATGGCACAAAGTCATTTCAGGTAGCGGAAACAAAAGTTCTACCATGTGACAGAGCAGAAGCTGCCACAAGAGACACTCCTACGAGAAAAGACGTAACTTTCCCCCGTACGACTACAGCATTACATTACGATAAGCCATAAGACGGTGGAACGAAGCCCATTAATCAGAAATATTTTAGTAGCATGATGAATGTGCTTGAATTTTAGGTAAAGAAATAAATATTTCAAAAGGAATT
>NW_004524620.1:12414090-12415384 GCF_000260255.1 Octodon degus | reverse complement strand
GGCAGGCAGATGTCTCCGTGCTAGGCGCCCTTGTGCCTTGATGTGCTCCCTACCTCGAGATGTCAGAACCTGGCGATGCCATCACGGCGTGCTTCCCACGCCATGTGACACTCCCCCAAATCTCTGTAGTCCTCACCACACATGACTCGCATGTACCAGAAGTGAGCAACGGCCTCTGGATGCAGAGAAGCAAGCGGGGCAGAGTAGGCCAAAGGCTGCACGATAAAAGCGCTTAGGTGGGGGCCCTGGGCTCGTGGCGGGTAACAGAGTTGGAGGGGGAGGAAGCCCTGAACAGAGGGAGAGTGTGCCGTGGAAACACAGGCCGTGTCAGCCCGAGACCAGGCGAAGGGGGACTCCAGCTGTGAAAAGCCAGTGAAGATGCTTCCAAGCCCACAACTCAGTGCCTCCACAGCAAGGTATTCATGGAGTATAAATTTTGTTTCAAAAACACATTCATCTTGAAGAAATAAACTTTTTCTGGTCAGTGCTAGAGATCCAACTCAGGACCCAGCACCGGCCAGGGGAACGCCTTGCCGTTGTGCTGCAGGCCCAGCCAGGACACGGTGAACCCCGGTCAGTGGAGCTGCCTTCTGCAAGAGCGCTCCCTGTCTTCTGTTCTGGCTCTGGGCAGTATTGACTGCCCTGCCCAAGAGCATCTTCTGAGCCCCAGCTACAGGAAGCTTGGAACTGGGAGGAGATTTAGTTTGGATTTGGTGAGGTGTTTGTATGCTCTTTATGACGACTTCAAGGTACTGTTCAGTTATTCCTGGCTGCTCTTGGTTCCTAAAAATTAACCACGTATCTTCTGTATTGATTCACACAGTGCATCCCTGTGTGGGGCCAGCGACCCTCTTAGGGTTTACGCTGGTGTGACGGACCCCACCACTAATAGTGCACATAGAGGACAACTAGCCTGGTGTGAGCGGCCACGACACTAATAGTGCACACAGAGGAGACCTAGCCTGGTGTGAGGGGCCCCGACACTAATAGTGTGCACAGAGGAGACCTAGCCTGGTGTGAGGGGCCCTGACACAGTTTGCACTATGAGGAGAAAGTGCGAAAGACAGCCACAGAAGCTGGTCTGGAGAATGGACATTCATTCCCATTTGAAGTATATTCTGTATAGAACAGCAAACACAGCACACGCTTCAACGGTGAGGACAAATCAGCCTTCTACGCATCTGTGTGTTCCAAGGCACTGAGCCAGGGCGGTACTGCGGAAAGTGGGTATTGTGCAAGGAGATGCTACAAAACAGCCTGGAAAAGTCTTTCTGATTTTGCCTATAATCCTAAA
>NW_004524620.1:12406674-12413885 GCF_000260255.1 Octodon degus | reverse complement strand
AGCAGTTTGTTTAGGAATATGTCTTAAGGAGGGAGGCCGATAACTGATAAAAGCATTATTCTTGTGCCGTAACTGAAAAGCTCCAGGAAAAAGCACATACTAGGGCTAAATTTAAGTAAATGACATTACTTTGACCTCTGACAGCTAAAAATCACATTTTATTTCAAAGTAGAGCATTTTTATCAACTGCCACCACTTACAACACTGCAGTGCGTCTAATTACTGCTTGGGTTGCTGAACTGGGGTTTTCTATATAAACAGAGAACATTTCCTCAGCTGCCTCATGTAATCAGGAGTTTACTATAAGAACTAGGAGAATAGGAACACACACCAGCAAGTCTCTGAGGCCCCTGGCCTCCCCAGCAAGGCTTGGCTCCTCCGTGTTGGAGCAACTGTGGATTCTCCAAATTATCTTTTTATGTTTTTCTACAAACTGTAATAAAATATATTCTTTTTGAAAGCTTCCACATACTCCTTCAAAATGAGAACTTAAAAATTATACCAATTGATAAAAACAGAACTCGAGAAATTTACAATCTCTATTTTTAAGCTCACCAATTATCTCAGAGCAAAGGCTGTTCTGCTTTCTTCACCTCTCGTTCCGCGAGCTCGTGAATGGCTGGTAGATGGCAAGGTCGTAGGCCCACCTCCGGAACTCTGAGAAGGAACGTCTCTCTAGCACCCAAGTGATACTGCATGAATGCCTGCTGCACTGGAGTTGCCTACCCGGTGCTCCTCTGGCTTCCTGATTCAGCCTCTAGCCCTGGGGACAGCTGTCATTTTGCATTGTCCCAGTACTCTATCACTTGAAACGTCATTTGCTGGTGCTGACACAGTGCCACACATATGACAGACACTAGTTAATATTTGTTGAATGGGTGAATGAACTTCATTGATGAGGGCATTTGATTTCTTTATTTTTACTGCATCCTGGGTTAGCTTTCTCTCCTACTCGAAAAGTTTCAGTCGTTTTCCATTAAAAGCTTTATTCGATCCCAGTGAACCTGACTCATGCCGTCTCCAACCCTTATTAAAGGAGTTAAAATGAACAGTGAGGAACCATAGCAGCATGGCAAACTGCACAAGAAGAACAAACAGAATAAGTTTTATGTAAAAGTCATGATTTCAAGATAAAAATAATTTCAGAAACTTAAACAGGTCCCCCTACAGCAGGGTTTCTCAGAGAATTTAATAGACACGTGTTATGATTTTTAAAGAGAGGGAATAACATGTACATAAGTTTCCAAATTTGATTAATATCAATGAGTCAAGTAATTAATTAGAGAGAAAAATCCTGATGTAGATCAAAGCAGACAAAAGTCCCCCCGGGTGCTGTCTGGCGGGCGCAGTTCTTACTATGGTGGCACGTGCACGATGGCGCTCGCTCTTACTGTGAAGAAGCGTGTCTTGTTGCTGTAATCTGATGTGATCTCCTACTCCGTTTCGTGCTGCGGACGTTAAGTTTTTCAGACACCATGGGAAGACATGCAGGCCAGTCGCAGGGCGTGAGGCACTGGGGCGTTCACTCGTCATCCACATTCAATGTGGACAATTTAAATTAGTGTTTTAATTAACTTTAAAATAAATGTTTTTTTCTTTACATGTTGCCACATGTAAATTTAAGATACCTACCAGTCATTTTCATGATTACAGAAACCTGTATCTGTACTGGGTTTTAGATCAAGTTACTAGGGGAGAATCTCTTTACCCTCCTTGCCAGCGCCAAGCTGGAGACGCGCGAGTCCTCCTGGTTTTTGCGCGGTGGTTTCGTTTGTTTGCGTCGCGGGCTCAGTCATCAGGGCGCTGCGCTCGCACGTGCGCGTCTCCTGCAGGGCTCCCCACTCTGCGGCTTTGTGTTTCCAGTCGCACAGCGGAAGGGCTCTTTCTGCGTCAGGCCTCCTGTGCTCAGTGGCACCGCCAGCTCTAGAAATACGGCCTTTGGGGAGCTCAGAGAATTCTGGGAGGAGAGGAGGAGACGCGCCGAGAGATAGGACCTCCTTCTGCGACCACAGTGGCGCCCGGGGGAGGACATGGGGCACTTCTAACTCAGATTAGGGTTATGGCCTCCCGGACTGCTGGGAAGTCGTCCCAAGAACACCTCCTGTGGACCAGGGTAATAGAGCGGGCGAAGGAGGAAAGGAAAATTGGATGAGAAATCTAAGGAAGTCGGAACTTAGTGATCATGTCTAAGGTACACACAGAAAAATAAAAAATGCTAGGATCACCATGAATGGCACCCAAAGCTCAGAGAAGAAAGATGACGGTCAGGGATTCTGCTAAGAAGTAAAAGAATTCAATCAGTATTAAGACACAAATAGGCAGATACATATTATATACACACTCAAAACATGTTTTTTGAAAAGAACCTTTCTTCAGGAATGTGCTGAGTTCTTTTGCTTATAATTAAAATGTGCCTAAGTACACTGAACGGGAGCGTGCGAGAGGCAGGGGTGCTTAAGCTGGGCAAGCAAGAGCGCCAGGGAAAGGAGGGGCCCTTTGTAAATGAGAGTGTGCAGCTGGCAGAGGAAGACCCGTGCTCCATTTGCACCGAGCAATGGTGACACAGGACTAAAATCTGCAGATGAGAGACGCTGTTTAAAAATTAATAGCAAACTTGCAATGAATGTACTTTGTATGGGATTAGTTCAGAAGAAATAAGCAGACAGCGCAGGCATCAGCTGGCCTCCCCCGAAATCTGCGGCTTGGTTCCGAGCTGCGCCACGCACTGCTGCCATCTCCACTGCACGAGTGTAAGAGAAAAGCGCAGCGTTCTGATCACAAGCTGGCTGGCTACAGCCCCGTGGGGGCAGGACCCGGCCTGAGGAACCCTAGCCTGCCGGTCTAACGCGAACGCCGACTAGCACGCGGGCGCCCTCCGGGAGGACAGAAGGAAGGAGAGGAGCAGGCGCCCAGGGGCCTCCGGAGCTCAGCAGGCGGCACGCAGGGTCCCGCCCTTCCCGCGTGATGCGCACAGCGCCCCCGTAGAGAAAGGGCCACTTACACGCTATAGCTCAGCGGCTAGCGCAGCACTCGGCCCACGGGCGTCTGCGGCTCAGCCCGTGTCACCATCTGTCCCCATCCACCAGGTGGGGTGAGGACAGAACTCTGCTCGGCCCTTGCTGGCGAGCTCAGGGCTCCTCGCCCACGTGAGCTGGGTAGCGCAGAGCCGGCCGCCCGCTCGGGTGCGCGTTGGTGTGTGCGGGTTCAGGAGCTCCGGAGCAGATTCCCACCGCTCTCCTGCTGCTCATTTGCTCAACTGTGGCAAATAAGTGCATAGCCAAGAAGTGGGTCTGCTTGCATTTAAAAGTGTACTTTCTAGAGCTGTGAAACGGTCTTAGTCCCCCGCGGGGGGTTTCCTGGAGAGAGCACAGGGACGTAATCCTAGGCGGAAGGCTCGAGGCTCTTACTGCAAGTCACCATCTTGGAGAGCGACAACCCACGCTCCTGGTTTTTATTCTGCCATCTCCAATGGAAAAAGCAAGATTGAAAGCCACTACTGGTCGAACACTTACTCCATTCTTTACAAACCCACATAAAATCAGCCTGGCTTCCTGTGAGCTGTGTTTTGAAATGCGGTTTACAAATCTTAGGGCTGGTTTTCCATGACATAATGCAGGCAAGCTGAAATAATAGGTACACACCTGGAGATGGCCTCGGGGTGATGCAGGAGTGAAAGGGGAGCTGGGCAACGCTGACAAACGGGTTCTGGAAAATGTACTATTTACCAGGCTGGGGCATCAAGCTTCTGAGAAAGTGGTAGGCAGAGTTTCTCAACACCAGGGTTTCCTGGAGTCTTCCTGAGCTACCGACCCTGACAAATGCTGACTCTAGCTCTTTATGAGACAACTGAAGACAACAGACACAGCTCGCTGGCCCCACAGCCCTGTTTAGAACTAAACATAGCAGGAAGCAAGACAGCTGATCAAGTGTACCATTTCATAACGTGAAGCAAAGAAGACTTTCTTTTGCTTCAGAGCTGCTGGTCTCTTGTTACGTAGAATGGTGACTGTTTTCTGGGGCATGTATTCTAAGATGAATATAACCTGGGGATATAGAATGAATCATTAAAATACTGCTGGATTTCTAATGTGCTTTTTTTTTTTTTTTTTTTTAAGTGTTTAGTACAGGGTCTCACTACACAGATTGGACTTGTAGTGATCCTCCTGTTTTCAGCCTCCGGAGCACTGGGGTCACAGGTGCTGGCCACCATGCCCAGTCTCAGTCACTGTCTCAGCTCACCCCGGGGGAGGGACCAGTATTGCATGCCAGGGATCGAACCCCAGTCCCTGCACCTACCCAAGCAGGCATTTTAGTCCCCTGAGCTATCTGGCCGGCCCTTAATGTGCTTTCTTTTATCTACACTCAGTGCCATTAGTTTAGCTTCCTGTCTTTGGAAATACTAAAATGAACAATCTGTGGAGTTTAAAGTAGAAAAGATTTTAAATATTCTCTCCCTCTCCCCCACCCCAGCCTTGGACACAGAATAAAACTCTCCTCACTTACATATCCATCCTTTCCAACATATATATCATACCATTTTCCAATACCAGAGACATGCTATTTATTCAAGAAGTAACATTTGAAGGGCAAAAGGGATCTTCTGGGTTATGAAATTGTAGCTAGGTTTTGGTAGCGGGAGTCAGAGATATCAGCTCCTTCACAAAGCAAATAAGTATCTAAAGCTCTTGTGCCTTTTGCCAGTCAGATGCGGGATTTAATAATGTAACCCCAAGTTGCTTCACATTTTCCAGTGGTTCAGATAATGATTTTATGTCTTCTCCTTTGCCTATGACTGTTTCTTGCTCTAGTTGTACTTTCAGATCTGAAATCATCATGTCTCCGAGGCAGCTCTGCTTCCCCTGCATAAGTGTCTTGTACCAGGTTGCAGTTTTCATGGTAGCGGGACAGCTGTAACTGAAGGCTTCATCATTTACCATGACCACCATACGTAATTCCTTCAGCTGGAACACACAGGGGAAACCCAGGACACTGATCCCAACTAGTTTACAGGGAACAATGTTTATCACCAGGTGTTCCAAGGGAGCGGGGCTTCTGAACTGGTCAGAGCAGTAAGGTCACCAAGGAACGCTGTTCTTTCCCTGTCTGCACACTTGGTTTCCTCCCAAGCCTAGCTCTTTCAGTGTCGGGGTGGCAGCAGGAATGGCGGAGCCCTTAGCAAGAGAAGAAAGCCTCCTTGCTACGTGTTGCTTGCCTCTTCCAGGAACCCTCTAAGCACCTTTCTACCTCTCTGCCACCAACAGCCCTTCCTAGTTGGGGCCAGACCCTGGCACGGGGCAGGTTGCCGAGGCTGGAAGAGCTCAGCAGGCTTCCCTACTTTTCACTAAATCCTGCTGGTGTGAGGCAGAGGGAGAAGCAGCAAGCAGTGACACAGGTGAAGACGAAGTCAGGGAAGCGGTGCGCTAGGGGGCCCAGAGCGGAGGCGTGGCCCGCGGCGTGGGCTTTCTGGCTGCGGCCGAGTCCTGAGCCAGGTGGGCTCACAGTGGGTGCTCCGGTGCCCTCTCACCCCTGCTTGGTCCCAGTTCCCTCGAGGTCCCCAAGTTGCCCAGCAAGCAATGCTTTCAGAGAAGACTGCCTTCCCCATACGGATTCGCAGTAACCCTTTAAAGTTAAAAAAACGTGAAATTAAAAGAAAATTGTGTAGTTCTACTCTCTTCCTTCCACGTGCAGGCTAGAGCAGGAGTCCCAGATAAGGGCCGTAGAAGAACTTTCAGAAACAAAATAACTGAAAGTGTAAAGAAGGACCTGGCGGTGGAATAGGTACTGCGAACGGGGAGGAAAACATTCAAGTGAGAAGTGGAACGTGGGAGAGGTCGAGGCAAAGGACGGTGGAGCGAGGAAACGCAGAGATAGGAGGCAAAGCCCCAAAGCAAAGCTGGGGCAAGTAAGGACGGGAGGTTGAAGGGAGGGAGGGGAAGGGAAAAAGCAGAAGCAAGAGCTGTCACGCACAGTGAAATTCCTGCGAGTGCTGTCTTATGGTGATCTAAAATGTACCATTAAAAGATTAAAAATAAAACAGCAAACAACAAACAAAAATAACAGATAAAGGTAAGAGCTGTGAACAGGGTAAAATGCAGGATGCCAAGAAAGATGAAGGAAAATGAAAGGAGCAGTTTCGCATGACGAAGTGCAGAGTCAGCCTGCTATCCCCAGGCCTGCTGTGCCGGCCCTGCCCCCGGGCACGCCGAGACTGGGACTGAGACTGTGCGTGGAGTTGCACGCCTGTAATCCCAGCTCTTGGGAGCCTGTAGACAGGCAGATCAGGATGAGTGTAGTCTAGTACTGAGACCCTGAACAGCCTGTAGACGCTTCCCTAAAATACAAAAAAAAAAAAAAAAAGCTGTGCAGTGTTTGTACGGGAGCAGATGGAGGCTCACTGTTCGCCTGGCCAAGTTCTGGACCACAGGAGGCTTATTCCCTTGTACACGGCTTATTCCCTTGTACTTGGCTCTTTCTCTTGGTGCCACAACGCTGGGCTAGTGAGTGCCACTTTACTAGCCTTGTTACTAAGAGCACATGCCAATGACGTTGTATAGTTTAAGTGTTTTGTACCGATCCCGCCACCTTGGTCCTTATAGTACCACTGCAATTACTACTTATTGGTAATGAGTAAAGAAGCTGGAACTCAGAGAATTTAAGAGATTTGGCCAATGTAAGCTACGAATTAATCAATCTGAAACTTGAAATGAAATTGAGTCTTTAGTCACTGTCTTTTCTGCTGAATCAAATTCCCTTTCTAACTACAAAGACTTTTAAAACAAAAGAAAACAGATTTTTAAAAAAGAAAAAAACGTACTCCCAGCATGAAAGCAACAGAAGAAACTGAAGTTTGGGTTGCCTGAAGGACAGCACAAGAAATTCAGGTCACTTTAGAGCTCAATCCAGTAGTCTGCCTTTGCTGTCCGTGTGGTTGGGATTGCTAAACCCTGCATCTCAGGGCTTCAGGACTACAGCCAGGCAGAATTACTTCTGTGTTTCTGGACCAAAACTGGCAAGCTTTCCCTGAGCAAAATCATCTTCTTCTTCTCCTTCTCCTTCTCCTCCTTCTTTTCTCCTCCTCCTCCTTTCCTCCTTCTCCTTCTCCTCCTCCTTCTCCTTTTCTCCTCCTCCTCCTCTTCCTGCTGTCCTTCTCCTCCTCCTCCTGTCCTCCTCCTCCTCCTTCTCCTCCTTCTTCTCCTTCTCTTCCTCCTCTT
>NW_004524620.1:12404607-12406294 GCF_000260255.1 Octodon degus | reverse complement strand
GCTAGGAAATCTATATCTAAGTTTCTGACCAACTTCTAGTAAATACCTTATGGTAGACAGTTTGCAGACACTAGCTCAGCTATTCTGATTTTCAGTTTTATCATTTACTTATTGGTGATTTGTTTTATCTAATGGCATATATTCTTTTATATTCTTTTTAAAAAGTCATTTCTGGAAAAATAAAAGCAACTGGTGAATATGTATACTCAGAGCTATCACTGTGAGGCAGAAATTGTGCCTCTCTGTGGGGTTCTTCAGCTACACAGCTTTAAATATATACTCTTAAAATCATTTTATAGAAGACTAATCTCAATTATTTTCTCTTTGGTATTTACTTTCTGTCTAATAATATGAAGGTTATCCATATTTATGTGTAAGTTACTTGATAAAAATTAACTCTTGTGTTTATAAGATAATTTATTGATAAGAAAAATGGGGAATTTGATATTTTTATTATCTGTGGCCTTGCTAGGTTTTACTTTACACACTGCGTTTGAACTCTCCACCCTTAATATCTATGGTGCAGCCTGAACCATTGAAAAAATGAGTTTATTTCCTAAGAAGAAGCGTCATGCAACTGGCTGAATGAAGCAATGCCAACAATGTAATGTAGGATCGCCGCTGTGACAGGCCGGAAGGGAGAGTGGGCGGGCAGCTCCCTACCTGTCCCAGGCCCTTGGCACAATTCTGGAAGTGTGCTAGGTGCTCAGCATCAGTTTATAAATTGGTGAGGATTGAAATTAGGTTACATGCGTTAGTTCCTTCCATCTTCTACATGGTACCTAGAAAGAAGATCTTGGAGTGGTTTATTAACATGGTCAATATATAACCCTAACTAGTTTCTGTATTTTGTAATCAAAAGAATTTAAACTGTTTTGTTTTTTTTCAAAAGAAGTAGACGCAGAGACAATTAAATTATAAAGACAGAAAAAGTCTTTGCATCATTTGAGAAGGGGTAGTGATATTGGCTGATTTTAAATTTATTAATGCCAAATAAAATTGTTAAAATATTCCTTCAGATTTTTTAAAAAAATAGGTTCTATGTAATCCAGGCTGGCCTCAAAATCACAATGATCTTCTGTGATCAGTCTTCCAAGTGCTGGGATTATAGCCCAGATAAAATTTAATATTATTTGACAAGAAACCATAATGACATGTTTATTTTCTAAGTTAGTAGGCGGGGCCGAATAGTAAAAATGAAGAAAGATTTTAAGACTAGAAAGGATGAAAAAATAAAAAAGCAATAAAGGAGTTATTATATAATATAAAACAAAAATTAGAAGTGTATAATTAGCTGCAAATTGGCTAAAAATAACAAATAATCAGTCTAAATTTATTTATTAAACAGAATAAATGTATTTATTAAGTAGAGATTTATACCTAATACTACCTCCTCAGAATACACGAGCAAATCAAAATTATGAAAAGGGAGAATTTCGAAGGAAATACAAGAAAATTTAGAAGAGAGAAAATGTGAACAACCAGTTCATTTCCCAGTACTCAGCTTCTACCTTCGGGTCGGACTTTTCAAACATGAATTGAAGAGCTACCGAAAGGTTACCCTGGAATGTATCTCAGAGAAATCCTGCAACATCCCGCGCACAGAGATGATGGTCTCTGACAGTGCAGCAACAAAATCCAAAAGCAAGAGCAGAAGGAGGAAAAGCACGT
The DNA here is from genome assembly GCF_000260255.1 of Octodon degus. Taxonomy (NCBI): domain Eukaryota; kingdom Metazoa; phylum Chordata; class Mammalia; order Rodentia; family Octodontidae; genus Octodon; species Octodon degus. The sequence continues at coordinate 12,404,623 of NW_004524620.1, read as the reverse complement.
AGGAGAATTTAGAAAC
>NW_004524620.1:12402782-12404009 GCF_000260255.1 Octodon degus | reverse complement strand
GCGGTTCATCCCCCGGCACCACATGCCGCGGCAGCCCCACCCCCAGGGTGGGCTGAGCTGGCCACAAAATAAATAAATAAATAAAAATAAATGAAAAAATATAAAATAAAATAAAAACGTATGGCTACAGTGCAGTATGTGAGCTATAAACGACTAAACATTCTGTTATATTTTCAAAACGTGTACGAGAGCGATAAACACCCTCCAGGGACGTGACCCATCCGCGAGGGAGGGAGGGAGGGGTGAGCTACAGGAAGGTGACACCGAAGGCTTCAGGGATTCTCTCTCTGTCTCCTTTTTAGTGACATTCTCACTGCATGCCTTTGCAAGTGTACTTCCATCAAATATAACGAAATATTAAGAATGGAGGTTAGCAACAGCCAGAGCTGTATGATCATTTTATTTATTTACATTATGTGTTCTTTCCATATTTTTTGAGATGGGGTCTCACTGTATAGTTCAGGCTGGCCTTAAACTCATAGCAGTCCTCCTACCTCACACACTATCATGCCTGGCTCTCTCTTTTTAAGCTTAAAATATATCATAATAAAATATTTTATGCTGCTATCTATGTTTAACACAAAGCATTGTAAGTTGCTGTTCATGCCTATGGTTTTTCTTTCAGTATACTGAATTGTAAACATTAAAGATTCAGTGTTGTATATAAATATGTAAAAGAGGGATCTTTTATATATATCTTCTTCTTCTTCTTCTTAAATATGTAAAAGAGGGATCCTACTATATATACTGATTTTAGGAAATCATTTCTCTACCTGCCAGTATGTCCTGGTTTTCTCTTCCATGACAATGTAGGTTCTCCTACCAACGCACGTAGAAGACCTTTGCTGTGTGTGGACAGATTGCTTTCTTAGATGCTTTCTTGATTTTTGCCCATAGAAGCACAGAAGAGCTGGGCACCTGCGCAGTAGGAGGAATTTGCAGCATCAAAGAAAGGAAGAGGGCTACTGAAGAGCATTATTTCGAGGAACTTCAGCTCCTCACTAAGCAAGATTACTGGGAAAAAATAAATCCAAAGTGAGAAAAAGAAATGTGGTGGAGTCAGTCTAAAGAATCCTGAATATTAAAAAGGGAAATGCAGAGACAAAGACTGCATGCAGAGGCCACGGAGGGGCAAAGTAAAACCGTCACTCTTGCGAGTGAAGAAACGGGAGCTGATTATCATCATCATTGTCATTGTCGTCGTTGTCATCATCATCATCGTCATCA
>NW_004524620.1:12396665-12401853 GCF_000260255.1 Octodon degus | reverse complement strand
AGCAAATGTGTTGGCAGGAGCACTGCTTCCTTGGGGCAGAGAACCCACTCTCTGCCTGGGGTCCCAGTGCCTTTTGTGTGCCACCTTCCTGGATTGTCCCTCCACTTCCCATAACTGGCAAGTCAGAGGGCTACAAAGTGGAACCACAGTAAATCAGAGGCTCAGTATGCAGCGGTTGGTCCTTTTGCTGCCTTTATCTTGAAATGATAGAACTAGATCATTTCTTGAACCGAGAGCATAGTTTTAACCTTATAAATAACATTTCTCACACCTGTTTATCAGACAACTCCTTAGGAAATGAATCCGAGGACAAGAACACACATACAGTGACATGCCGCTTGAGTGGTGAAAACCACAATTCATCGTGTACCAAGGATTTGAAATTAATTTTATGCCTTTTAAAAGGAGGAGTACAGTTGTAAAGGTAGATAATTATTTTTTCAAAGTTGAAATGAAAACTTCATATTCATTGTATTGTTAAAATCAAAAACTTTTAGGATGTATGTATGGAAGAGGTATTGTAAAAGGAAGGGCTAACTTCTCTTATTATTCTACATTATTTCATATGGTTCTACATTATTACAACTTCTTCAAATTAAAGCTAAGTAAATATGAAGTGTATTTTGTTAAAAATTCACTCTAATGTATTACTCAAAGTAATTTCAAGGGACAAGGTAAAAGACAAACTCTTTAAGCACTCTGCATATAAGTTCCTCGTTAATTTCCTTGCAGACACTGCCCTCACCTAAGCATAGAATGCACGGCTCCGTTCCTGCCTTCAGCTGTTGTGTGGGAGTGGGCAGCAGCAGACCATGGAGGACAATGTAGGGAGCTGGATAGAGGGGACAAGCAGAGGACAAGGGACACGTGCAGGCAAAAGGTAGATTCTGATGAAGAATTAGATGGAACAGTGGTGCTTCTAATTTTCTATGTTGGATGGAAGAGGCAAATGGCCTCCATCCTCCATAGAGTGTCCTCTAAATGTCCCTGCCGCTTCGCAGGGGCGCATTTGCCTGTGCTGTCTCCCTTGACAGTGTGCTACGGGCGGGCAGGAAGGGCCCTTTGCCAGTCCACCTTCAGGGACTTTGGTTCCAGGGGGAGGGGGGTTCAGGGAAAGTTTCTTATGGCTGTGAAGAGCTGTTTGAGAGATAAAGCCTAAAGTGCACACTTAGATTTATGCGGAGAGGTTCTCTGGAGATGAGCACAAGGCTTGCAGGAAGCAAAGAGAGGTGGAAGGGGGAATAGCGAATTGGCTTGGGGAGAGCTCAGCAAATGCCACATGCAGAGCAGAACATTGCAGAGCAGTGAAGGGCAGAGGGCAGTGGGCAGAGCCACAGGCTGTGGGAGAGGAAGCCCTGGGGAGGCAGCGGCGGATCTGCCCAGGAGGGCGGCGCAGACCAGGCGTAGCTCTGCCAGGGCAGGGACGCATCAGGTCACAGACATGAAGGGAGTGCAAGTGCCTTGGGCCCACCTTTCACAAATTCAGAATTTCAGAATTTCAAGGCTTTCAAAAGGTAGTCAAAGAAGAAAGGAAGGTCTTCATTCAAGGCATTGATGGCGGACCTTTTAGAGCCTTCAGTGATATGCACAGCCTGCTGTGGCCTGAGGGCCATGGGCTCACGGCCACTGGTGTATCTGTATCTTCTCCTTATGAACCTTCCCATAGCCGAAAGCAGTATCTACAGTATTGTAAACACTACTATAAAAACACTCTACCACATTTGTAACCTAAATTAAGTTTAATATTCCTCTACCCCCAGACACACACAAAACTGCAACACTACAGTATAGGATTAGCAGATTAGGAATGTTAATCTCACTGCACTTAAGCAATTCCCCCCAAGTCAGTGCCATATGTACCTGACCTTGAAGAAGTGTCAACAGACAGAAGCCAAGAGCCACCCCACATTTTCCCTCAGCCATGTGCTACTCCTTAGCCATCTGCCCTGCTGTGTCCCTATTCATTTGTTCTATTCGCCCTCCTTCAACTTGCCATCTCTCTGCCTTCTGGAAACCTTCCCAGCAAGAGGGCAAGGCTCACAGAGCTGTGCTACAATAAGCGCCGCTTATTGTGACTTAGAATTCTGTTAGTGGCAATCCTTTCACATGAGGTATTCCATCGTAAGAGAAAATGGCCCCACCTTGGCTAGTATGCTTCAGTTTCTTCATTGTCTAGGTAGGAGCTCCAGTTCCAATTCCAGCTCCAGTTACTTCTGTCTTTTGGAAACAGCCGGTTGCTGTGATGCGCCTTGCATAGACCAGCTGCCAGCAGATAAGCTGTTCTGCCTCCATACTTCCTGCTTGTTTATCTCGTATAAGTCCTAGACCCTGGAGATTGGGGCCTGAGATTCTGGGAGTGATGCCACCAGAGATCTGGGGCCCATCGATGTACAATAAGTCAGCCTCCACATCCTGGGTGTTGCTTGGTGCTTCTGCTCACCCCTGTACCGTAAGGCTGACAGGTAATTGCACGGAAGCCACACGAGGTGCCCTGTGATGGTGCCCCTACAGGAGTCTTGTGCATACTCCGCACACATCCTGAAGCCAGGTCTCCTTCCTGCCCTTACCATATCCCTAAACAGACTCGGTTTTACGGCTCCTTTGTTTCTGTGGACAAACTGACATTTCTTTCCTTGGCCTACTATAAGAGTCTGTGTGCTTGCAAAGGTTCTCCAAAACAAACATTCCTCCCACTATGACCAACTGAAAGCAGTTCTTGCTATTAAAAAAGTCAAAAGTCATCTTACCACAATTGGAAGAGAAAGTGGCTAAATTTAGACTTGCATCTTGGAAGCACCTCTCCTGCTGGTATTCTGGCAATATTAAAATTTCCAAGCACTTTTGAGTTGGAGAGTCCCACATGGCAGGACTGTGGGCGGTGGCAGTGCTCCTAACAGCTGCTGGTAGCACGCACATTTCCTGAGTTCACAGAGGGAGACTCAGTCTTCCTCATCTTAGCGACTCCGTGTCTTTGATCCTGAGCAACGTTGCTGTATTTGCCAGCCTCGAGAGCGCATCCCTCCTCATGGAAAGTGCTTAGCTTTACAAGGTGCTTGTGGTCTAAGGCTCTTTGTGAGGAAGGACAAGCTCCCTTCCACCCATCAGAGTTCTCCAGCAGCAAGTTGGGAAGCCACACAATTATCGCAAGGGTGTGGCTTAGAGTCCTTGCATGCCAAGAGGCTTTGGAAAAGCAGGAGCCCTCAGGAAGCAGCCAAGATGTTGTATAGAAAAAGTATTTCAGTGAGTTGTCTAGAAACAGTATTTGTGGGTCATGGAATGGAAAGAGGAAGCATCAGAGCCACACGTTGTGAGTGGAAGGTGCAAGCATTGGGTCTTTCCCCTTTAATCCTTTGGCTGTCTTTAAAGGATCCTTCCTGATTATGCTGAAATGCTTTTCCAGAGGAGTGGTAAGAGAATGAAAGTCCAGTTGTTCCTTTTCTGTTCCAAATAAACTTCTAGTGATACACAGTATTAAAAAATATTGTATTTATTGGCACATACTAGTTGAATATATTCATAGGTTTCGCCGTGCCATTTCTATACCCACACGTAGCGTGTCTTGCTTATGTCCCCTCCCTGGGTATCTCCTCCTCCATCTTGCCCTGTGGTTCTCTTTCCCTTTTTTCTTTGTTGTTTGCTTTTTGTTGTTGTTTATTTCTACATGAGAATACATACAACTTCTCTTTCAGTCTGGCATATGTTGCTTGATGGGACATCCTAAAGTTCCACCATTGTCCTGCAAGGGACAAGGTTGCATTTTTCTTTATGGATAAATAATATTCTATCATATGATATCTAGTATCTGAAACAGGCACAGAGGTCTTTCTCGTCTTTCCAGAACTGATGACATCATGGCCATCCACTGTACGTAAACACCAGACTCTGTACACATTCCATTGACGAGCACTTCTGTTCCTCCCTGAAAAGGAAATCCTTTCTGCTCCAGGGGAAAGCCTTCCACTCCATCCTCTTAAGTCCCCTGGCCCTGGCAATGATGTCATACTGGAGACAGCAGCGCAACCTGGTTGTCAGTAGTCTGTACCCTAAATAGGCACGTGTCCTTGGGCAAGAGCTTAGCCTTTCTAAGCCTCAGCTTACAGTTTCTAAAACAGGATTAGTAATATCTGCCTAACAGAGTTGCTCGAAAAATAAGGGATTAAATATCCAAACAGCACCTGGCATGAAAGTAGGCGCTTACTAAATGGTGACTATTATTGATATTGTGATTATACCTTAAAAGACACATAAATAGCTATCAATTTTCCACAGCAGGAACAAAATTAAACTTGAGGGAAAAGATGAATTGGGCAATCAAATAATTGACTGATTAGCTTAAACTCCCTGTCATTTTCAAATAAAAAACCACTTATGGGGGGAAAGTCTACCTTGCCGCGGGCCGCTGCTGAGCCCACGCGAGTGCTGCCTGCTCTCCGGGCGCCTTCCACCCGCTCAGGCGCATCCCACCTGCGCCATCTCAGCCAGGAGGAGAGCGGCGCAGCCCCGAGGAAGCCCAGAAGCTCTTGCCTGTGCCCTACGCCCGCGTGCCTCCTGGGACGAAGGAGCGGGGCTCCGATGCCCCCCGCGCTCGAGGGCTTCCCCGCAGGGCCAGCCCCACGCGCTGCGGCTGGCTGTTTCAGCGAAAGGGCTCTGCTCGGTGGAGAAGATCCTTCCCGACTCCGCTCTGCCCGGGACGTGCTGCCGCGTTCTGCGGACGGCTGCCGTGAGGGAAGCAGGGCGGAGAGATGTGGGGTGCGTTCAGTCTCGGTGAGGAGAACATGCGAATGCCTTTGAGCAAAACCTCGAAGCTCTCACATGTAAAATGTGAGCTCTCTTCATCGACTGAGTCACAGGGAGGTTTCCTGCGGAAAACGCGCACTTGCTTCCCTGCCTACGTTTTTCATTGAACTGCTCTCTGCCTCAGGAGTAGGCAGCAGCATTTTATGTTCTTTTTCCAGAGGGAATGACCAGCAAAGTAAAATCAACAAGTAAAACGTTATTTATAACTTAAATAGCCATTAGGCTTATTGGTGGTGGAAGCGATGGAACATAAAACCCGAAATTGCTATGTGAGAACTATTTATCAAATGCCCCTTAATTTCATCACTCTCTTATCTACTTAGTATGTTGAATCTTCTTGTTTTGTTTTGTGCATCTTCTAGTTGTTTTGCTTCCCCATTTGTTACATACC
>NW_004524620.1:12395343-12396565 GCF_000260255.1 Octodon degus | reverse complement strand
TTTTTTTATTTTTCATAGCTCTGCTTACCCCACATTCTTCTTTCTGAATTATTATACAGTAAATTTGAGACAAAAGGCCATCTTAGGAGACAAATAACTAAAAGAAGCACTGCTAAAATAAGAAGTGAGAAATCTTAAAGCCGTTAAGATAGATGAAGAAATCAGAACAGAAATGGGAAGGAAGACAAAAACTCCAGAGAGAGAATAACCAAAAGTAAGAAGGCTGGAAAAGGGTCTGCGCTTCTTCCTGCGCAGACAGTGAATTCACTGTCGCACCAGCCAGTGTGCCTTGATTTCTTTCTGCTCCTGCAATAGTTAAGGGGGGGGGGGGCTTCCCTTTGACACAACACCATTTTCTACTATGTGTTAAGTGCTATGTTACAGAACGCCCTGATCCCTAGTGCCAAAGGTTCGACTTAATGTATATACCCGAAGACCTGTACATTTGTGGGGTTCTTTTGTTATTGTTTTATTGTTTTGGTGGAACCAGGGACTGAACTCAGGCCCTTGTGCTTGCCAGGCAAGTGCTTATTCTACTGAGCTATCTTCCTGCCCCATGTGCTCTTTTTTTATGGTGCTTGAATGAAGTAAATCAGCTCATCCTCCGCAAGTCCTCCTATGTTGTTCCTTAGCCATTTAATGGCTCAAATTATTGAAGGATGGTGGTTTATTTCTTGGTTTTTGTATTTGAGTCCAATGCACATTCTACATGATAGAGGCAATACGTTGTTGTGTAGACACAGTTTTCTCACAAAGTTGATATTTCAGGAATTGAATTTCAGATCTTAAATAAAATTTGTTTCTAGATTTCAAAGCAGAAAACAAGAAAGAAAGAAAGAAAGAAAGAAAGAAAGAAAGAAAGAAAGAAAGAAAGAGAAAAGCCCTTAAGCCTGATGGGATGAGTGAAGGTGCTGGCCCAGGAGTGTGCAAGTGGGCAGTGCCACCCCTTCCCACACTCCTCACTCACACCTACACCTCCTGGTAGCACTTGTGTGTTTCCTTATTGTTCTATGACATAGTTTATGTCTTTTCTTGCCTTCATCCTATATTCATCATTCTTCTATTTTCTTATCCTCTTACCTCTGTAAAATCAATTTCCTTTCTCTTCCTGAACTTTTTAAGACACCTGAAAAGTCTTTTGGCTGTTCCTGCTGCTTTCTTCTCCATTAGCAAGCTATTCTGTCCTGCAACTCATTCAAATTGTTAAAATGTAATCTTACAA
>NW_004524620.1:12393301-12394510 GCF_000260255.1 Octodon degus | reverse complement strand
AAAACAGATACAACTACACATTTCACATTGCTAACGGAGGAGCTTCTGAGTATTTCACTACAAAGAAATGGCTGTCTAGGGTGCGGCTGCCCCAGTCCTGCGGCGCGGGCACCAAGTGTGCGCGGGCCCTCACGCCGCCCCTCGCCGGTGTACGAAGCTATGTGCTACTGAAAACTAAAGTAAAACTGGGAAAAAGAGGGCGAAATGAATGTGTGCAAAGAACTGAGGCGGAGGTGCAGGGGCGGAAGGAGCAAGCGGGAAGGGAGAGAAGCGGGGCGAGAAATGAGATGCTGCCCGGGGAACAACTGGGTGGCGTGGAGTGCCACGGGGGAGACAGCAGCGAGGCCGTGTTTTTCCTGTTTGTGTCTGTGCCTTTGGAACACACACACACACACACACACACACACACACCCGAGTGTGAGATGTGGCTTCCGTAAAGCTATCGTGATGTCTCCCATCTTTGCCGTTAGCACAGAACAACTGGATCGCATTTGAAGACTGCCCTTCTCTGGCTGGCTTGCCAGAAGTCTTGAAAAGTTTCTTTATTCAGGCTGCTCTCGCTCGCTCTCATTACATTTTTGAAAAATAGCTCAAAATAGCTATCGTTTATTGAGTGTTTACTACGGGCGAGACACCCGAGCTTCCCGTGCGCCGTTTCCTCAGTACTCAAATAACAGTCCTTGTATTTTAATTCGGTAAAAGGCTCATTTCCTAGGTCAGAAGCAGAACTTCTACAACTACGGCTCCTTCCTTAATCTAGCGCCTCTACGCAGACTGCAGACGCGCGAGCCCGCCCGGAACCCAGCAATCTCTCCCGGCGGCTTCTTGCACGGCAGGCGCCCACCTCCAGCTCCGGGGCTCACGGTGGTCGAGCGAAGGCAAAACCGAGCGCTGCGGAGCTTGTCCCCAGTAGCACGGGAACCTCGCAGCAGGACTCCCTGACATAAAGCAGGATGCGGAGCAGCCAGCCGGCCAGGCCCTGCGCCCGGGCTCAGCACGCGGCGCTGCGCCGCCCTTGCGGGATTATCCCTATTTACAGATTAGCGCCCCAGAGAGGTGGAATGGCTCGCTCCAGTCATCCAGCTAGTGAGTGATGGGAGAGGACTGCATCCAGAAAGGCGGTTTCTGAGTGCGGCCTCACTCGCTGTCTACTTCTCAGTCTGCTTCTGAATTTTAGAAAATGGAAGAAAAAAGAAATTTTTAAAATGT
>NW_004524620.1:12388081-12389840 GCF_000260255.1 Octodon degus | reverse complement strand
AGGGTCTACAGGGTCCCATCACACAGATCAGACTCCCAGTGATCCTCCTGTTTTCAGCCTCCCAAGTGCTGGGATTACAGGCCTGTACCACCATGACCAGTCTCAATCACCCTCTCAGCGTACCCTGGGGCGGGGGCGGCAGCACCGCGGGGATCCAGCCCAGCCACTGCGCTCTGCTAAACAGGCTCTTTATTCTGCTGAGCTGTGTGGCCAGTCCAGCCTTTAATTAAGGGCTTTAAGGCAGAACCAGGGTAAATGCTGTTCCAGGGAGGAGAAGGCAGTTAGGTGAGAATCTCCTTAGATGGGACAGGGCAGCCGTGAGTTAGTTTTCATGGGTGATGTCACGGCCAAGAAGTGCTTACAAAAGAGAAGTCCGTGTCAGAGAAAGAGAAACTGGAACATTCCAAAAAGTCAGTAGGAGGCTCCCCAAATGGAAGAGTCCTAGCCCAGCAGGGGCGAGCTACGGCACAGGTGCCACCGCAGGCTATTGGTATCACTGAAAGCTCTAAAAATTCACCATTTTGGTCCGAGAACATTTCAAGTGAATGATCACCATCCACACAGGTTGGACACTCTTAGTGTGTCCAAGACCCAGAGGCCACAGCGATCTTGGGAGAGAGGCAGGGATACTGGTGGCAGTGTGTGTCGTGGCCTTTCTTACACGCTGATGGTCCTCACATCGTGATAGGAGTTTTGAGGGAGAAATCATGTGCTGCAGGAAAGGCCAAAGAAGAGAGGCTTTGTCTGATGTATAGCTTGGGGACCCTGGAAGAGTGTCACGGTGTTTCCCTTGCACTAGCTCGGGGCATTTGCACCTGGGTAAGCATAGTGGTGTGATAGTTCTTGGCTCACAGAGTTAGCAGGAGTACTGAAGTTTGGTCTCTAACTTTGCCCTTTGTTCCAGAAGAGCTCCGGTCCACAGTACCAATGCACAGAATGGAAGATGCCATCCCCATAGAGGATCGCGGCGGCCTGAGAAGCGCGCTGCGCAGTTCAGAGCCCTTGCTTAACCTCGAGGGCAGCGTGAAACCATCCTAAAATCAGAAGCCACCTTGGGTAGAAAAAGGAAGAAGTGATCTAAAGGATTGGTATAGACCGAAAGGTGGCAGGAATACCGCAAAGCAAGCATAAGGTCTCCCGCTAGCTGTCCTTCAGCCGATGGGAGCGTAGGAACAGGGTTAAATAATTTCCTAAAATAACACTGCATTAGTTTTTTGCATGCTTGGTAATAGGTGAAATTCAGTTAACTCCCAAGACAAATGGAAGCCTTTGGCCAGTGCTTAGCCTAAAAGCAAATCTTACAGACAAACACATAAACCAGCAATGGAAACAGTGAATTATGAGGTCATTTGTGATATAAAAAATAATGATCACAATTTTGGGGATTTGAAAGCTTAACTAAAATTAACTGCATCCTACAGACAGTTGGGAAGGACATCTAGAAATAATCTAATTTAATTCAAAGTTTTAGAAAGCAGCAAATCCCAGATGATAAAGGACTCCATGACCACTAGCTCTCGTGTCATCTTACATTGTCGTGTACCCAGGAGATGTTATTACTTATGATGTGAAGAAATGAGTAGGTTCCATTTTAGTGCTATTCTTATGATGGTTATAGTTGTATTGTGATTTGTCCCATACTTCAATCTGGAACCAGGAAGTGATTATGTGTACAGAAAACATATATTTTAGACAAAGCCACATGTAACCAAACCCTGAAATACTGTGTTGTATCTACAATAGGTTGGAATAAGCCTTC
>NW_004524620.1:12385505-12386391 GCF_000260255.1 Octodon degus | reverse complement strand
TGCTACATGGTCTAGACTCATAGTGATCCTCCTGTCTCAGCCTCCAGCACTGGGATTATAGGCATGTTCAACCCACCTGGTTTCCGTGCCCGCAAGGTGCACCTGGTGTTCCAGGGCTGGCATGACGGGTGATTCTGAAGATCAAACTCAGGACCTTGCGCTTGGCACTTAGACCGCTGGGCTATCAATCCAGCCCCCTCTTTTTAAACTTAAGTTTATTGGTACAATTTAGATATACATAATGATCACATTCATCACAGGGAATCTGCACCTGTACATGACAGATCTGTCTTAGGCCATCTTTCTTTCTTATCCCTCCCTCTTCAGCCTCTCTTCCCCTCCATACGTGCAAGGCTTTGCCTCCATTTTATCACGTTTCACTTCTTTCCTTTCCCTCACCACCAGTTCCACAGGTCTTCTGAGCGGTTACTCCCTATCTCACAATATGTTATGCATTTTGGTTCTCATTTACACTTTCAGTTTCTCACACTGGAGAGATGCGACATTTCGTATGTGTGTCTGATTCATGTCAATTAAGAGTATGGTCTCAAGGTTCATCCATTTAGAATGGCTCATGTTTATCCTTCCTACGGCTTAGTACCCCATTGTGTAAAAACCAGACCTGCTTTTTACCCATTCATCCGCTGATGGGCGTTTGGGTCATTTCCAAGAGTCAGCTATTACAGGCGCGCTGCTGTGAATATGGGTGCGCCTGTATTGCCGTGATAGGATGCTTTTAATTCTTTCAAGAAGATACCCAAACTGCGGTGCAGGGTTACAGAATAAATCCTGAGGGGATTTGACTGACCTCGTCAGATACAGAAGTTACAGTTCTTGTTATAGAGGTCTTGCTTTATCTTTGTCTTAACCAGCCAGCAGAAAGGTA
>NW_004524620.1:12381723-12384728 GCF_000260255.1 Octodon degus | reverse complement strand
TCTTCCACAGCTCTGACCGGGAGCTGGCTAGAGAACTGTGACCCACTCATTCGGGGTGTTCCTGACTGAGTGTGGAAGAGCTGTACTTTCTTTTAAATAAAGATAGGCACCCTATAACACACTTATCAGTGAAGAAATGCACATATATGACATATGTAGACCCTGCTTAGGCAAGCTCAGGGACCATGGTTTGATCCCTGGTTCCACATGTCACGAAATTTAAAGGACAAAATAAAAGAAAACAATAGGAAACAAGGGAGTGGTTTGTGGAGCTGGGAAGGGGACCCGAGCATGGAGGGAGATGAGCGGGGGGAGGGGAAGGAGCAGCAGAAAGGACCAGGGTGCCAGTTCATGAGCCACACCACACGATGGATGCGTTCATTATGTGCTACAAATGTTTACTAATAATTTTTTTAAAAAAAGAGCTAAGAGCACGTGATTAGTGCAACAGTGGCTGCTATCCCGTACCTGTTCATTAAGTTATTTGTGTTAATGTTTGAGAATATTATTAGAGATTAAGCAGACCTAGAGATGACAGTTTTCCTGGTTCCTATAAACTACAGAACAAAGGTGAGGGCCCAGGCAGAGGTTTCCATGCTGTTTCAGATCTCTGCATTATATTATGGAATCTCCCTGGGGGGGGGGGGAATCATTTCTGTGATCCGAGAGATTCACACACCTAAAATACTAATTTCAATAGCTAAATTATTATAACCTTGTCATAAATAGAAATAGTTTAACTTCATGCATTTCTGGGGAGTCTTATGCCTGTTGCAAATATTTATGTTCGTGTGTCTTTTATCCATATTACTACTGAGTATAAGATTTATTATTATCTTGGCTATTACCTTGGGTCGTTGGGATAATGGTAGAAATCTCTGAATGAGTGGGATACTTTGGTAAGTGGAGAAATATAGATTTTTCTCAGTAGGCTGAAGAGAGGATTAAGTAGGAAAAACTACAAAACTATGATTGTTTTTGAAGAAATGTCACTACTGTTCCAGTAACTAGTGGACTGAGGGAAAGGAAATCCTTTGCCTATAATTTATTGAGATAAAAAGGGTAAGATTTATTTTTAAATAGGCAGATATGCTGGCATATGCCTGTAATCCCAGCACTCAGGTTGAGGCAGGAAGATCACCTCAAGTTCAAGGCCAGCTGGGGTTACATAGTAAGACCTTGTCTCAAAAAAAAAAAAAAAAAAAAAAAAGAGAGAGAGAGAAAATTTATTCTCATATTTCCTTCTCTAAGTGGTTGGTGACCGAAAAGACATCATCCACTAACACATCTTAAACTATGAGCTTCTTTAATAGCAAGGTTTCTTTTTCTTTTTTACCCCCTGAGGAGAGAATAGCACACCACAATTAATAAACAGTAAACATGCTGATTACAAATAGCATGAATTATAATAAAAGCCTGTGTACCTCAGAAATTAGGAAATAGTACACAAAAATACTGTGAAGCGTATCCGTAAGTGGAGATGATAGTTCCAGACCAGAGAGGAACTGGAAACAAAAATGGGGCAAAAGCAAAGCGCAAACGCGGAGGAGCGGGCAGCCCCAGCGCTGCAGCTGCAAGCCAGCCGGAGGAGGCTCAGTTACCTGCTATGAAACGCGTGAGCAAACAAACACAAGGAGAGAGGCCAACAGCTCATATGAATTTAAAATCCCTGTTTCTGCTTGTTTGCAGTCAAAGAAACTTACTCGGGCGGCCAGAAGCACCTAAGAAGGCTGCGTCACTGCTATTAGCTCTCAAGAGAACGCACGGGGAGATCATGTTAAAAATACACAGCAACGCCCGGACCACCTCTCCCCTTTGCATCCTCTCAAATGCCTTCTCCCTTTATGTTTTAAGAGCTCCAACTCCTTCACCTCCCTCAGCCTGGCCTGGCCATTCTTGCTTCTCTTACTTTTTCCTTCTAATTCTCTCTCAGTTGCTTGTTAGACAGACTTTCCCTGTCCTAAAGAATGAACACAGCGTAGACGTGTTCTAAGGAGATGGCCACTGGCCTGCGCCCTTCCTCGCGGTCTCCTCCAGCTCCGAGACGCTGCGCCCCACAGGGCTTTGGGCTGGCCCACAGGTGTCCTTCCACACACAGCTTTACACCTAGGGGTGTATCCCCAGATTGTGTGCTGCTTTTGAACTTGATATTAATGGAAACATACTTGACCTAGTTCTCCTTGGCTCCTGGTGTCCTCCATGTTCGTGATGTGTAAACACTTTCACAAGTATGTCTATAATTCATTAATCTTTATCGAATGTAAATATTCCCTTGAGTAAGTATACTGCATTTACTTCTCTAGTCTACTACTGAGGCCCACGTGGATTGACTGCAGCTAGAGCTGTCACGGAAACGCTGGCTCTGAGGAGCTGTGCACTCACTCCCAGAAGCTTGCCTCAGAGCACAGGGAGCCAGGTTGCAGGAGATGGGCATGCGACTCTGTGCCTGATAATTCCGTGATGTACTCTGATCATCTCTACCTGTAGTTTATTGCTAGGTTGATTATGTTGCATGAGATCTAACATGGATTTAGTGAGTTTTGGTTGTAACTCAAGGGCCTGGAAGTTTTCTCTCTGAGAATCATTTAATATCTAAATTTAAACTCTGTCTAACAGACAGTTGGGGTTTTATATATTGCTGAAACATCCATGACACAGAGCCACGTTAGCCTAAATTGTCACCTGACATTTGGGGTGCAATATTTGTGTTTGTGTGTAGGTATCTTAGTGAGAATCATTCTACTCTCAGTCAAGATAGAGAAAAATGTCCCTCACTGGAAGCACTACTTGGTTGGGAGGCCGTGGGGTCTCTGTTCTAACCACAGCGGGCTCTGGGCATGTGGCAGGTGGCTGCGGCTCATCCTGTCTCTGCTGGGCTTGTGTTTTATTCCTACTTATGAGCTCTAAGAATTTCTTTCAATTCTCAGATTAGGCATGAGTTCAGAATGTGATGTTAGTGTCCGTAAGCAGTCTTTCTGTAGGAGGCTGAAGCCGTATTTTGAGAA
>NW_004524620.1:12375688-12379712 GCF_000260255.1 Octodon degus | reverse complement strand
CTCCACTGTCGCTGTCTTCAAATGTAGACTGGCACAACCTCTATGGAAATCATCAAAAAGCTAGGATTGGAAATCCCATTCAGCTCAGCTATCCCTCTTCTGGGTATTTTTCCAAAAGAACTGAAAATATTATATCACATGATATATATGCACCTATGTTTATAGAAGCACAATTTTTCATAATCAAATCTTGGAAAAACCCAAATGCCCATGTCCTGATGAATGTATAAAAATGATGTGGTATTTTTATACAATGGAGTATTACTCAGCTATAAAGAAAGACAAACTTGAGGCCTTTATAGGTAAATGGATGCAAGTAGAAGCTATACTCATAAATCAAATAAATCAGACCCATATGTATGAACATCGTAATGTCTCCCTAGTATAAGAACCTGAAAGAATAAATAAAATCTGAAAGTTATAACAGAGATAGTAAAACAGAAGGAAACTGAACCTAAGGAATAAACAACCAAGATGAGAGAAAGGAAAAGAGGGAAAAAAGGGAGGGGGAAAATCACGCAAGTGCATATACAGGATAGCTGAGATGACTATGCTACTAATTCCATCACTTTGAAAATAGCAGTTATGTTTAAATTTTTCACTTTGACTAACTCCTTATACCAATATCTATAATCTGGGCAACTATATTGAAGACAACGATGTGAACGCACCAACCACAGCTGAGCACCTCTCATCTTGTTCTTCTAAACATGCGCCATTCCTAATGTCTTAGCAATTGTGATTATACTCTCTTTAAAATAAATTTAAGAAATAAAAAAGTAAAAAGGACAAGAAAATAAGGGTTATCGAAAGCAAATGATGTTCAATTATTTGTTCTATCTTGCACACCTATATCTGTTCATCTGAGCAACAGATTTATTACCTAAAAATAGGTAATATAACACCTATTGTTGATTTGGCGTTCTTGTTTTGAAAATGTGTACCATATGTATTGTTGTAAGTTACTCTGTTTCTGTCTTTGTTTTGCTTTTGTTTTTGGTTATTACTCTTTAAAAGCAAGTCAAATCAAATTTTTAAAAAATTAAAAAAAGAATCACAACACAAAATGAGGAGCATTTTGCTATTCAGCATAATTCACTCTAAATAATTAAAACAAATGCAACTTGACTTTATTAAATATAAGAGCAGCAGAACACGGAAATGAAACGTTAATTGCTAAAATTTTCATTTCCTGGCCAGGCCTTTGCTCAGTCCAACAATTATTCTGCATTATTGCAATCCTATAAATATCTCAGATTTGTAGAGATTCATAATTTTTTAAAATATATTAGGTACCTCATTAGGTTTGAGTACCTACAGAAAAACTACTTCTAAACTGATTGTACATGCTTCTCTATGTTTTAGAAGTAAAAAATGTTAACTCATTTGTAGCAGTTGCAGCTGAGAACCTTCCTGCCTATTGGAGTCAGCATTATTATTCTCTGTTTGCATGAGAGGGAAGCAAGTTCAAAGGCTTGGGGAGCACACTGGGGGCGCAGGCCCCGACACACCCCCTCCGTGGGCTTCACGGCCTACCCATGTCTCCCCTCCGCAGCGTAGCAGCGACCTGGGGGCGACAGCCCTCTCGGCATAAGAAGTGCCTCACGCCTCTCTGCAGCCCGCAACAGAGACCTCTCCTCAGCTGGGACTGCAGATGATGCCAAAGTGCACATAATTGTGTGCAATGGATTTGCAGTGCAGGCTGGAGCTTGTTGGTGACTCCACTGAGCCCGCTGAATTCGTTTGGTCAGGCTTGGTGCCTTCATTCAATGAGCTACAAATTCTCTGGAGCTTTGATTTGCTTGCAAAAATACCAGAATTCAGCATGAGAATCTTTCCTTGCATGGAAACTAAATCAGTTTGATGTTGCTCTTCATAACTTTGCTCCTTGGAGGACTCCAGGGGATTAAAAGTTGGAAAAAACCAAGTGGTTTTGGAGTGTGATACAAACAACTACAGATCCTGAAAAATTAAATTTTCTTTATTATTTGTTTTAAAGAGCAACACATCATCACATTCAAAGTCATTTAAATGGAAGGGGCTACCATTCCCCCTCACAGAAGCCTAACCCACAAACATATCGAAAAACAGCTTCCACTTTAACAAAAAAAAATCACAAAAATATTGGATGTAATGTTTAATTAATAAAACTCTGGTGAAAATTGAGAAGATATCAAGTGAAACTCAGTTAAAGGAAGCACAGCAACATTTTAATAGCAGTTATCTGGAGAGTGGAATGATGACAGATGAGTTCTCTGTTCTTTTCTCTACTGCCTAAATTGTCTATGAGTTTAATACTCTTTATAATAGAAAAATATACTTACTGGGAAAGAAGCCGAGCTATGCTACACTGGTTTTGTTTCCTCTCTTGCCACTCACAGTCTGCTATCAAATGTTAACCCACCCACAGTGCAGTCCACACAGGAAGGAAAGCAGCGCCGTCTTGGATCTTATTTATTTATTTATTCACCTATTTTTGGTACCAGGAATCGAGCTCGCAGCCTGGCGCTTGCCAGGTGGGTGTTGCACCACTGAGCTGTACCCCAGGCCCCCGTCTTGTATTTTATCCGGCTTCTGCTTTCCACACGACTCAGAAAAGATTTCACAGTCTCATCTCATGACTCCGATCACCATTTTTTCTGAGAGCTGTTTCTTCCCAGTTATTCACTACTGACATTTTCCCATATTAAGATTTACTTGTTAGGTAATATGAAAAGCAGAATATGGGAAGTTTACAGAAGAGTTTTGGGTCCGTCTTCCTATGGCAGCACACAAGTCCTCCCTGGGTGAGAAGCGCACTGTCAGGGAGCCCCCTTCACGCCAAGCACTGCTCCTGTTCTTTGTGACCCTCTAACGTGAAACTCCCCGGGAAGAGGAGCCTGCCACCCGCCGGGCTGTCAGTCCCTGGTCAGCGATCCAGCTGTGGGACTTTCTCTCATTGAGGGTGGACGCCACGCATTCTAAGGGTGCAGGGACATGGAGAAGACAGGGGCTGGGAGATCATGGGAAAAGAGAAGCGCCCACAGCCGTGCTCTTCATGTGCAGGGGGCCTTAGGAGGTCTGGCTGAGGATGGGCCCTCATTCTGCACCAGCACAGTACATCCACACAGTGCGCATGCACACATGTGTTTGCATGTATGTTATGCAGTCATATGTAGTTATTAGAAAAATGGAATACAGATTGGCTTGATTTTTACCTACAATTACTGGTTAAGGCCATAGAAAGATATCTGCTTGTAGCATTCACCTTAAAATAAAAGGGGAAGAGGCCCAAATTGCTTAATGTCATCAAACTTTAACACTTGATTGAATGTCTGCTTTAGTCAATCACAATAACCCCTACCAGTGAGCTTATAATATTTGGAAGTATTCTTATGACTACAGTTGAAGTTACGTGGTCACACACAAACTCACACACAAACGTTAATAGCAGTATTATTTGCAATAGCCAAGACACTTGGCAATCCAAATACTCACTAACTGACGGAGAAAGAAACAAGTAAGGAACATGCACACAAAAGAATATTACCCAGGCACAGAAAGGAGCGCAGCGCTGATCTGTGTTAGAGCACGGATGCATCTTAGAAACACTATGTAGGTTTTTAATCCAGACACAAAAGGACACACACGACACAACTACATTTATGTGAGCTGTGTATAATAGGCAAGAAGGGCACAGAGGACAGGAGAAGTGGGATTGGTGGCTTACTCCACATGCAGGCTCCTTTCTAGAGTGATGGGAACATTTTGAAATTAGTGGTTATTATTGCACAATATTGTAAATGTAATAAATTCACAGGATCTTGCACTTTCAAATGTTCTTTACATTACAGAAGTGTTATCACTATAAATATTTTTAAAACAAGTCTTGTTGGCCCAGTTTTCCAACTGAATGTGTGAGGACCGAAAAACAGCTAAATGAACTATCATTTCCCTCATAAGAATATTCTAGATGTGGAAAACCTGTCCTGCGGCTAGCCAGGTCTGGCAGAGCTGCAGCTCGGGCCGGACCCCGCCTGCTCAC
>NW_004524620.1:12372531-12374883 GCF_000260255.1 Octodon degus | reverse complement strand
TTGTCGTTGCTCACAGCTGGCAAATGACATTAGTGAAGCTATGATCTGTGAAACACCCAGTGGTTTCCTTCAAGCAAACCCTTCCACAAGCGCAGTAAGTGGTGAGTTCAAAGCCAGTCTCGGTGGTTGGTCATTTCACCAGAGAAGTGGTGCTCGCAGTGCACCAAGCTCTGACGAGGCTTCCCGTTCTCACAAGGTCGCTGCAGAAGCCTACAAGAAAGAGTCCCAGAATTCATGATGGCAGAAGGACAGGCTGCCCAACAGGTGCTTAACTGCTATGAAAGAGCTTTTCTGGAAGAAGATGAGAAACAGCACCTGTATCACGTAGGAGAAAAAGCCACAGCCTATAAAGGACAGATCGAGCCTTTCTCTGTGTGCAAATGCAAGCGCTGATCTGGAGTTGAAGCCCCCACTGGTGTGGCCTGCCCTGTGGAGGGCCAAGGGGACACTCAGTCACAGGCAGTCATCCAAGCAATGGCCGCACAAGGTGTGCTCCCAGTGAGCAAGCGTCATGCGCACTGTTATAAAGTGTCTTTCTGACAACCAGCCCCCTGCCAGGTGTCTGAGGGACAATGCCTGGAAGACTCCCCACCTTGGTGTACGATGTGCACGCTGAGCGTGATCTCAGAAAGACCATATTCCCCACCCTGCCAAGCACAACACATGTCACCTGTTTTGCAGCCTGCAGCCCAGCAGGAGCTCTGCCGATGCCACAAGCTGTGTGCAGAGATGCTCCTCACTGAAGAGACATCCTGGACTCCTTGGAAGAGTTCTAGGGAGAACATTTCGGTATCCTCCACTGCACTGGCCTCTTTGGCAAAGGCTAGGAAGACACGGGGTGCTGGCCCTTAGGCCTGGGCTGGAGGAAACTGTGGCCAGAATGGTCCCTGAATGAGCCTCTGCACGGTGTGACACACAGGGAGTGTGGGAGACTGAGTTCAGGGATAGGGTGTGGGTCTGAGCAGTGGTGGTGCTTGTGGGCCACAAGGGGGCATGATCAGAGAAGAGCTTGCTGCACGCCAGAGTGAGGCGCAGCCGCACTGGGTGACAGCATTCCACTGATGAAGAGGATGACAGGAGGTTGGTGGTGATGTGGCAACAGCCACTAGAGGGACATGAGTGGGTAGCAGGATGTCTCTGAGGAGCACTACCCCAATAAAACTGTAATAAACAGAGGGTTGAAGCTGATGGACAATTCCAGAGGGCTGTGCAGGGAAGGAGAAAACAGGTGATGGTAGAGAGATCTTTGATCAAAACGAACCTTGCATTGAAGACACAAAGAAGGGAGGAAATCCCTGAAGGAGAGTCCCCTGATGTCCTTCTGGGCTAAGGTCTTCTCCTCTGAACACTAACCTCCTCACCACCGGCCTGCTGTTCTTCACGCCAGAAGTTGTCACAGGCAACGTTAGGGTTCTCACTCTTCATACTCCACTGTACCTTGTTTCACATTTTTGTGGCTAGAAAAATGCGTATGATTCAGAAAGAATTGACCTTATTTCCATTGAACCTTGTGGGAACAGTAGGATTTGGTTTGTGACCAGAATGACGGAATGAACACAAAGTGTGAATTGAGGTGCTGCCACGCTTGGGTCAGCCTTGTCCAAATCCTGGCGCTCACATTCACGATTCAGAATGGGAGGACTGAGAAGTGGAGTGAGCGGGAGGATGGCCTGGGCAACAAGGAAGTGCCTGTGACCCTCTTAGGTGTCTAAGCCAAGGGAGGGTGTGCAGGGAGCCGGGGTGGTCTCCCGGTCTGAAATGCCAAGCGTATCAGCCAATAGAGCAATCCGTGCAGGCGTGGATTTACAGTACTGTACATGAAAACCGTCATTTTTATGCTTTCCCATGCTACTTATGGAAAAACAAATGAATACATATTTCACCCTGCGGCTGCCAACACCTAAACTATTGCACTTTTGAGATTGCATCTGGCCACATTTGAGAACAAATACATACTAGACATAAAATTGAAAAGTGTCCTTATGAAACTTGAGGGAGTTGACAAATCTAGTGATGGGACAGGAATGCTCTACAGCTGATCTCTGCTTGCAGAATACGTCCTTGGACTCTTGGGAAACACCCAGCTATTCCTCTGCTTAGAGAACCCTGACCTAGAATCCCTTCCCTCTGCAAACCCGTAAGTAGGGGAGCACCGTCCTTGTGTTTGAACTTTCCGCTGAAGTAAAATGGAATATGTTAGTATCGCCTTTGCCAAAGGAGTTACCAATAGTTGACCCTTAATATATCTTTAATTAAAGCTCTGCATAAAGACTTTCAGTTTTTCAGTAGACTTACTCTCACTTATTCAAAGAATTACTTTCCTCAGAGTGGCCCTTCCTGTCAAGCTCTCCA
>NW_004524620.1:12369013-12371401 GCF_000260255.1 Octodon degus | reverse complement strand
AGATGGATAGTGGCACGTTGGCTCACAAACTCACTTGTCTCCACAATTCTGGCTGCAAACCCAACTCAATAAGAACCACATCAAGCTTCCTCACAAGGGGAACACTGATAACCCTGGAATTTGATTCGCTTCTCCAACTTGGTTTGCAATCAGAATTGTGGAAAGAATCAAGGTTTTGCTATATGCCAAGTCATTTCAGAAAGCTACATTGAAATTTTTTATACAAATGTAAAGAAACACAGACTTGATAGACACCTATCATCATTTAGTAATTGCTCCTAAAGTTTCAAATGATTGGCATTGCTTAATCTTCATAGCACAACCTGAAAAAGGTGCAAGGTGCTACCTACTACTAAGAAACCCCAAAGAGATGAAACCGCAGGACTTGCAGACCTCCCCAGTGAGGGTCGTTTGGCCCTCGGAGCGAGGACTGCGCCCACCAGGAAGTAGAGTACACGACATAAAGTGCCTTTCCTGGCTGGCCTAGTGGTGCAGGCCTCGGAGGCAGAAGCAGGAGGACCTCACACTCTATGCCAAGCTGGGCGACTTAGTGAGAGCCTGTGTCACATGAAAGCATAAAGAATGGGCTGGGATGCAGCGCTGTGTAAGGCCCTGGTGCAGTTTCTACTGCAGCACCCCTGAAGACGCGCGCCTTTCCTCTTTTCTCAGTCTATCTGCAGCCCCTTGTACCGCGGGACCTCACACCATCCTCCCGCCTTCCACGTCTGTGTCTCCCCTCTCTGTGTTGGCGTCACTCATGTCTTCCACAATTTTCTTAAAATTAAAAAGGAAATTCCAGCCGTGGTGGTCCATACTTGTACCCCAGCTCTTGGGAGGCTGAAGCAGGAGGGTTGCTGTGAATTCAAGACCAGCCTGGCCTACACAGCGAGAATAAAACATCAAAATAGGTAATAAAGAATGACATCTTGACTATTATGGTACATCTGTGATCTTTCATCAGGAGAAATGCATTTTTATTCAAAATATAGCAACAACGGACCTGGAAGAGCAGCGAAGTTTCTGGACCATCCTCCCAGGGAAGCCAGCACTGTGGGACCGGGGGCTCTTTGTTGCTACCTGTATAGTAACCAGATATGCAAAAGCCTCAGAGGGAAGATGGTGCGCGTCTCGCCTTCTCCAAGGGTACGTTCTAAGCGGCGCGGGAGGTGGCCGACACGCAGACAGCGCCGGCCTTACACACGCTGTGCTCTTACTCACGTGTGTATTCAGGGTAAAGTTATCAGTTAAGCACAGAGAATCGCAGCAGTAGCTCACTGAAGCACACGAATTATAGTGACAGACTATAACATTATGTAAAGTGTGTGAGTTGTTCATTTCTCAAATTTTCGTTGAACATTTTGGATCACGGTGACTGGTGTACCTTAATCCCAGAATCCGAATCCTGTCCTGGGGAGGGCAACTGCGCTGTGCGCACTCACATTTATTTCTATTTTAAAAACTTCTGAAATATCTAAAGGTATATTGACAGGTGATTTGGCCGATTAAATTATGGTAAATGCATAGAAGGGAAGATTGTACGGGGATTTTAAGGGGTAATGTAAAAGTTTTTATACGAGACAAATGTGTATGCTATATTTTGCTGTGGAATGAAAAGTATGCGAAGTGTGATCTTATTCTAATAAAAAAGAAAATCGATATCTAGAGATCTGTACACATACAGAGAAAAGTCTGGAAATACACACTACACAGTGACACCCGCTTTTGTGAGGTTAAATTCTAACCCTATTTTTTTAATATATGATTCCATTTTCCAAGGTTTTTTTGGAATATGCACGCACTAATCCTATAATGAGAGAACCGGAGACTAGCCTCATTCCGGAGGAGACTGAATTTCGCACACCTGCCTCCCTGCCCGCACTAGGATGGCGACCCGAGCTTCAAACCTTGACACGTCTAGAACCGAAGCCTAGGTCTATGACTTTCCACCGCCCCCTGGTGGCACACAGTGGTAATTTTATGGGTGTCCTTTTCAGCTACACTTCATCCAAACATCACCTAAATCAGATAGATGGCAGTTTTGTGACCGAGGGCACACCTGTTCGTATTCACTTTGCCCTAAGCTTCACTCTGATGGATTAAGCCAGAACAATCTTATCGCCTAAACATCTGTGTATTTTATTTTAAAAGTAGGTAAAGCTGTCGACCCAGGTGATGTGTGAAAAAATTTGTCATAGATGTTGTGCTAGAACTCAAAACCTGCTTCAGTTTGAGTCATGGAAAAGAAAGAAACATGACCGAGTCTGGGCTGGGCGTTTGTTTTACTTGAGCTAAGCAGAAGCAGATGCTTGGAACCGCGGGCACACCGTGCGTGCCCATTTAACGGGCTCCCTTACTGGAGAGGCCATTCGCACAGCAGTGACAATGAAG
>NW_004524620.1:12365661-12367094 GCF_000260255.1 Octodon degus | reverse complement strand
GGCAGCCACTGGAAGTGCAGAACGAGGAAGCTCTGACCAATAGGAAGGTCGAGGTCAAGCTCTCCCGCAGGTCTGCCTGTCTTGTCCCAACAGTTCTTTCCTCTGTTGGTCTTTGCACAGCAATCATTTACAATTATGCTTTTAGGGATGACACTATCCAACGCCCCCTTGGGAACACATGTCACTAAACGCGACTTCTCTCATCACATTTCCCGACAGCCTCGGGATGAAGCAACAGTGATTTCATGACAGTTCTTGTGGACACGATCCTTCTCTGGCCAAAGACACGACTAGTCACACCTTGCAAGTGAATCGTTAAGACACCGAGGAAGCCCTCCACATGCAGTTCAGACACCTTCAGTGAATTATTTTAGAACCTGAGGTTTGGACCACACACACACACACACACACACACACACACACACACACACGACTTTGGTCTTTCAGCCTTAAGGTAATTCTGCTCTCCGCCCACGGGAGCGGGCCTTCCTTAAAGCTGCCAGAAGATGCAGCGCCTTGCGTCAGCTTATTAATCTGGAGCAAAGCGGTTGTTTCAAACCAGAAAATCATGCTTAGGCAGGCCACTTATTATTTAATGTCTCTTTGCAACTTTAGTTATTTTAAGACGAGGAGGCTACAAATGGGCTAATAAATCTCATCCTCGTGCTGTTTATGCAGGACACAAGGCCCCACCTCTGAGAGTCACGCAGGAGCAATTTGACCTCCTGTACACATCTATATAATGCCACGCTGTGCCAGTTCTCCTCAGACAAAAGTCTATGGAGTTCTTGCCACTTGTTCTTTTAATAAAAAATTTGAAAATGTCATAGTCTGGATTTTGCCTAGAGACCAATAATGGCCCTTGCCAATTCCATAAAACAGGAAGGTGAAAAACTGCTCCTTCGATCCACTTCTGTCTCTAATAATCGAAGGTCTCTGTCTGGCCACAGCAAAAACATACACCCTCTTCAGGTCAAGGAACAGAAGAAACTCCAGAATTTTCCATTTTGTTATGATGGTTTCCAGTATGAGATAATTAATGCCAAAACAAACTCCAGAATTTGTTTTATTCCTACAAAGCCATATGTGGAATCAAGAATACCCCCAACTTTCCTTTCTGGTAACTGTGTTGTATTTTTAGATCTAAACTCTTGGGTTTTCAGAGAAAAAAAGTTTTCATCTTGTTCCTCTCTCTTCTCGATAGTCAAAGAACCTTTATGTTTGCAGGGACAACAGTGACAACTGGCCTCACCTTTTCCCAGCCGAACTCACTACTTTCTGATTTTTTTCATCAGGACCAAATCCTCAAAGTATATTATAAACTTTCTTTTCTTTTTCTTCCCTTTGCCCCTAGCAGTAGCAGCTGCTCCTTCTCCACACAGCTCCCCTCCGGGGGCCTGCAAGAATCAAGCCGTTGTTCCCGGTGTGCAGCT
>NW_004524620.1:12362083-12363344 GCF_000260255.1 Octodon degus | reverse complement strand
GCTATGCTGGTGTCACATAAATCCTTCCCAGAGATAAAAAGGTTTTATTTTTTATGCGTGTATGTGCTTTTATTATAAGAAGATTTTCATTTTGATATGATATTCTAATTTAAAATGTGGAATTCTTCTTTGCTTTAGTTCCTTAGAATTGTGTATGTCGGTCATGACCCTGGTGGTCGCAGTAAAAAGCCCTGCAATTCCCATGCCAAGTTTCAGAAGTTCTGTGTCTATCCACACGGTAACAATATTCCCACAACCAAATTCCTGCTACCAGAAACACCAGATAGTTCAAACTTAGCCTCGCACCCAGGGAAATGCTCTTGTCTCTCACAAGTGAATTTCTTTCTAAATTCCTGGGAAAGAACTATGATACAAGATGAAGTAATATATTTTACTACATATAACTCATTGTTCTAGAGGAGAGGGGGAGAGCACTCACACAGAAGTGGGGCGACGAGGGCACGCTTCTCTGTCACACAAAGTGCCCACCCGCAGAGCTTCAAAGAACAGTCACGGGCACTGCAGCGGGCTTCTGTGCTTTCTTCCCCTCCGAACAAACACTTTCTTATTCTAGAAACGCAGAAGAGTTCTGAGACAAGAAGGCACGTCCACAGGAGAGCGCATGCAAGCCGGGGGGCGTGCTGGGGCCCGCGTGTTCCCACAGGTGTGTCTCCTCGAGGGCAGACGCTGCTGGCTTCAGGTTGAACTTCTTAGGTAGCGGGTGTGATGATAAAGACCTGGGAGGGAGCGAGGTAGCCGGAGCACTTTCTCTGCTCTCTTGTTATTTCATTGATTGCTTAGGAAAAGAAAATCATTTCTTGCTCTGTTTCTTCATTTAAAGAGAATATAATCCAACTAACCAAAATCTAAGACCATTTTCATTTTCAAAGTTTTATTAAGAAAAGCTTACTTTGCAATTTCATCAGGGAAACTGTATTTTTTAAAAAAATCCCTTGGAGCCTAAAGCACTAAGTAGGATATCATTTCCTAGACGCCTTTCCGTGCCAGGCACTGTCCTGAACTTTTCCTTGTGTATCTGACCTCTGCAGTCACCCTCAGCAGTAGCTGTGATTCCCATTTACACATGGGAAAACTTACTTATCTATAGCCCCTCAGCTCCTAAGTGGAAAATCTCGCATGCAAGCCCAGCTTGCGGGCTCCAATTCTTGTCACCAAGCAATGCTAAACTTCCGACCCAGCTCTGAGGAAGGCGGGGACTGGAGACCCTGAGGCTGACACTGGCCACGCTGGGCTCCCAGGG
>NW_004524620.1:12360255-12361521 GCF_000260255.1 Octodon degus | reverse complement strand
GTGGCGTCTGAGATGCGCACGCAGCTCCGCTCACCCCGGGGCGCGCGTTCCCCACTCGCGCTCTTGCCGTCTGTTTGCTTCGGCAGTGCCCACTGTGCCAGCCGCCTTGAGACTCTGCTGCCAGGGATCTGGAGCCAGCAAGGAGCTGGAAATGAGCGTGAAGCTGAGGAGGAGGAGAGCGTACCCCGTCTGGGTGGCCGGGAAAAGCCTTTAGGGACAGCAGCAGCCGAGTCGCGGCGCTCCCTCCCAGTGTTGTCGGAAGCCTGGACCCTTCCTCAAGCGCGGCACACCCTCGGCAGGGCCCCTGGAGAGTTGCTTAAGCGGCTCTTGGGGTGCTGCAGCACGCGCAAGCTCCCCTCGGAGCTTCCCCTCCGCGGGACTCTGAGCTCAGATCAAGTCTCCCACGTTGGTCTGTAAATATGTGGTGTGCTCAGGCCTGGTGCCTGCTGCTCTCGCCGCTCCACCCCGCCTGGCTGACCACTCTTGTCTTCCGGAGGGCCCGACCGCGCCATCAGCGCTCATGGCCAGCTCTGGGGCGTAGTAGCTCCCAGGCCCTTGGCATCCCAAGGACCCTGGAGTGCTGTCCTCCCTGCGGAAACCAGAGCCGAGGCTGTCCTCCCCATCACAAGGTTGTCTGCGCCTCTCAGATGTGCCTAACGCTCGTAGGCTCCACAGACATAGTGCAGGACGTGTCCTTACAAATAATTGAAGTTATAAAACAGCAAGAGTCAGGAAAAGTTGGGTTATTCTGTTGAGGATCTGAAGAGTTTTATGAGAAGGACACTGAGAATAAGCAAATAAAGTAATCATATAGCCTAACAAATTTTGGTTAAACAAAATCTTTAGTATTTGGATGAATAAAAACCTAAATTTTGGAGAGTACAACATTTTCCACACTTATGACAATGAAAATTGGTCTTAAGCTGCATAGAGCTTTTGCAGATTATTAGTCAATATTTCCACTAAAAGGTCTTTCTGTGAAAAGTTGATGATTTAGTACTTAGTACTAAAAAGGAGGGCGGGGAGGTAGCTCAGGGGCATAAGTGCCTGTCTGACAATCGCAAGGTTCTCAGTTTGATCCCCAGTACCAAAAAAATAAAATAAAGTAAATAAAAAGGTTGTATATATAGTTGGGATGCAGTAAGATATCCTATAAGACCTTAAGAGAAATTTCTACACAGGGGATCGTAAGCCCTGCCACCCAGGAGAGCACACAGGCCTATCACATTTTCAAGAGGCAAAGCGGTTTTAGCAACAGATTGAGCC
>NW_004524620.1:12356196-12359446 GCF_000260255.1 Octodon degus | reverse complement strand
TCTGGAGTCAGTTTCTTTTCAACTAAAGATGTGGAGAGAAGTCTCTCTCCCTGAGTGATGAGAACGCTGATGTGAATAGGCTCCTTTCTCTACCTCTTTCTCAAAGCTAGACTTTTTCTTCTGTCAAGCATTAAAAAGATTTTCAGTATTTTAACTTATAGCAAACAAAGACTCAAAAATTTAGTACACAGATCTTCAAAGGCCTCAGCTTCTTTGATTAGCCACCACCACTGAAAGGAGAGGAGCTCAACATAAACCAAGTTAAAAATTACCAATAGAGATGCAGAAAATTTAAACACTTGAGTACATGAACAGATATTTGTGAACAGTTGGGTTGCAGACACTGAAACTTAATAACCAACACTAAGTGTTGTAAGACAGGGCTAAAAGAATGATCTATACATTGTCAAAAATAGTTATTTAAAAAAACTCAAAGAAAAATCACGGGAAGATTGCCTTCTTTTCCCTGTCCTTTATTGGGCTCATGCTGTATTGCTTCAGTTCTTTGCACTGGGGCTGACCTGCTGGAGAAAGGAAAGTGTCAAAGGAATAGAGGAAATGGGAACGCAGGAAGGCTCGAGCCGCAGTGGTGGAAGCACAGTGGCATGGAGTTTTAATTTGTTCGTTTGGTTACTTAATGCACATGTCATTCTGCAGAGCTGGGTACAGACAGAGCACAGCGTCATGTTGTATTTTATGCTCCATAAATATAAACCAAAACAAAGTGGACATTAAGAAAATGGATACTTTACTTAAAAGCAAATAAAACCTCATATGAGCTTTTCATTCTACACATTCTTTTGACTTTATGCACAGTTGGTTCAGCTCTTTGGTCATCTTTCTATTGTTCATCTTATTCTAGGTCTGCATGACTAGTGGAGCAAGTGTATTCATGAAGAGACACTGAGCTACAGTTTGACATACAATATTACAATGATTTTGAGTTTTTCTGTGGCGAGATAGATGGCAGGTAGAACTGAAAGGATTTCTAAAATAATGAGCGAATGTGAAGTATTACTTAATGTGCACTGTTTAAGTTTTAAGTATTGTACTTACAAATTATTATCTAAATTTGAAGTTACAAAACTGAATGATAAATGCTATGATACAGGGAATTGGAAGAGCTTGTCCGGTATATATTCTCAGTGAAGAAGACCAGGAGATGCCCTGTAACTAAAGTAATTTAGGATAAGAAATTTGAATGATGAGGGTCAGGATGCTGGAGACCACGGGGACGAGTGTTTATTGGATGAATGTGACACCATAAGTGAAAATCCAGGTCAAAGTCAACTTCCTAGGATGGGATATTTTTTCAGATGACTGGAACACTGAGCATAGGGGACTAGAGGTGTGGCAGGACCAGCAGTGAGGAGCTTTGCAAATCATAGAGGAGATTTGAGTTTGAGGATTTGGAGCTGCTGAACTACTTCAAAGGGAGACTACAATGACTCATGTCATGCTGTAGAGAGACCAAGCCCGAGCATATGGGCTGCTTTGCAGAATGTGGTTGCCTGTTGAGGGACATCAGGGTCTGGTCCAGGGTGGTGACGGTAGAGGCAGTGGGGTTGAAGAAAACATGAACAAAATGGAAAGGCAGACTTTAAGTGGGTTTTATAGAGCTTAGTGATTTCTAGGATTATAGGAAGCATGGGAAGAGGAAGAGACTTTAAAAATGTAAGAGGAATGGTTTCAATTTGGGCTGTGCTGGATTTGGAGTCTGTGTAGATTTGTGAGGCAACTGGATATGTGTTTAGATTCACAACTAAGGATAGTTACCTGGGTTAAAGATGTCGACCCAAGGATAATAAATACGTGGAGGAATGGGCAAAGAAAACATACCAGACAACAAGATGGGAAGCAACATTGGAAAGACAGAATACACCTAAGGAACCAGTGGCATTAGGAAGCTTTGAGCGTCCCTTACTTAGGGTTCCTCCATCAATGTCACTGAGAGATTTTAAGAAGGAAATGATCAACAATGCGAAGTGTGGACAGTGCTAACTCTGCAGGGTCCAGTGGCTTTATCAGCGAGGAGGGCACTGCTGATCACGCAGGGCAGGGCGGAAGCCAGGAGACAAGAAGGGAACGCAGGGTCACACGAGGCATCAATGGGATACTGCTGAGCACTGGAGGGTGCGCCGGGCTGGTGGTGCTGTGTTGGAGTAAGATGGGAGAATTGGCTTAAAAACACCAGAAAAGAACATATGATTAACTATAAAAGAGCAGGGAGAGAAAGCCACCCATGGAAAAGCAGTCGGATACGCCGGTAACACTGAGGATCTGGGAGGAGGCAGACCGCTCACTCATAGGAGAAGGAGCCCATGATGTTGCTTGGTTTTCTTCAGTTCCTTAGGATCTGAAAGTTTTTGTATCCCTTCATCTTTGCCCCATTTCTAGAGCCAGGACAGCCTTGCCACCCCCACAGCTGGCTGAGCTGTTAGCGCCTGACACAGAGGGAGTCCAGGGTCATTGCTGGGTTGGGAAGAAGTTTGGTCAAATTCCAAATTTACATAATATGACTAGTGCTTATGCCTTTCCTTGTTACTGTATCTGCAGATGCAGCGCCTTGAAGATATATTCACAGTAGGTCACCGAGAGGGAGGGCTTTCCTGTCACTTGCAGCACCAGCGGCTATCCATGCACTAGAACCAGCTAAGTTTTAAAAACTTGGCTTTTGTTTATGCTAGAATTGTTAAAAATGAAACAAATGCCAGAATTTCTCTCCTGGAGTCAAAATCTTTGTTTTGCCATGTATTAGCCCCTTTGTCTTGGGTTTGTTGCCCTTTTAAAGTCAGTTTCCTCGTTAGAAAGGAGGATATTAGCAGGGAGAAATAATGAGAGTAAAAACAGATGCATTTACTCATAAAATGAATCATTAACAATAAGGATGTACAGCAACGTGTGGCATGCAGTGAGGCCTACACGAGGGACGGCGCTGTGCCCAGCAGCGGGTGGGTGGCTAGAGGAAGGTTGGTACTTGTACATCAGAGAGGGCTACACTGCTGAAAAGGGATAAACTCGAGTCATCTGTAGTCAAATGGAAGTGTCTTGAGACCACAGTGTTAAGCGAAATAAGTTAGACACAAAGGCTCAAATATCCCAGTTTCTCTTTTATAAGAAACACAGAGTATAAATAGTGAAATAAAAGTAAATAATAGGAAGTTAGGTGAACTTTCTCAAATGGGAAAGACACCAAGAGAAGGAGTGAGAAGAGGGAGAGGGGCTGAAAGAACTGAGCTATGCCCGCACA
>NW_004524620.1:12351095-12352115 GCF_000260255.1 Octodon degus | reverse complement strand
TATAAAATACTACCATTAAAACTAAGAAATTCAAATTTGTAACCTAGCCAACAAAACAATATAGGATATAATTTCAGGATGAAAGTAGAAAGAGAAGCACTTTAAACAAGGCAGGATAAGATGGTTTTTGGTATAATTTGTTTCATGATTTGCAAAGAAGTATCATAAGGACCGATCTCACGCATGTCTGTGCGCATGTGTACAAGCAGTTGGCTGAGGAGACTTAGAGCCTCTCTGGGCTGTGAGCTCTTCCGGAGAACAGGGGAACTCAGGTCAACAGCTAACAGGTAGACTGGAAGTAGTAGTTGCACCCCTGTAATCCCAGTGCTTGGGAAGTTGAAAACAGGAGGAACACTGTGAGTCCCGTCTGTGTAGTGAGACCCTGTAGACTCTGCACTAAATACATTTTTTAAAAAGTGCTAACTGGAGGCTGCAGGGCCCCCCAGAACGCAGATGGGCAGGCACACCCCCAGAACCCAGATGGGCAGGCACACCCTCCCTTACTTCGATTGCTCACTGACACCGTAAGAAGGTACTCTTCTTCCCTTCTTACAGGTGATCTAAGGAAGCCAGCAAACAGGCCTAATGCTTCGAGGGCAGTCCAGGGATTGGCTTGGGTTTGATCTAGGATGGTTTCACTTCAAAGCCTAGGAAATCGCCATTCTGACAGTGTCTTCTCTTGGGTATTGTGAAGCCAGCTTACTGTCCTAGACCAGGACAGACCCTGTAGAGTTCTGTGGTCTTGTCTGATCACTCCAGCTACCTAATCCTTTTAATTTCTGCCATTTCTTTCAAATTTTTGTGGTAGGCAAAATCATCCTTGTAAAAGTAGAATCTGTTATCAATTTAGATCACAATACTAGGAATTGGGAAAAATAAAGTCAAATTTCATATGAAATTTTTAATAGTTGGCATGTTAAAATCAATAATGCCTTGAAATGGTGTCATTAAACTTACTCGAATAAGAACATTATTTTCTCCAGGACTGGACACCGGGCAAACACGCTTCTGCTGATGAGC
>NW_004524620.1:12342015-12346983 GCF_000260255.1 Octodon degus | reverse complement strand
GATAGAGAAGGAAGATGGCAGTAGATAGAGAAATCGAGGTCTTGTGGCAAATGGAAATTTGTTTTCCTAGAACTGTTTTAATGGTAATTTAAAGTTTGTGCCACAAACACAGTTAGTATAAAGTTTTCAATAATTCATTCACTGTACAATTCTTGGGAACTTATTTTTTGTCACCATATGTCATACATTATAATACTAAGGCATGATCTAGGACTAATTCCCATTGTTCATTCAAATTCAGTTATAAAGTTTTACCTTAGAGTACATTCATGAAAGATGAACAATTTCATTTCGGCATCCCAGGAGCCACTAAGCTAAGGCACTTTACGGCTTATAGACTCAAGACCAAAAGCCATAACATAGCACCAAAGATCAGCCTACCATTCTGGATTTCCCCGAAAAAACATTTTTATCCTTATCCCTTACTGTCCCATGGATATTTCCTATTAACCAGCCACAGTACTTCTTGTGGCCCATTCACAGAACTCCTGTGTTTTCACAACTTTGTCACCTTGTGACACTGTTCATTTTACCTCTGATGTAAAGCTCTACTTTCTCTGTTTATGAGCACCACCAGAACAAAGCCCACTGGAAATACACCCTGAGAATGCTACGCCCTTCATGTCATAGTTACCTAATTCTTTGTCTCTCCTGTCCTACCAGTACCTCCAAGAGCTGCCCCGGGCAAGCCCATTTTGGACAATGTCTATGCTGAGCATGTGTAACCGTTTCTGGTTTGCTGTGGGCACCCAATAAATGCTACCTAATCCATGATTTTATACCTCCACTTCTAAGAAAGCCACACATTTCTTAAAATACAGCCCATCACAGGTCAGCGCTATAGCTAAGGCCCTGCTGCTCTACAACTTGACTCACCTGGTCCATAAGGAGTTACTGCTGATGACTTCCACAGCATGAATTTGAATCCCAGTGTCACTTCTTATTATTGTATAAACTTGGGATGTCATCTAAAAACTTGTATAACTTGGAAATAATATTTTCCTGGGAAGACTATTATAGAGATGAAACACCTGACATATAGCTGGTGTTCGATGAGTGAACCAACAAGGTTTATCTCTGGAGTAACATCAGGCTCTGTGACCCACGTGGAAAGCAGAGCCCAGAGGAGCTGGATTAGGTGAGAGGCACTTAATTAGGGCCAGGGTTCTTCCTTAAAATCTGATTTTTCTAATACCTGATTTTAAAATATGCAGGTAGGTGCTGCATTTATATCTGCTCCTATAAATTCTGCCATACTTTTCCCTCCTACCCTTTCAGTGTGGCAAATCATGTTTTCCTCTCACTGTAGCACTGCTAGTTTGGAGTATCTGGTACTAGTTAAGAAATAACTCTGTAGTTGTCCTGTACTCATCTTACATGGATCATTCCTTATCTATAAAGTGCCCCAAATGCAGCTTCATTTTCCAGGTACTCTGATGCAGAATAAAATTTTTCATCGAGAGAGAGAGAGAGAGAGAGAGAGAGAGAGAGAGAGAGAGAAAAAGAAAGACACTGGCTTCCACTGTTGGAACGAAGAAGGCTACTATGTGTCTTAGTTACTCTTCTGGTTGGTGACACAATACTCCACCCCCGCAGCTAGAGCAGGAGAGGTCTACTGTAGCTCACAGTCTGTAAAGGTCTCAGCTCATAGTCGTCTGGCTCCAAGGCAGAGCAGGAGCAGTTCATGGCAGGCAGAAGGCAGAAGGCTGCAAGCAGCAAGTGCCGGCAGCAGCCCACTTTCTGTCTGCCCTATTCTGTCCTGGCTGCAAATCCTTAGGGTGGGCAGCCCTTACACTCAGGCCAGCGCTTCCCATTACGTACATGCAGAATGCTGCCAAAGCCATCGCAACCTGCCTTAGTAATCACAGAGCCTTAATTCTAGTATCGCAGACTCTAGCACCAGCCACCTCTGAAAGGCCTCACCTGTGACTGCGTGAAGCTTTGGGGAGACCTCCAGGCACAGCCCCACCACGGGGGTGGAGGGAGCGCTGAGTGGCAGGGCGCACTTCAGCTATGGCCCTGTAGGTCCCAGGCCAGTAGAAGCAGCGAGTGCCAGAGACATGAGAAAGGGAGGGAAAGGGAGAAGGGGGATCCACGGGAGCTGAGTCCCGAGATCTGGTGACAGCGAGCTGATGATACTGAAAAGAACAGCTGGCACGCTCCGAAAGCTGTGTTTGGTTTGCAGATTCCCTTCGATCTTCTAAAGAGCCTTACCAGACAGCTATGATCAGCTGTCTTGGAACTGGGAAAACTGAGTTCAGGGAGGTTCTGTAAATTGATTAAAGTGACAGAGCGGGTGCATGATGATGTCTCAATTCAAGATATCAGTTTCTGAAAAGCCTGGCTGCTGTCACCACGCCAAGCCATCTCCTGAAACCTGTGAAGCAGTCAGCTGGTCCAGCCGCCATGTTTTCAATTTCTGTTACCTGAACAAATAATGACATTCTATTTCTAAACTAAGTTTTTAAAATTTATAAAGGAGATTTAATCTGCATTCAGTCTCCTTTTAGCATGTGAAAAACACCAGGCTACTTTTAACCCCATTATTGCAGTTGAGAAAAGAGACTCTAATTAATTGCCCAAGAATTACTTATGACACATACACACATTCAACAAGACATGTTCATATTATTGACATATTTAAAACTAGAAAAACCAAGGAGTTCTGGCTGGAGCTGACTTTGTTCAGAGCTACATGCCTCTGCTGGTGGCAGGAAAGGTGGAGAAGGAAGCCTGTGGAACAAAAAAATGCACACAGACCAAGCGTGTACACAGCAATGGATAAATAGCAGACATTTAAAGGAAAGGCGTGAAGCCCGGCTTGGGCCAAGCCTTCGGACACACAGCTGCATCAGTGTGACTGGTAAGGACAGGCCCCCATCTAGCTGAATGAGAGATTTTCCATATTTCTTTCCTTTTAAGTACTGTCTACCATCTTAAGCCATGGGGGTGTGGGTCCTTAAATAAGGTACTTTATGATACTTAAAAATATAAATGCAACATGCCTGTAGCAAGCATATTTTAAGGACTCCTTGGGTCAATTCCACCTCCGGGACTCGGCCGCTCCATCCCTAATAAATTTCCTTCTGCTTTTATTTATAAAATTTCTCTTTATAAACAAACATAATACTTGAGCCAATTTTAGTTCATTCAGACTATTGTCACAAAACACTATAAACTGAGTGGCATTTGTCACAGTTCTAAATGCTAGGAGATCCAGGATCAAGGGCTTGAAGATTCGGTTCAGCGTCTGGTAGGGTTGCCCCATCCGTAACAGGCCTTCTTCTTGCTGTGTGCCCCAGTGCTAGGAGTGAGGCTACGTGCGGCCGCTTGCACAAAGGTATTGATCCCATTCATTAGGGATCCCAATCATGCCCCAAAGCCTTATCTCCAAATGCCATCACACTGGGGGTTAGTTTCCAACATACAGGTTTGGAGAGGGGCACAGAATTCCGTCTGCAGCAAAGGGCTGCTTCTCTTTCATGGCAGAGCTCTGACAGTCATCACCCATGCTAAGGTGCAGTGACAGGAAGGAAGAGAGAGGGGACTGAGAGAACAAGGGCATCCATGGCTTGGGGCACACTAACCTTCCTAGCAGGCACTTCTGTCTTCTAGAGTTCTCAAGGGTCAGTGACTCTTTTATTGAGTCTTCAGAAATGTTTCCCTGCAGCTGTGTGTTCACCTAACCACGCACACCAATTTCAGGCTGCTCTTGGTCTCAGACACGAATGGTACCGAGATAATGAGATGTGGTTCAGCCAAGGGTCTGCGCCCCTGGACTGCCTTCTCTCATATCTTGGGTCTACCACTCAATTTCTGTCCCTCCCAGGTGTTTCAGAAGTTTATGTTGCCTCAGTTTCTCTAAGCGTGGAGATAGTTGTCACATTATCAGGTTATTAGGAGGACTAGGTGTCTTAATACATGGAAAATACTTGAAATTTACAGTGGTGCTGGTTTACCATATGTTTTTAATAAATGTTGTTTATTCATAAATCATAACTCATGTCCCCAGTAGCACAGAGTAGAAGAGACAATTAGGAAAATGAACGTGCTGGTTAAGCAGCTGACCTGACACTCAGGTCATGTCTTTATCCAACAAGATTCAACTCTTCTCAGTCACTTGTTCCTTACATTTTGAGTGACTGTCTTACTAATTCGCAGCCCTTTGGCCCTTGCCTCTTTGACGGGTGGATTTCAACACCCTTTAAGTCTTGTGATGTTCCTCAGGTTTCCAGTGCATGTATCTCGTCTGTCCAACTTGACGGCAAGTCATTCCCAAACAGGGAAATCGTCATAAGTGACCTTGCACTTTCACGGTCTAATGTCACACTAACCATACCTGAATGACGGAATGGCCAGCGTCGCCAGCTGCCTCCCGTGCAAGGAAACAAGCCAGTTGTGTTTCCCACCAACGTTTCTTTTTCTAATTGTCTGCTTTTTACTTATTTGAACTAAAAAAATACCTCTTTTTTCTCTATTCCTTTAAAACAGGGTCAGAACATTTTATAGTCATTCTTCTATTCGCCCAAAGTTATTCCTAACAACGGATTATAAAACACTGGACTAATAAACTACCAAAGCAAGAAGTGGCACCCTTGCGTGGGATCGTCTGTGGCCTTGTGGCTGAGGAGACCCTTGCTGTTGGGGTGCTCCTTGGTGAGCTGCAGCCACAAGATGGGAAGGCGAGCTGTGACCCACCGACACCTCAGAACTGAACAGTGGAGGATCAATAATTTGAAGTTTTTAAAATCAGCTTTTACCAAGTTTCTCCTGTCTTTAAACTAAATAACTATTCCTTGTTTGCTAAACAGATCTTAAACATATAATTTTGTTGGCTCTTTCTTTCCTTTGCGTAGCCAAAATAGAGTTGTTGAGTGAAATATTTAACTGTTTTCAATTTTTTGTTCAAGGTTGAGTTTTCACTGAAGTTCAATTATGAGCAACAGTTCATATTTCACTTAAAGAATA
>NW_004524620.1:12339886-12341800 GCF_000260255.1 Octodon degus | reverse complement strand
GGAGGAATGTGCTAAAACTCTAATGTTTCTAAATCATTGTTAATTAAGATATGCTGTGTTTGATTTATAGAAAATTTCAAGTGTATAAAAATGTATTTTCTTGTAGTGGGAAAATCCCAGATCACACTGACTTGACCTTTTATTCCTTGTCCAACAGCCACACTTAAATGGTTGCTGCCCTTTCATGCTAGCCCAGGTAGGACGTCAAATACAGGAAAAAGTGCATTTTAGAGCATAACTGAGTGCATTTGGTGAAGGAGCAGCTCCGTGACCCTGGCGCAATGGAGCAGAGCCCTTCCCTCATCCCACAGCGTTCTCATCCGCCCTTCAAGTCAAGTCCTCTTCGCGAGGTGATCACCCCTCAGACTTTAGAAACAGGCTCAGAACATATGCTAGGTCTGATTCCAGTTCCCGTAGGCAGATCTGCTTATTCCATACGGCATGGTTGTCTTAGCCTTCTCTGCTATATCAAAGAGCCCTGGACTGTGTAATACAGGCAACAGAAAGTCATTGTTTTCAACTCTGAAAGCAGGAAAGCCCAAGCGTGAAGCACCTCACGTCAGCGACTGAGGACGGGTGCTCTGTGCCATGTGCAACTCCTTTGCGCTGGGTTCTCGTGCACTAGAAAGGGAAAGCAGCTGCCGGCCCCCAAGTCTCCCTTATGAGCATAGTAATGCTCTTCAGCAGGACAGAACCCTCACGTCCCAACCCTGGGGCTCTTTTTCTTAGCACTGTCACTCTGGAGACTAGATGCCAACACACGCATGCTGGAGGGACAAAGACATTCAGACCATCACAAGAGCACACACAGCACAGTCTTGTGTCTGGCTTTTTCCCGCAGTGTAATATTTAAGGCTTATCATATTGTTGTGCATAATAGAACCTTCTTAAGTTGATTAGTATCATGCTATATGAATAGGTCACAATTCGGTTATCCACCGTACTGTTGATGGAGCTGGGGGTAGACCCAGTAGCAAGCTAGTTAAAAAAGAACTCTTCTGTGCAAGTCCTTCTAGCTTCTGTCCAGGAAATTATGCCTCGTTAGACTTTGGAATCAAGTTGTTTTGTGAGGAAATATAGTCTGTCTTGTTGGTATACGTTCTACCTGCATTTGAAAAGAATGTGTGTTCTGAGTGCGCCCCATAAAGGCATAGCAGGCCGAAGAGGTTGATACCGCTGATAAAATCTTACATATTGTCCTGGTTAGTTTACATAGTTGTACTGTCTATTACTAAGAGCCCTTAAATGTTGACAGACTTGTCCTGACCCCCCTTAGCAAGCTAGTGTCAGCTCCATGCACTAGACATGACTAGGCTCATGTCACTCATGATGGCTTTGTCTGCTTCTTAATTCCTTTTTAATTTTTTGTTGAAAATCAATAATTGCATAGCATATTAAAAATTGTATAAAAATATTGAAATGTGAAAGATATAAGATGTAGACAGAGTGAATTTTAGAGAAGTATTTCTCAAATTAATACACAGCATGAGATTAATAATAGATTGCACATTGTGAATCAATTATTTACAAACTTAAATGAATATAACAATAAAAATTGTCCAAAATAAAAATGAAGAAGAAAGAATTTACAGATCAGTCATATACTTCACTTTGTGCCAAAATCAAGAAACTTATATTCATATAATTAGAATTCTCAAAGTAGAAAGGGGCAGGCAATAAATATTTAAAGATTTAAACTTTCCGAATAGAGTTGAACTTAAAACACCACATTTTCAAGAAAAAAATGAACCTTCTGCACAAGAAATTTGAATAAAATCATATCAAGATACACAAAAATGTCCATAATTTATTGTAAAGAAAAATCATTAAAGCATATACATAAAAATATTAGCTATGGAAGAACAAAATTAAATGGCATCTTATTCTACATTAGAAAGAAAAAAAAAGACCAAG
>NW_004524620.1:12337111-12339027 GCF_000260255.1 Octodon degus | reverse complement strand
TACATGGACTTTCCTATGTTTATGGTTTACATGGCATATCTTTCCTTTGTTTTACCCAAAACTTTTTGTGACTTCATATTTTAAATGTCTTTTGTAGGTAACATAATACCTAGGTTGCTTTTTGCTTTAGCCTGTCAATCTGGATTTAACCAATTAGCCCAATGAAGTTTCTCTCCTTCTCTCTATCTATATAGATAGTTTTCCTTTCTTCTTTTCTTCTTTCTCCCATCCTAGTTGTTCTTTCTTTTGAGCAGTTTCTCCCCCTTTCACAATAGGTATTGTACATTTTAGATCTTATTTATTCTTTCAGTTTCTTACACTAGGGAGATAATACAAGGTTTACACATGTGAGTCTGATTTATTTCACTTTGAGAGGTATAGTTTTTGTTTTTGGTGCTGAGGACCAAACCCGGCAAGCATTCTACCACTGAGCCAAATCCCAGCCCCATATTTCACTTATGAATATGGCGTCTAGATGCATCAAATTGTCCTTCTTTATGGTTGACTAGTACTCCATTGTATAAAATACCGCATATTTTTTGTCCATTCCTTGGTCTATGACATTTGGGTTGTTTCCAAGATTTAGCTATCATAAATTGTGTTTCTATAAACATAAATGCACATATATCAGTGGTATGATATTTTTGATTCTTCTAGAAAAATACACAGGAGGGTAATAGCTGGGTCGAATGGGACCTCTACTCCTAGTTTTATGAGGAATCGCCACACTGATTTCCCCAGTGGTTGCACCAGTCTCCACTCCCGAAAGGAACAGTGGAGAAGTGTTCCTTTTACACTAGAGCCCCCCAGCACTTGCTATTGACGGATTTCTCGATGACGGCCGTTCTTTCCTGGGTGAGATGACACCTCAGTGTTGCTGCACTGTGCATTTCTCGAATGAACAATTAGTGTTTTAAAGATATTGACACATTTTCTTCAGTATCGATTTTCTGACATTGCCATAACAGGCTACTGCAGAGACGGTAACCTAAAACAACACAAATGCTTTCTCTCACAGTTGCACAGATGAGAAGCTCAGACATAGCAGGGACCAGCTGCTCTCTTGGAGAAATATAGTTCCTCCTCATTGTAGGACGCAAGTTTGCACTTCCTTGCTGGCTGGCTGTTCAAGGCAATCCTTAGCTGCTACATGCCACTGAATTTCTTGGCTTGTGGCCCCTTCCTCTGATTCCACAGTCAGAAACGATGTTTAAGTCCTCCAGCACTTCAGATCTCTACTGCCTCTTCTATTACACTTCTCTGACTCTAGTGAAATGCCTCTTTGCTTTTAAAAACTTGTGATTAAATTATATGTTCATGATTATATTAACAAAATAAAAAATAATGGGCCAGAAAATATAAATGATATGTCTTTGACAATACAGCTGAGATTTAAGATGACAATGAGTCAATTAGAAATTTCCCTTTCAATCATATTTGTATTTTCTATGTCTTTTATGTGGAGTCAAGTCTTCTGATTTTTGGAATTGAATGATTATAAAATAATCTTAACTTACTCACCCTCTTATTATCAGCAATTTCACTACTGTAACCTGAAAAGAAAATGTTTCTCTAACTTTTAAGCCAAAGCAGAGGCAGCGGGTTTCCAGTTTTGGTGAGGCTGCATATTTCCCCCCAGTTAACTGCATCATCTTACAGCAACAGAAAATTAGCGTGGAGAGAAGCAAAACACTGAGGGTCGCTGGAGAGGATTTGACCCTTGAGAAAAGAGTTTACCCTTATTGAGGATGATGTCTATCCAATTACTAAAACAATAGCTGAGGTCTTACCAAGTGGTGATTGTGGTTAGCAGATATGTCCCTTCCCAAGATATCTGTGTCCTGGTCGCTGGCCCTGTGACTGTTACCTTCCATGACAAAGGCATTTTGCAAGTGTCATTGTGGTTATGAACATGG
>NW_004524620.1:12334456-12335735 GCF_000260255.1 Octodon degus | reverse complement strand
CACACTATCAGGGCACACCAGTAGCTGCCCTGTGATTGCAAAGCTGTGCCACTTGTTCTGGAAAGCTGCTTCTGCAGAGTGACTCACCTAGCCAGGCGGTGGAGATAGGAAATGGGTTTTCCAAAAGTTGGTATCGGTTGTCTGATGTGTTTAGAAATGCCTTGACCCACTCGAGGCTGGTTATGTGATGATTTCTCCCTCCTTTGTTCCAGTAATGGCTTAGAACTGTGGTTCTCCACTTCGTGGGTGCATAGCAGCAACTCCAGGAAAGTTCTGCTTTAAATTACTGATATTTGGTCAAATGTCTAGAGCATCTTACTCAAGTGAAGCCCCTGAGAGCTGTATTTTTAGAAAGCATTTCTAACACACGCAGAGCTTTGGTAACAGTCTGCTGAAGCACTACTGCAGGGCTTTCCAGGCTAATTCCTTGAGAACCTAACCTCATCTCTGACCGCACCGGAGGCCACAGCTTACGCAGACTGGTCAGTTAGTAGGGTAGATGGGCATTGTTACGATAAATAAGAGCATTAGCGATGCCCGAACAGGTGTCAAGAATGCACATTCTCGCCTGTGCTCCCAGGTGCTGACTCAGCTCCAGGGTGCAGCCCAGCGTGGGTGCTTGTACAAGTCCCAAGAGACTTTGATGCACCAAAACTTTGAGAACTGTTCAGAGAGCTATGTCTAGTTGATGTGACAGAGTCTGCAGACGCTAGCAAGCTGCAGGGGAAGGCTGGATGGCACGTGTGTGCACGAGGAGCTTCACCCCCCACCCTGGCCCGGCCGCCCGGGTCTCTGCGAGGTGCAGTCCAGCAGTTGGTGTTGCACCTGCAGAACTCGTGGGCTCCGGCTATGGGAACACTTGTTGGGTGGATTGGTGGACGATGGGGTCCGGTGTGTTCCCCGCTTTGGTGTGCAGCACCAAGGCCAAGGCATAGAGCTCAGTGCACTCTGTCCAGTGCTAGGCTACTTCATGTGCCCTGATCCCTGGCCGAGCAGCTCGCAGGCCTGTGCTTGACTCCACCGATGGACACGGGCGGACAGCAACACTACCGCACCACGTCGAAGGGTCTCACTTTTTTTAAAGCTCGTCTGTTCTTAGGAAAATGAAGCCTATTTTTCCTGAAACTCTCTTCTAAAGGTAATAGACAGTGAAGATTCCCTAATCTCGATTCATGAGGGAGAGACGATGAGAAAATGGAAAGGCAGACTATGGGACATCCCCACAGTCCGTGCAGGTAACTGGGCAGGGCTTTGTCAGAATCGTTAGGAGGAAGGGATC
>NW_004524620.1:12333215-12333687 GCF_000260255.1 Octodon degus | reverse complement strand
CTCTACTACTGGACAGAATAAATTTGAGCCCACACCCACTGGGAGGATTGCGGATTCCAAATTTCAACGACAGTATGCTGTTTCAAGATGCCACAAAGTAACTGTGGACATATTACAGAGGAAATAAACCTTTCAGCAGCCAGGAGTTCACCAGGTTTTCTTGTTATAGACGAGCTCACTGTCCTCTCAGCCTCCGACTACTCGCTCTGGTGGTGCTCCCTCCCCGACAACCACGTGGAGGAAGGGTCCCAGGCACAGCCCCAACCAGGCTCAAGAAGAAATGTCTTCAGCTCAGGACAGGGAGCACAGCACTGTGACAGTCTCTCCTAGGTACCAGCAAAGCTGTCTAGTAAAAAATGAACAAGGAGATTGGGAGTGGTGGTGCACACCTGTAATCCCAGCTCTTGGGAGGCTGTAAACAGGCAGATCACTACGAGTCCCATCTAGTAGTGAGACCCTGAAAACCCTTCCC
>NW_004524620.1:12330100-12332911 GCF_000260255.1 Octodon degus | reverse complement strand
AAATAAAAAAGTAAACATGCAAAACAAGAAATAAGAGCTTTCTAATAAATGATAGTAAGAAGATCACCATTGTCTATACTCAAAACCCATCACATTGTTTTTCTGCTGTTATATTTTAAGATTATAGACTTTCAAAAGCAGTCTTTGAATTACAGACGCTGGAGTGGAGCTCTTCTCCTGCCATCCCCTCTGTTGCCCACGTGCTGCACCAGAGTTGAGCCCAGCAGGCAAGCCTTCAGGCGTGGGGTTGTTGCAGCATGCACGCAGGACTCTTAGTGCGCTTCACGACGTGCAGGTGGATTGATAAATACAACTTGTAATTATTCTAATAAAATTCGCCAGCTACGTGCAAAAAGGCAGCTTTTAAAACCTGTGCTCTGGAAGGGCCCCGGGAGTCTAGGGGGAGGGGCGGGCCACTCCAGATCCCCTTCTTCCACCATTGCTCCCAAGAACCGTTTTCGGGTGGCTTTACAAACAAATGGAGCTCCACACGGGGATGAGCTTGAACAAAGTAATCTGGGAAAACAATCTCTGAAAGCCACACTTTTACAGCAGTTATGGACACATCGGGAACATTTGGACAGGAAAATAAAAATATTAAACTGACATATAAGTAGTCCCTGCAAGACAGGAAAATAAAAATATTAAACTGACATATAAGTAGTCCCTGCAAGATTTACATCTGCACAGGCCCAGGTTAAATTGCTTTATTGGTGTGGGGCGATTTAACCTGTTGATAGGAAGGAAGAGCTGACGGGGGAGAAAGGAAGCAGCCTGGGGGGGGGGGCGAGGGCAGCGGACGGTCCGCACCTGCTGCAAGCTCACACGGCCTGCCGGATTATTAACAAGCAAAGCCTCACTGCAGAAGCCACGCGGAGCGTGAGGGCATGTCGCCCTCCGCATCGCGGCTGTCCCGGCGGCTGCAGCGCTGCCGGCTGCCCCTGCCCTCGCGGCCGCCCTTCCGCTCGCTCTCCTCCTCCCCTGGCCCGGTCCTCTGCCTCCCGTGGTCACTGCGGAAGGTGCCTGAGCCGCCTGCGGCCGTGCGCCGCTTCCCGCAGCCCGGGCAGGTCCCTGCACACAGGTGACGCCAGGTCCAGATCGCCGGGAGGTGGCCAGCTGCTGGCGGGAGGCGGGCGGGCGCTGCGGGCTCGCGGAGCTCCCTGCAGCTCCCGGCGCATGCCGCAGTCCTCCACCGCGGCCTCGGCCCTCTCGGGGTCAGGGGAGACCTGCGAAGTCCTCCTTCTGAGACCTGGCTCGGAAGCGTCTCCAGGCTAGGCCACCGAACGTGAGGGGGAAAGGCCGGAGGTCTTTAGCAGAACAGCCAGCCGTGGATCGCCGGCCTTTCTCTCGGGTACACGAGCGCCCTTGATAGCGACTTGCCTCCCTGATGGCACTCCTGGTATTTGGTTTCCATGTCATTA
This sequence comes from Octodon degus, assembly GCF_000260255.1. NCBI lineage: Eukaryota > Metazoa > Chordata > Mammalia > Rodentia > Octodontidae > Octodon > Octodon degus. The sequence goes on along the minus strand of NW_004524620.1, from coordinate 12,331,490 downwards.
CTATCTTTTAGTAAGTGCCCACTCAACACCCAGACAAAACTGGGCAGTTTCCCTACTCTGTCCTTGTTATCATTTAAAGGCATGTGACAAATGGTAAGTGGCAAGCTATTTCTGCATGTCCTTGCTTGCGTCGTCATCTGTGTTAATTGTTCTTAGTGGGAGTAAGCTACAAAGACACCTCACAAGCTTTAATTTATCTCAAGGTACAATCAGTCACAAGAAAACCCAAGCATAAAAATCTTTGATAAACTTTTAGAGTGAAGCATTTAATTGCTTTATTATCAGTGAATACTTTCCTATAAATCTTCTAAGTCAGGATTTAAAGCCTGCCTCTACATGGAAGGCACAAGTGTAGTATTAGTAAGAAACAGCATCCAAAGGTATTAAAAGGCATCATCAATAAATGCTGTGGCACTTGTAAATACACAGCTGTGATCAGCTCTGAGCAAAAGAGAGGTGTTTCAGTCAGAGCAAAAATCAAGTAGCAAATACTTGTGGACAAGCTGGGATCCGCCTACCTCTCAGTTTGGCCCCAGGGCATTGTGGGCCTTCTCATACTTTGTGGTAGGGGCAGGATTTAAATGCACGTAGAAATGGAAATTCCTTCCCCTGGTCACTTATCCAAGTAGGGAATTCATACAATGGAAGGCTTCCTGCGTGGATTCATTGTCAAATTGTTGCAAAACCGTGGAGCAGAAGCAACATCTACAGACAGCAGGGCCTGATGGGGTGGGCGGGGCTGGGTGGAGAGTGTCCTCCCGAACATGTCTGAGTATCTCACAGAGCCATGTTGTAATCTGAAGAAGCTCATAGCTGCCCCCTCAGCTCCTGTCACCAGGGAGAACCTCTCACCCGTTTCCATGCTCTCTTCTCCCCTCAGGCGTGGAGAATTGCTGGGTGGCACAAATGCGACAGAGCTCAGAGTAGCACCATCCTCATGGCATGGGAACTTCTGGCAGACTTGAAGAGAGCGGTGTAATTGGCTATTAAGTGCTGGGGCTGCGACTGTCATGGAAATGCAGTCTTCTGTAATTTTTTCTTCAGAATATTCTTTGAGGCCTCTGATATCATCTTAGCTCCAGGAGACTTGCTAGTAATACAAAACAAGATATACAGAATATGAAGCAGTTGGAGATGACCTGGGCAGCGGGATCCTGAACAGACCCAGAGCGCAGGTCCGGCAGAGTGAGTGAGACGACCCCGGCTGCGGATCCTCATTCCACCCAGAGTGCAGGCCCAGCAGGGAACCCTTCAGCAGAACTCCATTCAAAGAGGCTAGAAACAAGACCCACCCAACTGATTCAGGAGCAGAACATCTTGCCAGAGAGACACAAAGGGTTCAACTCTAAGGCTGCAGCAGAAAGAAGTGGAGCACAGCAGCCAGATCCAA
>NW_004524620.1:12327659-12328244 GCF_000260255.1 Octodon degus | reverse complement strand
TTAAATACATTTTTAAATCAAAATAATGTATGAACATTATTTAAAAGGAAAAATAATGTTCAATAACAGAATCAAAGAATTCCTAGCCTATGTCTCTTCCTGCGCAGACAACCCCCCATGAAGCAATCACTCTTTCCTTTATTAATTCCTTCTGACATTTGCTGTATATTCTACAATTGCTTGATGGATCAAATTAAAATAATATTTATTGATTTCTGATGTTAGATAAGGTATTTAATCAATTCCAAGGTATGTTCTTATGCATTTCAATATCTGTGACTGATATACACTTCATAATGAATATGTCACACCTGTTTCCTTTCTTACTGGCATTTGAAATAATGATGTATGTTATAATTAAAGACATCTTGGATTGATAAAATAATTTCTTGTAAAGTGCATATTCAGTACTTGATTATGATAACTACATAAAAGCATTTACTGTGGAGGAAAGAGCCACTTGGTCACACTTTTTCTTCCACTAAAATAATAATCCAAACTCTTGCCTGGCAAGCACAAGGTTCTGAGTTCAATCTCCAGTACTGCAAAAATAAATAAAAAATAAAATAATAATCCAATTGTTTT
>NW_004524620.1:12325422-12327299 GCF_000260255.1 Octodon degus | reverse complement strand
TTTACTTAGAATTTTGACACTGTTGGTTTCCTAGTGACACTCTACGTCTGCTTAGTAACTTTACTATTGATTAGTCAAAGAAATCTCATTCTCCACTTTCTAAAAATATCTCAGGATTGCTCCCATCTTCCTGCATTCTGACTTTACAGGCGGTGAGCTTGGTGAGGATCTCCTTCATTGCTCAGGAGCCAAATTTCTCTTACTCTTCGGTGGCTGTGGCCCAGCTCTGGCTCCACAGGCGTGATATGCAGCTTCCAGCCATCCAGGAAACCTCAGGACTCAGCCCACACGGGCCCCTCACTGCGGTGTGCAGCCTTGGCACGGCACTACTTTGAGCGCAGCTGAAGAGTCACAGGTATGAATTACTGGACATGCGCCGTGCCAGGATTTGCTTTCCTCAAAGGATATGGCAAGAGGCGGAAACCAGGTGGCTTCTGGGCTCCATTCCTGAGCTCCACCTTGGCCTCCACGGAGTTCAGAACTTCCTGAGTTCTGTTCAGAGCACGATAAAGGCAGTTCATGCCTTTGCTTGACAACATTAACTGCCACTCCAACTGTCAAGAGTAGCTGTTTAATGCATGTGTGTAGCGTTGGACCTAATTTTAAACAAAATGTCACATACTTTGTAAGAAGCCAAGTTTGTTGCCAGTGGGGATGTGGAGAGACAGCAAGAGAACAGAGTGCAAATTTATAGAGTGAAGCCTACATACAGAAGCAGAAGTGTGCTGGTGCCCGGAGGACAGTCCTTTCTAGGGTCGAAGCCTCACCCCTAACACCTCTTTTTTTCTCGCAAAAAAGGAGGTGTTGAGCCTATCAACTGGGCAAGAGATTTGGCCTCTGGGTCCAAGTTTAGGTCCTTGTAGACCATCATTTCTGCTCCTGGAGTCAAGGCAGTGCACCACTTTTATTTTAAGTAAAAACTTCTTTTAAATGTGGTTTTCAGAACTCTTTTTCAAATAAAAAAGCCTGTCTCTCTGTCCTGCTGACGGGCTGTATAGCTTTGTAGGTGCTCTGCCCTGGTCTCAGGCTCTCTCTGAGCTGCCCAGTCCTTCCCTGTGTGCAGTCACTGTTCTCCAGGTCCTTGTCTCAGCGTGGATCTCTCAGGAGTTTGCTTTTTTGTCCCAGTCACCACCCCATTAATTTTTCCTTTGCTCTACTGGGAATTTATCCTAGCACAAAGAATTTGCACATCATCATAGCAGACAACAACTGCGCAACCATGGCTTAGCCCAGTAGTGACTAATTCAAACCTGCAGGTCTGTTTTTATGATGCTACTTTATCATCCAATGTTAGAGAAAAAGGTGAAATAGGAAGTGGGACTGCATGATAAACGCTGCCAATAAAACGACAGCATCAAATGCCCTGCCCCAGAGGACACCGAATGTCCCCCAAAGGCTCTTACGGAGGCTCAAAGAGTTCTCATTTCTGAAATACTAGGGTACAGTATTTTTAAACTGAGTAAATAGAGCCCAAGAGATAGCAAGTCATTTAAACACTTTGCTCCTTCCTCTCAGTTAAGAGGAGCCAACTTCATATGTTTTTCTTCCAAGTAAGCTCATGGGGCGCTACTCACTACTGGGGGCCTGTAAAAAGTATTCAGGAGTCTAACCAACAGCAAAAGACAGATGGCAGCTTCTTCAGCAAGCGCAGGTTCACTGGAGGGGGTGCACATTAAACTCAGGCCCTCTTTCAGACCCTTTTGACACAGATCCCTTTTGAATTTGACCCTTTTAATTTTCATGTGACAACTTACAGCTCATGATGGCTGGGGGCTAGTTGTAAGAGTTCACGTCTGAGATTACACATCTGACATTTATAAAAACACAAATACTCCAGAACTTTCTCCAGGCAGGAAATGACAAATCTTTGGTAAGTT
>NW_004524620.1:12322750-12324258 GCF_000260255.1 Octodon degus | reverse complement strand
GGACTGTTTTACAGTTTGAGTTTGTCTGTTTCTTTGAAATATCATTTAACTTGTTCCTTTATTTCTTGAATTTTCTATCGTCTATTAGGTTAAGAGACAAGCGCAAGGTGAGCGTGTTGGCCAGGCCGGTTATGCACATCCTGCTGTGCTGCATCACTGGGAGGGGACACCGGGCAGCCGCACACTGCTGGGGTGCTGTTTAGTCCGCTAAGGTGGTGACAGGTCCCTTGATGATAAGGTACAGATACTTTTTGCTGTTAAGGTATTTATTATTAAATCAAGCTGCTACTTAAAATGTTGTGCCTAAATCATCCAGCACATGGAGTTTTAATCTCAGATCATTGGATATGCTCAAAGAATATACCCGAACTCTTCAAACTTGTTTGCAAAATTCAGAGTGATGAAGAGCAGTGGTTGCCTGGTAGGTCTCTTGACCCTCTAGTGCTATTTAATCACCTCCACTTTCCCCTCTTTTTCTTCTCAATATTGGTAACAGTTTACAGACCTATGTCCTCACTGGCACAGTAACTAGCACCGCACATTTGGAAGGCAAAGCCGCGTACCCGCTCCCACACCTGCTATGCCGTGCGGCACAGGGGTCAGCACGGTATGAAGATCTCACTAAAGCTGTATTAAAGCACAGTATGCTGCTCATATAACAAAGGAAAACAGGGGGAGGGAGTGCAAGAGAGGGAAGAAGGAGAGAGCAAGCCCTGTGGTTTAACTCATACCAGTTCTGAAAATAGAAATAGAGCATGCAGGAGGGCCCAAGGGAAAGAAGGAGGACGGAAGGCGAGAGAAGGAAAGGTGCTGAGGCCGCTCCTCTATGAGCAAGAGGTGGCACGCACACCTTCCTCCTCCTGCCACCTCAAGGAGTCCCATAAAGCACTTGCTTAGTAAGGCTCCTGCTGCTGCTGGGCTTGCATTGGGCCTTACTGATCACGAGAACACATTCTGCACATTTCTGCAGCATAGAGAATACCAGGGCAGGACAGAAGGAGCTGAAGGGCACCATTTGGACCCTCCTCTGGATCTTGCTGGCCGGTTCAGAGGGGTTCTCCTAGGATGACCCCAAACGTGCACAGAGCCTTCCCCTGCCACACAATCCCAGGATGAGCCCAGCACTCTAGTGTCACTACTGTAAGAACGTGTGGAAGGCCAACCACTTGGTTGTGTGGCTCTGAGCAAATGTGGAAAGCGCAAGGCACCAGGGCAGCTGAATTAGCCAAGGTGCCCAACCCTGCTAGACACAACTTCAGCGGCTCCCGCTGGCTGTGGGAGCCGGGCAAGAGCGCGGCTCTCCTCGCCCCTAGGAGAAGCCGTGCTGCTGCTGTTGCTAGCAGACAGGACAAAAGGGTGCAGTGAGCCCCTGCAGGAAAAGTAGTTCAACCGAGAGCTCCCCTTTCCTTCTGTTTCCAATATTAGTGGAAACTGGGAGGATCCAATCCTATAAACATGCCTCTGGCTAAGTGTCCAACTCCACCAGTGAAGTCAATTCTTTTTGAACT
>NW_004524620.1:12318974-12321918 GCF_000260255.1 Octodon degus | reverse complement strand
TAGCCAGCCTCTAGGTTTTACTAGAAGATTAGGCTTTCTCTGGGATTGACACTGGGGATTTTGTAGACAGGAGTCAGCAGGCTACACCGTGAACTGACTCCAGTGACTGGCTTGCTTTTTAAACAAGGTTTTGTTGGCACATAGCCATGCCCTGTTTGTTTACGTATCATCTATGACCACCTCAGCATAACACTACAGTTGTACAGGTGGGCTGGAAAGCCTGTGGTGACTGCCTGGTCCTGGATCCTTTCATTCTACACAGGATGAAAGGACACAACCTAGTTATTTAGTGTTTTATTTTTTGCAGAAAAATAACTGGTTCTTACCATTCCATGAGAGAATAGAAAGAAAGGAAAACACTGCCTACATTGACTCATTCATTTCATTGAGTGTTACCCTTTCTAAATGTAACACTGAACAACTTATTTTCCAACTGTGTAATTACTTCTAACCTTCATGAAAAGGTTAGAAGTAATTACACAGTTGGAAAATAAGTGGTGGGTAAATTGGTTTGAGGGAGGATAATATGGGGCTTTCACTTTGTATTCTTTGTATGAGACCCATCTCAGGCCGTCCTTCTTCCTTACCCTACCCCAAATCTCCATCATGGCAGCAACCATGGTGTGTTTGCCCAAGGAGCAAGGGGGAAGCCGTTATTCCAAGATGACTCCACCCCAGCCTTCGTCTCTGGCATCAGCATAAACTGTGGTGAACCCTCACAGACTCGGCATATCCCCTGACGGAAACACAGGGCTGCTCCTCGGTGTGCCTTCTCACAACTTTGCAATCTCACTTCTGCACGCGTCTGTGGTGCCAGTGAAAGGGCAAGTCACTTTATTGAATGACATTTTAGAACGTTTTCTTCTTATTAGTACACATGTGTCGTGCCTGTCGATCACATTCATCGTCAGGAATTTGTATCCCCACATGACCTGCCTCAAATCTTTTTTCCCCGTTTTCCTCCCTTCAGCCCTCTTGCCCCTCCCTATTTCCATAAGCCTTGTTTCCATTTTATTCTTTCTGTTCTCTCTCTCTCTCTCCCCCCCCCTCCCTCTATCCCTCTCTCCCTGGTGTTCAGGGTCTCACTACTAGATAGGACTTGTAGTGATCCGCCTGTTTACGGCCTCCCAAGAGCTGGGATTACAGTTGTGCACCACCACACCTAGTCTCACTTGCCATCCCAGGGTGCCCCGAGGGCGGACCAGCACAGCAGGCCCAGGGATCGAACCCCCTGGTCCCTGCACCTGCTTGCAGGCACTTTAATCCACTGAGCTATTTGGCTGGCCCTCCATCCTCTCTTGTTGTCCTTTTCCCTTCCTTCCCTCCCCCTTCCCCTGACCTTGATTACCTCCCATTCCCCCTTAGCCCTGGCCTCATGAGAGTTTCCACGGAGCTGTGTGTACCTCTAGCATCTGAAATGGGCTGTGGGTCGCCTCACACACACACAAACTCAGATTCCCAACCGGCTTGGTGATCTTGTTCCTGAAGGCACAAGCGCATTTGCATCAAGAGATTAGAGCCTGCTCTGAAGAATTTACTAACTTCCGTCTTGACAGGGAGCCATGTCCATTTGCTGTAGTAGCTTCCCAGGGCCAAAAGGGGAAAAAAAATTTCAATGAACAGCAATCATTAGCTTTGCAAATGTAACATTTAGTTCCATGTTATCTTCCCTGAAGAAATGCAAAGCTCCTTGAGATTGTCAAGCTGTCTGAGAAAGTCAAAGGAAAAGCAGCTGACATGGGCAAGGGACACCAGCGGCCTCTCAAGAGCAGCCGCAGGATCAAGGGACGCGACGTCCTGTGGGCTCTGACCAGACACACAAAACAGGGGGATGCAAACGCACCTCCCTCTCACGTGTGAGCAGGGCAGGGGTGGGCGGCGACCCTGCCAGTCCACGCTTCGGAAAGCCGGGCTCCGGAGCGCGCGGCAGGCTCCTGGGGGACGGATCTGCTCCGACCTCGCCGCGGCTCTGTGCGGCTCTGTGCGGCTCTGTGCTCTGGTTCCTGGGCCTGGTCGACCTTCACGACTGCATTATCTCGATTCTCTTTCTCTGGAGAACCCGACCCTACCCTGGAATTCAGACACGTGAAGTGAGGAAACAGAGGGACACAGATTGAGAAACTCACCCACAATTTGTTTTGTTTTGGCGGAACCGGGGCTTGAACTCAGGCCCCGGCGCCAGGGAAGCGCTTATTCCACTGAGCTGTCTCCCCGGCCCCTCCCTTATATACTTTGTCCATTTGTATCACCTTGTTTTCCTAACTTCTGACTTACGCTAAAACAACCCGGGAAATCTAGAGCGACGTCTGGAGTCCTCGGGCTGAGAGCGCTTTGGCGGTGGTTTTCATCTTTCCTAGCACCTTCGCCCTAGGAATCCTTTCAAGGGTTGGCTTCTGCTCTAGCATCTACAGCTGCTTTTCCTCCCCTGCCCCTCTTTGCAACCTCTGTGAGGTCATGTGGACAAAGAGAAGTTAGAGAATATCCAATTATACGCCTACAACTGCTATTAATATAACCTAGGTAATACCTGGGGTATTAGGAAGCCTGACTCCATTGCAAGCAAAGCCCTCTGAGAGAGCAGACCTTTACTGCGGAGACACTCAGAAGTGCTACATGAAGAGAATAATGAAAAATAACAAAGCACCTTAAAAAGCAAGCAAGCAGAAATGCATGTGGGAACACGAGCCTCGCAGGGACTTTCGCTGGTGGTTCTTCCGCTCTTGTGCTTTCTGATAGCCTCTTTGACCTCCCTGGGATTCTCATTTGGTTACTGTACTAATCTTCAATTTATCCTTCTTACCGGCCTGGTTTTCTTGCGGCTTCCAGTACTGCTGGATGAATTGAAGCGCCAGATCGCACTCTGCTTTGACCCAGAGCTGCCCTCTCTTGAACCCTGTGTGTGTCACCTCCGTGCTGGCAGCCCTAGCTGGGACTTGCTCCCCTC
>NW_004524620.1:12317653-12318599 GCF_000260255.1 Octodon degus | reverse complement strand
GTGACCTTCCACCTCTGCTTTTCTTCTGTCATGACACTAGAAATACCCAGTAGCAAGGCTGCACCATCTTTGTAGATCCTGGGGAGAAGATTCCTGAGGAGAAGCCACCTATGGCAGAAATATACTAGACGATACAAAGAACACGCTCCCTGTGTTGGTGCAAGACACTGAGAGTTTAGGGGTATTGGCATAACCTTGCCCATGGTAACCTAGACAGTATTTTATACACTGTTACTTTTACTTGTTTTTATTAGAGTCACAGAAACCAAGTGTTATGTTATACATTGCTGGTATTACTGTAAGGAGATGGGAAATAATATTGTACAGCATGTTCAGAGAATCTATGAATATTCTAGTGAATTAATTATACCTGTCAGGGTATGTTTTTAGTCTTTGGAAATTAAAAATTTCCTTTCTTGAATGGAAATACTGACATGAGAAAGGACCTGATGGAGCACAACATATTCAGTTAGATAACTCTAGAGAATTAATTAAAAATTATTAACAGCTTCAAGAAGTCTCTTATTGTCCAACTGGCCTATTATACTTTATTACACTGGCTATATTTGCAATCCATAAATAATCATATAAATGCAAACCACATATAATTACCTTAGACACAGGTTTTGATTGTTGCAGGACCACAAGGCTTTTATGCTCTCTGTCCCTGCTTCTCTTTATCCTCTCATTTGAAAACAAGAGCTAACTAACCAGGGAAAAACCTTTTTGTAAAGGATTAGAAGAGACCCAAGAGAAAGTTCACTTCATCATGTATATTTAAAGGAAATTAAATAATACAGACCCCATTAGCTAGTTCATTAGTTCAGTTTTATGTCTTGCTTTTATGAGTTGTGTTTAGACTGGATGCAGAATCATGACTGTATTTGTGGTTTTAAGTCTATGGGCAGCTACACTCCAAGTTTCACATGGATATGGAACAGTATTT
>NW_004524620.1:12314830-12316260 GCF_000260255.1 Octodon degus | reverse complement strand
AAAGACTCAGTACTTTTCAAATGACAATTTTTTTCTTTTACCAAACTTATCTATAAATGAGTTGCAATTCCAATAAAAAATTCTGGTGGCATTTTAAACCTTTTTGGAGAGACAGAGAAGCTGATTCTAAAAATGAGAAGGACAGCTGTGGACCCCAGGCCTGCCCCCATCCTAGGCGGTCACCCAGCCCCAGACACTAGGGCTGTCCCCAAGCACTCAGCTGCCAGGCCCCAGGCCCCAGACCCCTGCACCAGGCTGTCGCCCACAGACCCAGATGCCAGACTCGCAATTGCAGCCCCGCGGATTTACGTCAGATACAAAATCAGATTCCAGGATGTGCTTCCTGTAAGAGGCTGACTTTGTCTTGAGGACACGCTCACTGACAGTGAAGGTGTGACAGCAGGCACTCCGCGCAGTCATCAACAGAGAACAAGGGCATTTGTTTTAAAATGTATTTAAAACATACTGTTTTAACAACTGTCAGAGGAGAAATCCAGTCATTAAATAGTGGCCAAGGGCTCAACTTATCAAGAGGCTGTAGGAGTCATGAATTTGACTGGGTAACTGAAAAAGTCTGACTGTCCTGGCCAGAGGCCCCTCTACTCCGCCCCTCCCAGCACAAGCTCCGGGACCCAACGGGATCTGCCCAGTTGACGGGATCCTCCCAGCTGACCTCAGCCACAGCCCAGAGCAGTCCTGGCCCTCGTCCTCGGCGGGCCAGGGCCACCTGCACTCGCTCAAGCCTTGCTCTTGGCTTATCACAGCCCCTCTCCCTGACCACCCCCTCCAGAACCCTATGGAAGACCCCCCAGGCTGGGTGAGCGTTCTGATCTGCTCCCAGGTTGTTCTGAAATAAACCTGTCCTGTTCAACTCATACCTGTGTTTTCTTTTCCTTTTTCTTAAGAGTAATGACTTTTGAAATATAAACCCAAAGGCACAGGCGACATAGACAGATGGGACTGCGTCAAGCTAAGTCTTCTGTAAGCCACACCTATTGAGGCAGCGAGAATATCCACAGACCATGCATCTTATGAGTGGCTAAATCCAAAATAGAGAGGAACAAGATCTTTTAATAGCAAAAACAAAACCAAATAACAATACCCCTCCCCCAACACAAACACGACTGATTTTTAAAAACAGACCAAGAACCCGAGCAGATGCTTCCTACAAGAAGATGCCTGAACAGCTAGCAGGCATATGGCAGGACGCTCAGCATCACTAAGCACCCAGAGGGTGCAGCCTTAAGCAGCAGCACGAGGAGGATACCTGACAGCTCGTAGGATGGCTGGTATCAAAAATTTATAAGATAACAAGTTTTCCAAGGGCGGGGGGAAAAGGGAAGCTGTGTGTGCTCTGGGTTGGAATGAAAATCCGAGCTACCATTGCAGAAAATAGCACAGTCTCTCTAAATACTGAACATAGAACACCA
>NW_004524620.1:12312435-12313410 GCF_000260255.1 Octodon degus | reverse complement strand
AAGTTCTCCTTTCTAAGTGTGGCTACCTCCACGTCCTGATTCGAAACCTTGTTTCTCCTGACCCCTCAGGCTCTGGGAAATGGGCGGAAGCCGCCGCCGCAGAGCTGGAGGAGGAGGAGGAGGAGGGCACGCCATAACGTTTCCGTTGGGCAGCCACTGCCATCAGTGTCCATGGAACTGGATCTTGATGGGGTCATCTTTTCAGATGGTGCCGTTAGAGTACCTGTACAATCACTTGAGGAGGAAAACTGAACTCAACGGCACGTCACAGCATAAATAAACATTAGCCAATAGAGATCACAGACGTGAACAAGTCCAAGTCCAGGATCGTGCAGCAGTTGTGTTTATGCACCTGGCTAGTGTCACTTTAGCATAATGTCCTCCACATTTGTCCATGCTGCCCACCACTAGGCTGTCTTCCTGCTCCTCTCCTCGGCCATCCTCCTTCTCCTCCCCTCCTTTCCTTCCTCTTCTTCCTCCTCTTCATTCTCCCCTCCCCCCTCCCCCTTCCTTCCTCTCCCCTCCCCTCCTCTCTCCTCTCCTTCTGTCAGTCCTGGCTCCTGCGCATGCTAGGCAACTGCTCTGCTACTGAGACACATACACAGCCCCAGCTAGCTAGCTAAGACAGGGTCTCACCAAGTGATCTGGAACTTGCAATTCTTCTGCCTCAGCCAAAAAAAGTCCTGATCGAAAATACTATTAAAATATAAAAAAGCATTGAGATTGCAGTTCAGTGGTACCATGTGTGCCTAGCATGAGTGAGGGACTGGACTAGATCAAAAACCAAAACAGGCAAACCATACATCGAGAGAAAACATTTGATAAACATAGCTGGCCAAAATCTCTTTTTCAAAATACTTAACAAAAATTTTAAAACTAATAGCAAAGAACATGCACAATAAGAAAGGGGGATTGGCCTGAAAAACTCATCAAAGCATGTAGAAGTGGCAAATAAAAACAGTTAGATATTAGTAC
>NW_004524620.1:12297666-12299585 GCF_000260255.1 Octodon degus | reverse complement strand
GCCTGGGCTGGGACTGGTCCCACTGGAGTAGGTTAGCAGGAAGCTCTCCCACACACTTATAGGACCTAAATTTTTTTCTTTTAAAGAAAAGAAAAATACACAATAAAAACAACGGTATAAAATTTCAAAACAAGGCTGGAGATGTAGCTCAGAGTCAGCACCAGCCTGGCAAGTGTGAGGTCATGAGTTTGATTCCTGGAACCAAATAAATAAAATTTCAAAACAAGATTGGAGGAGAGCAATCATGTTTAGTATGTTACACATTGTTATCTTCGCTCATAATGCAAAGTATTAGCATGAAAAGCTGATCACACAGGAAAGCCACACACCTGATCTTTCAGTGAGCTAATAGCAGTTGGCAGTGTGTGCGTCTTAACTGACGTGTATATGTATGTATTTAAATTTAATGCCAAAAATACCACCATCAAGGGTGAGTGCCCCTGTCCTTGCCTCCCCCGTCACAGTATGTGTTTTCGCTCCCTGGTGTTTACAATACTGGTGGCGTGAGTGGGCTCACGTCAGATCTGAGCACTCACGATACTAGGTTGCAGTGGAAGCCATTTTCCCTATAATTTCATCTTCTTTAAGATTTGTGTGTTTCTCTACATTTTACTTATATGTGATATATAAAAACACTTTATTTTAGATTATTTTTAAAGGACTTTGGGTCAAAAACTTAAGTACCATACATGGCATATTATTTTCATTTAAAAGATAAATAGCAGAAAACTTCACACGCTATTAAATGAAAATATGGTATTTATGGAGTGTATACTGTTTTCTTCATATTCATGTTATCATTCAGTAAATATTTGCTGAGAAAATATTAGTGCTAAGGAATAAAATAGCCCCAAATCTCTGGCCTCATATAGTGGCAGAAAAAGACAATGAAAGTCTATTTTACTGAGTAAATAAAACAGCAAGCGTGTTGGGAACAAGTAGCCGAGAGAAGAAATAAATGGAGGGGAGGGTGGCACCAAAGACAGGTGCATATGGTCCACGTTGCTGGACGGTGAGTCTCCACCGAAGACCCGGATGACCGAGGGGGCGGGACATGTGGAGACCCCGCAGCAGGGCGTCAGTAGGAAGCAAAGGGGGAAGGGCTCAGCAGGGGGCGAAGGGGCAGAGCTCCTGGGGCTGCACGCAGTGGCTTCCACACTGTGTTTCTTGAGCCCTAGACTTCTACAGAGACCTTAGTAGCATCTTTACTAAAGAGACTATTAGAAAATACTGTTTCTATGGCTACCACTAACACTAGCTTTGGTAGAGGTCAGACAGTGTGCTCAACTCTCTGCCCTACCTTGGTAAGCACTTTTGAATGACATGCTACTGTTACTAAAACACACCCCTGTTAGACCTATTTAACAGAAACCAATGTTTGGCAAAGTAAAGGCCACCACCCAAGGTTGTGTGGTGAGTTGTGAGGCGAGGATTTAATTCAGACAGTCTAAATATGAATCAATGTCCTGAACTTCAGAAGAGGAAAGAGAAGGAGGGAGATGCGGAAAGGGAAAGAAGGACACACATGGTGCATGTGTGCGCAAACACACACACATATCTGTGTGTGTTAACCAGCAGGGAATAATCTATAGGCAACTACAGTGGAAGTGGAGAGCCCGTGACCTACAGCTGCCATGATATGAATGCCCTGCACGTTTCTCCTACTGGGAGAGAAATGTGGGATTTTCTGTACAGTGTTCTCAGGGTCTGAGCAAAGGGATTTCTGGAGCAATGTTCCTGGCATTTACTTCATTTGCACCCCCTCTGTGGATGGCACTTCTCAGTATTTCAGGGGTTTCTTCTGAATGGCACCTGTTCAGCTGAGGGGTCTCCCATACAGAATGAAAGAATTCAGATCCTGATCAGGAGCAACAGTGTTTCAGTCAAAGTTGGTACATAGGGCCAGTGAGATAGCTCAG
>NW_004524620.1:12296337-12296832 GCF_000260255.1 Octodon degus | reverse complement strand
TACGAGGCAGCTCTCCAATGTCTCCTCTTGTAAGGATGCTCATCCTGTCAGGTGAAGGCCCATGCCTGTGGCTTCACTGAACCTTTATTAGTTGTTCAGAGCCCCTATCACCAAATACAGAATAGCTACATTAGAGTTAGAGTTTCAACATATAAGTTTTGGGAGGACAAAACATTCAGTGTGGCGTAGAAACTGAATATTTGATTTTGGTATTTGACTTCAGGCTAAGATGTGGGGCTGGCAGCACAGCAGTGGGAGCTGAAGCACTGGTGTAGATGATGTCACTGAAGAGCACCATGGAGTGGGTTGGGCTGAGTGGCCCTTCAATACCAGGTGAAACCGACTCCAGAGAAACACACGGAGGAAGCTGCAGGAGACAGGAATTAAATTAAGGAAAGAAAAAGAAAAGGTCAGGAAAGAGAGGTTGTAACCATAAATCCTGATAACTCAACTTGAATCTCTTGAATTAAGAGATACTCAATAGAGAGGGCAATC
>NW_004524620.1:12293992-12296155 GCF_000260255.1 Octodon degus | reverse complement strand
CCAGTAGATTAGTAAAGCACACACTTTTGCTCATGTCTGGGTGGGTCATGAAGTTGTGGCCTCGGGAATAAGATGTGGTTCCTGGTCCCCTTTTCTCTCTGGATCAGCTTCCATGCTCTGCTTCTCGGCTGCTGGGAAGCATTTTTCCACCACACCCCCATCTGCCATGGCATTTTGGCCTTGGAGGCAACTGAGCATACACAGAATCTTTCACATTGTGAACCAAATTAAGTATCTTTGCCTTTAAATTATGGGTGTTAGATTACGTGACTCAGCAAAAGGAAAGCTGACTCATACAGAAAATTGGTACCAAGAGTGGGGTCTCTGCTGTGACTGTACCTGACCATGTGATTTAGAAGGTTTTAGAAGTGGTTTGTGAGAAGAATTTAAAATGTTTGGAGATGTGGCTTAGAGAAACCTTAAAATGCCACAAGCAGAGCCTGATGGGAAATTTTGGTTGGAGCTCACAGGCCAGGAAGCTGACAGAAATGCAAGACTTAAAGGTTAGGTTCCAGAAGTTTCAGTTGGGGATTCAGTGTCTGTTGGACTAGAGGTCATGTATGCTATACTTCAGCAAACATTTTGCTAGAGACTGAGATTAATGATGGTGGACTAGTTAATTGGGTAGAGGAAATTTTTAAGACAGGTCAAAACTGAGTCTGTAGAATGGGTACTACTGGCTGCTTTTTGGCCACATGTATAGTGAGAATAAGGGACAAAAGCAGAGCAGAACAATTTTTAAATTTGGATCAGAAGAAAATGTGTATAAAGTCAGGACTAAAGGAGGTATGGCTGCTGATCAGATTAATGCCATTAAGAGGTAAACAAATATTTTGTACAGGGACAAAATCAGAGATCCCTGAGGGCATGTCAGGAATTTGCAAGATCCTGCCTATTGCATTCTCAAAGGTACAAAAGAGAAACCTTTCATTTGAGAAGAGAGATCTTGAGTCCTCTCTCCCAGAAGGGCCCACTAGGGAATTGGCTCCTTAGGATTTGATTCACCACACTCAACCCCACAGCTACCCAGAGCTTCCTGCTGCTGCCATGGTCCGGGGGACATGGCTACCGCTTCTGCTGACAGCAGACCTTGTCATCGTCCATGTTGTGCAGGCTATACTGGCCGGCGGGGTGCAAGATTTGTGGGCACAGAGAGGTTCCAAGTACATTTCAAAGAAAGGCCTGGGGGTCAAGGAGCATCCGACAGAGCCACGTGTGGAGCTGAGGGATGAAGCTGAGGGTGCAGTGAGGGCCGGGAAGTTAGAGATGCCAAGGAGGCGGGTCATCCGATGAGTGAAATGAGGCTCCTGCTGCAGCCAGCCCCAGGCAGAGGCTGTGTGTGCTGCAGCAGGCAGCTGCACAGTGCGGGGCCTCCAGCCCGCTGGAGTTCATGTCCTAGGACCATGTAGCCTGCAGACTAGTGGACATGGGGCAACTGGGGATAATGTCTGTCTTCCTGAGTTCTGCTATTTCTTTGGTTTGAATTTTTTTCTATCCCCCATTCCTCCCTTATGAGATGGGAATATTTACCTTGTAAATTCTCATTTGGGTCCACAGAACTTTTTATTTTTATAGAGGTTTAAAGCTAAGGATATTCCTTGAGTATCAGAAGAGACATGGATTTAAATTTTTTTAAACTGGTGGGTCTCACTTAAGCAGCATAGTTGTATCATGTTATGTGGGATTATTAATTTATTTGGCTTATTTAGAGATTATGTTTTAGGGAGATGGTTCGATATCAAGTTGACAAGGGGTAGACTCACTATTAACTCAGGTATGTCCTTTTGATTGGGTTAATAAATGCCTGGCAGATTAGGGAGGCGCACTTTGGATTGTGTCTGGGTCGGTCACATAATCATGGCCATGAGTGCAGATACGGTGCCTTCCCCCCTTTCATCTCCGGCGCCGTTTCCCTGCTCTCTTCTCAGCCACCATGCACAGAGCACCTGGGTCCATACCACGCTCTCACCACGAGGTTTCTGGTTGGGGGACAGCTGACCCCAGACCAAATCCTCGCAAGCTGAGTGACACATTTGACCTTCCTTCCTTGAACTGCAGATGCTGCGTGCTGCGTCTCAGCAGGGGAGCTGGCGAATCCAAAGGCTTCCAGAAGATGACGAGAGATTGAGTGACGTCTGGCCTCCTCTGCAGCAGGTAGGAGCA
>NW_004524620.1:12277012-12278467 GCF_000260255.1 Octodon degus | reverse complement strand
CCTTCTTCCATCTTTAATTCAAGGACTTCTGTTTTCCTGCTGAAGTTAGTGCCTTCCTTCCATTCAGAATGTCTCCTTCCTGGATTCTTCCGACCTCTTTCTTTATACTTTCATTCCACTTGGGCCACTGCTTTCTCCCAATCTTCTACATCAGGAATCAGGTTCTCTGTAGTAATTAACTTCTTAGTCACTTCCTAATTGTTAATTATTAAGCTTTATTTTAGTTTTAGAGTTGAATCTTGAATTAAGTGTCAGCGCTGTCGTGACGCACGTCTAACAGTTCTGTGCTCTTGTCTTCCATCTGATCAGCTTCGCTGAGACTTGCAACGGTTGGGCTCACTGGCTGCTTCTCAGGGTGACACATTTTCTCCAGAGAATTGTCACCAGTTTCCCCCTCTGTGCTGCCACAGATCAGGCTTGCAGAGCCTGGAGCAGTGCGGAACCAGCCAGTGACAGGAGACAGATATTCCCTCATGTCTGGCAGTGAATTCATTATCAATCCATTAGCACCGTGGAGCGCTTGGAGAGCCGCCACTCCTCAGCTTGTCCACCGCAAGAAGTCCCTGTCCCGAGAGCAGAGGCTGGTGCTCCACCTAGTTTTCTCTGTAGGAGAGCTCCCAAGGGCCCACTGCTTTCATGGCGTGGCTCTAGGGCTGCTCTGGTGCTGGGGCCATCTGTAGCTTAGGGTCCTCTCACGGGAGGTTTCAAGGCCTCAGAGGATGACTTGTAAAACTGGGGATTGGCTTTTCTCTTGGGAAAGGACAATGTTTCCTTCTTCGCTTCCTTAGGCTCTCAGCAGGCAGCTGGCGGAGCGCGTCCCTCACCTGGTGGCCCCAGTGACGCTGAGGGGCCATGATGCTTGGTGCTGTTCTCCAACAGCTATCCCAAAGGGGAGTGAGGCAGACTCATCACGTGCCTCCTCACGCATCATCTTTATAAATAGCCCATGCCTGGTTGGCTGTGCTACTCATTAGATCAGTGTCCCTAATGACAGGGAGGAAAGGATGTGCCACAGAGCTCGCTGACTACCTGCGCAGAGGGCTGGATGGCCAGCTTCCATGCACAAGCCCAAACACACCTGGAACAGAGTAAGGGCCCATCAGCAGACAGTAGCATGAGAGCTGCGGCAGGTGTAGGCCAAGCTGGTGCTATGGCCTGCGTCGAGATGTCCCCCAAAGCCTCACGCGGTCAGAGGACTTTTTCAGCCATGGCTGAGTCTACAGTGTGCACTGCCGGCAGAAAGGGCACTGGGATCAAGGGTAGGTGGTTTCAGGATTGGCCCACAGATTGGATTAGCACTGCCCTAAGCCCCAGTAGGCTGGAGACAAAAAGGGACAGAAAGAGGCCATGAACTGCTGCCCTCTGCCATGTGTCACCCTGCCTTGGAGCCAGCCCAGTGTGGACTGAAATGTCCATGAACTGTGGCTAAAACAACCTGTACCCTTTTAATTTGGG
>NW_004524620.1:12274649-12276212 GCF_000260255.1 Octodon degus | reverse complement strand
GGGGCTCCAGGTCTCCTGAAGATCCAGAATAGCTATGTGGGAAGCTAAGAGTTTTGCACACTGTGGGGTCCAGGGCCCGGCCTTAGAGGGCGAGGTGCACAGGAAGCCGCCTCTCCTGGCCACCATGCTGCCCTGCAGGGGGAGCAGCGAGAGGGCTGGAAGCTTACTGAAATTATAGCGGGATTTAGTGAGTTGTTAAAAATATATCATCATTTATAAATTAATTACACTGAGGCTAAAGTATGAATCTTGGTAGTCAAACTATCTTCAGCCAGGGATGGGGAGATAGCTCAGTGGTCTAAGTGCCTGCCCAGCAAGCACAAGGACCTGGTTCGATCCCCGTTATCGCATGCTGTGCTGGCCACAAAAACTGGGTGTGGTGGTGCACACCTGTAATCCTAGTGCTGGGGTGGCTGAGACAGGGGGATCACTACGAGCCCAAGCTGCATAGTGAAACCTTATATCATCAAAAATCATATATACACACACACACACACACACACACACACACACACATATATCTTCAGCCAGCATGAGTGAGGAAAAATTTAAATGATCCACACAAAGAAAATCGGCACTGTAATATCTTCCCTGATCCAGGGAAGAAGACCCTAAAATCATCTCCCATGCTGACGGATCAATGTGCCCTTTTGCGCAAACACTCCATCAGCTGCCTACTTAATCTCCGACCCCAACCTCGTAGCCTCTGCGCGGCCCCACAGGGCCTGGCCCCGGCGCTCTGCCCTCCACCCGACCCAGCCCTGCAGCCTGCTCCTCCCCAACCCCCTGCTGCAGCCACACCGCGCTCGTCTCAGCTCGCACCTTTATCCACTGGGCTCTCCCATCCCGTTCTTCAGGCATTTCAACAGGTGACCTTGTCAGAGACCCTCCAGGACCACCGTATCGAGTCAGTGTTTCTCTCCCTCTCTGACCCGCACTCCTTTAATGTTCATTTTAACACTTCCTGCGTATTTGGTAAACAAATGAGTGAAAAATGATTGGAAATAATGGATGAACAAGTGTATAAATCTCATACCATTCCCACATCTTCACAATGTGCACATTTATGATCAGTATATCCCACTTCTCATTAAAATGCCTTTGCACGCTTCATGGCCACTGTAAGTAGGTACATTAGCTGTGCTACGCGTGCCATCGCCGTCGCTGCTAGCCTTAGAACATAGGATTAGTTGATGTTGCACTCTGTGGCTTGTGAACACAACGCTCTCTTGAGCCTGTAGCACTCACCACTGTTATGTTCATTAATATTGTAATTCATGGCCACTTTGTTTTCTGATTAGCCTAATTATCAGATCTCTTATAATTAATTTAATTTAATCCAGTGGCTTCTCTCCCCAGGAAGAGCACATAGAGAGGTAAATTCCATAGGACACGTGTGAATCCACAAGCTGTCACACTCTAACCAAAGTCTAGGCGGCTGGGCCTGGCCCTTACAGCGTCTGCCTTGCTGGTACCAGTCAGAATCCTGCTTCCCTGCCCGTCTGTGTTCACTCCACCAGGTCTACTGCATTACCCATCTTTTTATGCCAGTTCCTGTTTGTT
>NW_004524620.1:12271153-12273728 GCF_000260255.1 Octodon degus | reverse complement strand
TAGATTTTAATTTAGGGTAATAGCAACAATTTGCCATTCTTTTCAGAAAAAGAGTCTCCGCTAATCTGTCTAAGAAGATTTAGCCTTTTAATAGAGACCAAAACTAAAATAAAAAATGATGACACCTGCAAAGGACAACAGAGAAATGAAATTTTGCACTCAGAGGTTGAGCTCACAGCTTGACAGTGCAGAGTGGAAAGCTGGGCTGCCACTCCGGCATGGCTGCCTTAAGAGCTCCAGAGCAGGCACATGCTTCGGTTCATTTTAGTCTTTCTCTGCGAAAAGTGAAATGCGCTGTGCATTTCCTTGCGGCAGGCCTCGGGTCTCACAGGCTCTGCAGAACCAGGCGAAGGTCTCTGTTTCAGTGTGTGTCCTATTTTACATTTAGTGCCTGAGAGAGAGTAGGCAGAAGACAGGAGGACTGGCAGAAAAATGAAGGTTAGGCTTTCTAACTTTCCTTTAACAAGATTTATTTTCCCTAGGTCTGACTGATATATGTTGGTGACCAAATGAGTTACTTACGCAAAATGATACGGTTTTTTCTTTAATAGTCTACAAACCCGCTAAATGCTTAGTCCCTTGTAAGCAGCCTTTGTTCTGTGTTGTCCTAGACGCTTGGCACTGTCACTTACTGACTTTCTTTTCCAGCAAGAGGGCAAGCATGGCGGTGCTCAAGAGTTTGAGGCGGGGAACCGATTCTCGGGATTTATTTTGCTTCTTTGCCTTCAAAATTTGAATGAGCTTCTTCTGGCATGAGCACATCAGCTCTGGAATAAATAGTGACCCAAGTGCCGAGGCTGAGCCGCGGATGCCTTTTTCTGCCCGCTGCAGCTTCTCAGCGAGGGCACCCGAGGCTGCCCAGTTAGATTTCATCTACTTCTTTCACCCTCATAATTCCAATTCTGAATTCAGTTTTTGTATTAATCTCCAGTGCCTTTATTTGAACTCTGTCATAGACTTTTTCTGTGTCAGTTAATCACATGGTCTCTGTCTTTCACATGATGCTTTACATGGATTTACACATATGAAACCAGGCGCGCATGCCCGGGATGGACTGCACCCAGCCACAGTGTGTGCGCTTCTGATTCGCTGCTCGCTTTGGGTTCTTAATATTTTGTTGAAGTTTTTACATTAATGTTCATTAGAGAAATTAGCTTATAGTTTTCTATGGTTGTGATGTCTTTGTTTGGCTAATTCTCGTCATATAAAAAGTGCTTAAAAGTGTTCCCTTTGGCCCTACCTTTCAAGGCGTTTGAAAAGTATTGGTATCAGTTTTTCTTTGAATGTTTGGTAGAGCTCAGCCCTGAAGCCATTATTCTTGGACCCTTCTTTGTTGGGAGGTTTTGGCTTCTGTTTTAGTCACTTTATTTGTTATTGATCTGTTTAAACTTTCTATTTTTGTTGCCAATCTTGTTAGATTGTAGTTTTCTAGGCATTTATTTATCTCCTGTGGGTCACCAGCTTTTCCGTACACAGTTGCTCAAAGAGTCCTCACGATCCTTCATGTTTCTGAGTTACCTACTAATTTATTCACTTTTACATTGTGTTTTTATGTGATTCTTCCCTCATTTGTTCTTAGTTCTATTATGTATGTGTTTTCACAGGATCAACTTCAAACTCACACAAGAAAAACTGCAAGCACCAAGGCACGAGGAAAGCATTTGGCGCTTTCTGGCTGGAGCAAAGTCTGTGCTGCAAGGGCAGGATGGAGGGAAGCTGGCCACCGTGGCCCTGATGCCGCCAGGCTCAGACACCACGGAGGCATGAACGGGCGCAGTGTTTATTAGACTGGAAACATCACCATCTAATGCCTAACCCCGCCCGATCTGACACCTGTCCACTGGTCAACCAACAGAGCTGCCAGTTGGGTCAGAGGCCCACTGGCAAGAGCGGGCATGTTTGACCGAGGACCCAAATGTGGGGCAAGGTAGCTTACTTTACTGGCCTTCTTCAGGGCACACAGGCTGCTGCAGTACTGCAGGTATCTGCACTGTAACATTAGATAATAACTTAGATGAAGAAAATTTAAACATTCATTCACCTTGGCTGTAGACTATTCTTCAGCACAGGACTTACGCGGCCAGCTTATGGTAGGGTCAATTACTATTCATGTTTTCATGCTAAAACCTGCCAAACAACAGCTGTGTGCGATGGTGAAAAGGCAAACTCACGCTCTGAAGTGCTTCCAACACTGCTGAATTGAAACCCTTCGAGGATGAAGACTCCTATTCAATTTCCCCCTGAACATAGTCCGCTCACAAAAATAATAAAAAATTCTTATTTCTTACTTTATAAAGGACAAATTCACTCACAGTGACAACATTAGTAGCTACCCTTTAAAGCAAAAGAGAAAGTATTCTCAGCCCATTTTTGGTTAATTCCACAGTTTACACACATTCTGATGTTGATACCTGCTGTCAATTTGGAATCACGAAGTCTTCATTCCTTTTCATCTCTGGGTCCTTCTCTACCATTCCTGATTCCAATCTCATCTTTTAGAGAAAAGTGAGCCAGAAAAATCACTAACACTTACTCCGAGTTGCTGTCACACTGCTCCCTCCTCTAACTGCATTTT
>NW_004524620.1:12270353-12270797 GCF_000260255.1 Octodon degus | reverse complement strand
TTCTCTACTGTGCTTTTTAAAAGCTTGGTAAAGTAAAAACAAACCAAAAAAAGGAATAAAAGAGTCCCTTTATTATTTCATATGACAAACACAAACAAGTTATCAGAAAACAATCCAAAATGATCTGGAATAAGTGACTTTGTGTGTGTGTGTGTGTGTGTGAGAGAGAGAGAGAGAGAGAGAGAGAGAGAGAGAGAGAGTTTCACTGTGTAGCTCAAGCTGGCCTTGAACTCACAGCGATCCTCCTGCCTCAGCCTCCTAAGCGCAGGGATCACAGGTATGCACCGCTTCAGCAGGCTTGTCTTCCATTCTAGGAAGGATTACAACTTCTTGCCAAGCAGCAGCTTCTCAGCAGAAACTTGGGTCCTGGCCCAGATGAGCAGCTGTGCGCTCTTTCTCCCCATTTCTCTTCACCAGGCGGGTCTTTTATGCCTCTCCTTTCTC
>NW_004524620.1:12268142-12269680 GCF_000260255.1 Octodon degus | reverse complement strand
GAGATGGCTCAGAAGAATAAGCACCTGCCTGGCAAGCGCAGGGTCCTGAGTTCAATCCCTGGTACCACAAAACAAACAAACACGCAAACAAACAAAAAATAGTACCATTACCTTAGCTATTGTGTATGCGTGTGTGTGCATGCTCATGCATGCATGTGTGTGTGTGTGTGTGTGTGTGTGTGTAACATCTTCCCTTCCTTCCTTCCGTTCTCCTTTCCCCCATCCCACTCGATCTTTCCTTTTAAGTAGTGTTTCACCGTATCTGTTGTGCCTTTTGGGTACTATTTGCCCTCTCAGGCCCTTACACTAGGGAGACAATACGATGTTTGCACGTGTGGGTCTGATTTATTTCACTAAGTGTTGCCTCTAGCTGCATCCATTTATCTATAAAAGCTTCAAGGTTACCTTTCTTGAACATGTTCCCTGGAAGAAGGTATCATGTTTAATAAATGGTGCTGGAAAAAAGCTAGACCCATGTCTATCACCATGCACTAACCTAAATCAAAATGGATTAAAAAAATTTCCGAATATTAAAGCAGAAACTCTAAATCTACCAGAAGAGAAAATAGGTAGAAATCTTGAAGATATAGGGGTAGGTAGAGAGTTCATGAAGAAAATCTCAAACTGCATGGGAAATGCTCCAAAGACTGAACAACTGGGATCTCACTGAGAAGTTTCTGCGCATCTTTGGAGTGATCTAAGGACTCACTAAAGCAGTTCTGCAGGAAAAGTGACCAAAGCTTCCCGTTCTGGCCACTATGGGCCAATGTGGCGTGAACATACCCTTCACCCTGTGCGTACTGCTGGGGGCTGGCTTCCCAGGTAAAACGGGGTGGGGAGGATCGTCATGAAGTTTCACAGAACAATTACAATAAATTTTGATTTGTCTTACCCAAAGGATGTATCAAATACAGCGTTTAGCATAAAAATACTCACTGAGGAAGAAAGTGACACACTTTGAAGTGCAGATGCTTTACGTAAAATAGAGCAAAACAGAATAATTTGCTGTGATTATAAAATGTTTTCAACTGTAGCAAGACCCAACGAGAAGGAGCCATCTGATTATTTGGAGTTTTAAATGTAAAAGCAGTAAATCAAATATTTGTGTCTTAGAGGCAGTCTGGAGGTTTTGGTGCCAGAAGATACTGCAGGCTTATGAGATGTATGTAATGAGGTTTTGCTGAACACCATTTACATAAACAAGACCAAAACACTTCTCAGAATGCCTAAAGCAGCTCAGGTAAACAACAGGGCATGGGATACGAGAAAAGTGAGAAAATAAGGACACAGGCGTAGATGCAAATGGACCCTGCAGTGTGTGCGCGCAGTCGCTAGCCCTCTGCAAGTCCTGCTGTCGCGCCTCTCTGCACGCAGCGCCCCAAGGTTTCTGTAAACACGGCGGTCACGTTGTCACTCTGAGCTAGCACTCTTGCGCCACACCCGCCGACCGCGTGAGTGCCGTGGTGATATGGGACAAGTGCTGTGGATTCCGGGCAGGTGGGCCCGAGGGCTGCCCCGAGGCAGCTGCGACACAGCTT
>NW_004524620.1:12257633-12267937 GCF_000260255.1 Octodon degus | reverse complement strand
AACAGGGAAACGCTTATCAATATGTGCTTGTTTCATGTTTAGATGCCGATCTGGGTGCCCCAACCAGCCCTAAGACGTTTATTACATTATGGGATGCAACGCTGCTAGAATGTCAACAACAGGGCACTTTGCATTTTCCAAAATAATTTTATCAATAAGATGTCTATTTTTCTATAGTCTCCTGAACATATATCAAACATTTGATTTCCGTGCCTATATAATAAATTAATTTAACAGACCTAATCATAGCCATATGAATAAATGTTGAATTTAATAAACAGTCTGACACCTTCTTATCTCTTTTAGAAACCTAAAAATAACAACGGGCTCGAGTTTTCCATGCACTTTGATGACAAGCGGTGGCCCGCATTCTCCGTCGTCGCCGGGGAGCAGGCCCACGCCCTTCCTAGGACCAACTGCGACTTGGTACAAGCAAGGTGAGTCTTTTCGTCCAGACTACTCAGCTGGTCCTGGAGCCTGAAAGGCGCAGCTGCAGCTAGACACAGCGGAGTGTGCGTGGCGTGGTCGCCACTCTGCTCACAGGTTTTTGTTGAGGTTGCTGATTACCTGGATCACGCACTGCAAAGCAATCATCATATGGGCTTGGGACCTGATTTCCACTGCACTCAGAAGACAAAACTGAAAGGTCCTGGACTTCCTGTCCAAGGGCAGAAAGCCGGCCAACTGCCACATCACCTACACACCCTTTGCCTTAGTCTCTGGCAGTGTGGTCACGGCCCATAACTGCTAAATGCAAAGACAGCCCAAGGCTAAACAATTCCGCAACAACAGAGCAGGATTCTCAGGAGAAGGGCAAAGCATCGCATCCTTCAGCTTGGCCTCCTCACAGTGGCTGAGCCCTGCAGCGATCACTGCGGGGCAGAGTGGTGGACCAGTTCTGCCCCTGAGAAATGGATGTGGACTCCTGCTGGCTGGAGTAGCCTGTTGTGAGGCTAGGAGCAAGTGACATCACTTATCCCTCATGGGTAAGTTCTCACCCTCAGGCATTAGTATGGCGTAAGAGAGAGAGAGAGAGAGATCTCACCCTCGGGCATTAGCATGGCGTAGGGTGCAATTTCAGGACAATCCCTTAGT
Source organism: Octodon degus (assembly GCF_000260255.1). Lineage (NCBI taxonomy): Eukaryota > Metazoa > Chordata > Mammalia > Rodentia > Octodontidae > Octodon > Octodon degus. The sequence continues at coordinate 12,266,842 of NW_004524620.1, read as the reverse complement.
CCAAAGCCTAGCGCTTGGCCAATATACAGCATCGTCTCAATTATCAGTGCTGGTGCCTGACAAGGGCAGCATGCAGGTGTCAGGGGCATGTGGACAAAATCACCACAATTAAAGCATTCTTCACAGGCAGAGAGGTGCAGGGTGATAGCTTTACAGCAGAGAAACAGGCAACTGCCGCCGCAGCCGAGTGACCAAGCGTAGCACTGCCCACCAGAAGCCGTGCCGGCAGCAGATGGCCTGGACGTGAAGTGAATGATGTGCCTTCTTCTTTTTTGCTGCATTTTAAGTTTTATTGGCACACTTCAGGTAGGCACAATGGCCACAACCATCACAGCAACTTGCAGCTGTACTTGATACGTCTCAATTCTTCTTTGTGTCCCCATTCCCCTCCCCTCCTTGTTCACAAAACCTTTGCTTCCATTTTTCCTTCTATTCTTTTTCCTCCTAGTCCTTTCTTTCCTTCTCTTTGGTGTTGTTCTGCCCAAGAGCTCCCACACCAGCCTAGTCGTGACGGAAGCATTGGACAAACCCAAGTGGCAGATATTCCACACGATGCATGATCCGTGCCCTCTACACCGTCGGGTTCCTGAGAAAACGAGGGAAGTCTGAGACTCCATCACAGGCAAGAGCTGAGAAAGGCATGGTAAGTACTCGCAATGATGCACCTCGGGTGTGATTCTGTGTCAGAAGAACTATGAGGGATAAACTAGTGAAATATGAATAATGCTGAAAATTTAATGGATAGCAATGGATCACTGTTGGTTCCTTAGTCCCGACGAGTGCCCTGTGGCAATGTGGGGTTTAATTCCAGGAGCCTCCGAGCAGGAGCAGTAGAGCTGTCTATATGAATTTTGCAATACTCCCATAAATCTAAAATGATTCAAATGTGAAAAGTTTACTATAAAACCAACTGCATGAAAATGTATTACTTGACCTACCAGGCAACTGACTAGAAACACTCCACAGAAGACCAGGCATGTGGTGGGGAAGTGATGAGCTTATCTGGAGATAAATTTGGTTCTCACTCACCCACACGTAGAAATTTTTAAAAGCGGCTCTTCCAAATGAATAATATACTGACATATCCTTACATCTTCTAAAGATGATTAGTTGAATGTTCATCAGGCATTTCAGGGAATGGATGTTAATCAAACAAAAAGTTGTCAGTTCCACTGGGAACCAAGGACACCCTTGGAAGCCAGGCGAGCTGGGACTCAAGTTCGTTGCTGACACTGCCACACGGCGTGAGCTGGTTGTGGTAGCTCTGGACTTCAGAGTCATCTTCATCATTAAGCAGGTGCACTTCTCTTGCAAGGGAAAACCATCTGCAGCTGGGCTTGGGGTCTCAGGCTGGTAATTCTAATGCACTGGAGGGAGGCAGAGGCAAGTGAATTACAAGTTCAAAGCCCGGCCTGGACGGTATATGCAGACATTGTGTTAAAATGAACAATAAGAAAGGCCCAGGCCTGTAGTTCAGTGCAGAGACCTGGCTCGGTACTTGGTGTGCGGCCAGGGGAGCTGCTCGTTAACCTGCCTTCTCACTGCTCCGCCCCCCTCCTGCCACTTGCAGCCTCCTGGCATCTCTGCTTGGAGGGTGCCTCCCAGACACCGCAGGGTGCCACACTTCAAGCCAGTGCCTGCCCCTTGCACACCTCTCCTGCCAACTCATGCTCCTTCCAGGTTTCCTGACACCACTAAGTGACAGCCCCGCCCACCAGGCCCCTGGCTGCTGGCCCCGTGATGATCCCATCCTTCTTCTGTCACTCTCTGCATGAACCCTGGAGTGAAGCCTGGTCCTACATGAGCCGACTGTGCTCCAGCTGCCCTGCCACCCACATGCCCCCACATCCCTCCATCAGATATCCTCGGACTTGTCCCTGTGCGACTCTTCTTACTGCCGCTGCCACCCCGGCATCAGTGCCCCACGTTGCATGGAGTACAGGGATCCAAAAATGGATCAGCATGTGTCGTTCCCACCTTCGAGGACTCTAAGAACCTCTCTTGCTTCCCAGAATACAGTCTGATCTGTGCCCTGTGGCCCCGATCTTGCTCTCTGGGCCCCAAGCCCTTGGTCCCTCTCAGATGCGAAGGCCAATTCCAGGGAGTCAGGAGCATGCTGGTCACTACTTGCAGGACCGCCGGCACTGCCTGGGCCCTGCTCCACCTTTGGAGCTGACACCTCTCTCCCATCTCTTCTAATAAAGCTGCCGTGGGGCTGCTTCTCATTGCCCCTGGTCATTTTCCTCACAGTGGTTTTTGCATTTTGTAATTATCTTTACTTGCTGTCTTCTCAATTTTTTAAAACTCCTTGGAGGGAAGAGAGTGAGTTATTCATTGCTATCACTCAAGTACAGAGAAACATCTTCCTCAAGTGTCCTCTGAATGCACCTAAAGTCCCCCAGAAGCGATGAAATACATTCTGTGCATTAAATACATCAACATGCTGAAATACGGAAGCAGCTCTCTGTCATAACAGCAGCATTTTTGGTAGCTGCCTTTCCTATCCCTACTGCTCATTTGTGCAAGATGCCATTTCTGTGAATAAAGATGCCAGAAAACATTAGGATAATAATGCCACTGCTGTCATGTGCATTCAAAAAGACAGACAGGTTTGGTGACCCAAATGCTTCTTTTGTCAGAATGATTCAGGACTGAAATGGAATATGAATGAGTCAATCTCTAGAGGTCTAAACATAGTTCTCCATTCCACCCACTGTATTCGTTCCTCCATCAAGAAGTACCGAATACTAGCTATGCCCCAGCCACCTCTCTCTATACATCAGTGGAGGGAAGGACAGACACGATATTCTCGTGGAAGAAACAAGGCAATCAAAGCAGTCACATCCATGTGTTAGATGGAGAAATATAAAGCACGGAACCATGACACAAGGAGAACGGCAAGCCCTGGGGGAAGCCACCATCTACACATGGTGCTCAGGGAAGCCCTGACCAAGATGGGCTCCTGTCCTCCATGGTGCCGTTACAGGGAAGATTTGGGGTGGCGCTGGGACAAAGTACATGGACACCTAGGAGGAAAAGCAGACTGCATAGACCTCACGGGAAGTGTAAAGGGACCAGGAGATCTGAAGTGCCGGAAGGCCAGTGTCCAGCACAGGATGAGCTCAGGAGCCAGCAAGAGGGGTGGCAAGGCCAGGCAGGAAACAGGAATGGGCCTCGGGAGGGGCTCCTGCCACTGCTCTGACTTTGGTTTCTACTTTAAGTGAAAAAGAGCCAATTCAGACTACATCACTCTATTATACTCTGACCGTGTCACAGAGAACAAACATGAAGGGGAAGCTGGGAAAGGAAAGCAGGCCAGAGGGAATGCCTCCAGGGAAAGGGCACGTTGGTGTGAGTGGCATGGCTTAGGTCATCATGTAAGCAGAGTGGTGAGGTGCAAGGCCCAGCATGAATGCAGAGGCAGAACAATTAGTACCTGCTTTAGGCCTGGCTGAAAGGGTCAAAGACAACTCAGGGGCACTCAGCCTAAGCACCTGCATAGACCTCAGTGGAGCCAGTGGAGTCGCCCAACTGGCACGGGGAGCTCAGGTGGTCAGTGTGAGATTCCTGTAGACATTCGGGGGGAGCCGTGAGGCAAGCAGTGTACCATACACCGCTGTTGTCTGATGAAGGAGTCCAGACCACAGTTAAATTTGAGGGGTCTCAGTACATTGATCATTTTCAAAGCCATGAAGCTGGATGAGAAGGCACGAATGTAGACTGAGTAGAGACAGCCTGAGTTCTGAGCCATGATAGGAGGGGGAATAAGCCAAGGAATCAGGAGAAACCTTCAGAGAGATGGGGAGAAAACCAGGAGAGTGTTTTGTTCAGGAGAAGTCCACCAGGGCATCCAGGAAAGATGGGCTGGCTGCGGGTAGGACCCGAGAGTGATCTGGTCTCATCACGTGGACATCAGCGACGAGCCAGACAGAGACAGTGGGTGTGGCCGACAGTAGGGATGAAGGCATGCATGGGAGGAGATCGAGAAAAGGAGGGGTAGAAGTGGAAACAGCAAGCAGAGAATACTTCTGAAGGGTTCTGTTACCAAGGGCACGGAGAAGTGGGACAGTAGGGAGAATGGGCCACAGCAGGTTCGGAGTCGTTTCCCTGAATTAGCAGCAGTACATGCCTGGGGATTGTGAAAAAGACACCATGGAAGGCAGAGCAGGTCTGAAGGCTCCTGGCAGGAGAAGGCTTTCTCTGCTCCTGTCAAGGAGGCCTGAAAGGAACCGGCACACGGCTGCTCAAGTGACATTGACAACCGGCAGCTGGTTGGAGAGTAGGAGCGCCCGCAAAGCAGGAGAATGTTGACAGACAAGCATGTAGTCCAGACTAGCAACTCTCGAACTTTCAACTCTTATTTAATATAAAATATATTCTCAGTTATTTGCAGGAGAATGGATGTAATTTCAATATCTTTTGCCTAAAAATATGATGAAGAGCCCCCATAAGTTTATAATCCTTTCGAGTTTTTTAAATCATCACATTGCTTGGGAGGAAAAGTAATGCATGTATATTTTAGAAATTCTGTGCTATCCTTCCAGCCTACGGAGATTGCTTGGTACGCATGTGGCCCTGCGAAGCTCTCGTACAGTAAGCTCTGGCGAGACGTGGAGGTGGCAGATTTCACGGTGCTCTTCTCGCCTCATTCAGATGCTCCGGAACAGCTAAGGAGTCCCGGGTGCTCCGAACGGGAAGCAAGCAGACGACACGGCGGTGAGGAGCACAGTCCGGTGTGTGCGGACGACGGGCCGCGCCTGGGAGGCTGTCCTCCTCCCCACCCGCTCTGCACAGCAGCCTGCCTGCTTTTATGGGAAGGAAACTTTACATCACCCAGTAGTGCTTCCCTGGCAGTGAACTACATGGAATATTCATTGGTCAGATAGGAAAATGTATCAAAAATCATCTCGAGTGATAGAATTTCAGCATTGAAGAGACTTTGGTTGTTTGTTAATTCTAATTTTTTAATGTCTCACATTCCTACCGTAACATGCGGGCCATGAAGTCACTGAGGCTTAAGAACCTTAGTGAAATGCAACACTTTCTTAGACAGCAAACTTTTATGTGAAGTCCTTCCTTACATAGACCCAAACTCTGTCTCCTCTAGATTTATTTTGTGGCACATGGAGGAGCTGGGTAGAAAGTCGGGCATCACATCGCGGTTCTTGAGGTACTTCAAAGCCATGACCGGAAACTTGGGGCCCCTGATCCCCACCTTAAGTGCTCCCGGCTTGTGTTTTGTGTCGGTGCGCCCCGCAGGTGACTCCCCTCCACATCACTGCTCTTGGTCCTCCTGCACCGTGCATCTGCGCGGAAGACCTGCTCAGCCCCCTCTGAGGGTAGGAGGGCAATGGAGGGGCAAGGGCAGGTTCCCCTGCATGGAAACCTGCTGTCTTGGATCGAAGTGGGTGTGGCACATACGGATTGCTCTCACTAAACCTGGCCCTGGTGGGGATGTGATATGAAAAAGGCAAAGACCTTAGCCATCTGGTGCTTCTGCACCCAGGACCCCAAGACCGGCCACTGTAGTGCGCATAAGGGTTCCTCAAAAGCCCGTGTGCTGCAAGCTTTGTCCCTGGTCTGCACAATTACTGAGAGATGGTGGAACATCCCAAGCCATGGGGCCTGTTAGGAGGAAGGAGGATCCCTGGAGCACAGCCTGGGCCCTCAGAAGACGTTCAGCCTGGGTCCTCGGAAGATGTACGTGTCTACAACTCCTTCTCTCTGCCTTAGCCTCCCCCTGCTATAAGGCGACCACTTCCCTCCCCCAAGCGCTTCCGCTGTGATTTATTGCTCTGCCACAGGCCCTAAAGTACAAGGACCAAACTGTATGCCTACACAACCTTTCTTTCATATAAGTTATTTATCTTTGATACACTATCACAGTGACAGAAAGAGGATTGACACCACCTTCTTTCTAGAATTTTGGGTGCAGACCACAGGGAACCACAGCCCAAGTGTAAGATCTGAGAGACTTTCCTCTTATTTCTCAGAGGTCAGCTTTCTCTTCTAAAGAAGAAGAGGTTTTATATCCTGCACTGATACTTCAAATAAATTTTGTATATAAACACTGTTACCCAGTTCATAGTGCATAGCTTAAAAAGAACATGGCTACTGGATTTCTATTTTAATTGGATTATTGGTTGAAGAGTGACTTGCAAGTTAGCCTGGGGACACTGGCTCTTTGTATATTTCTGTGGTAAATTAGAAGACTTTCTGAGTTTTGAACAACTGGCCTTATAATTCTTTCAGAAGTTTACTTAATAAGCATGACTTCAGCACAAGCCAGATTCTGTGATTTAAGAGGAAAGACAATTTGCTTAAGCAGCTATTAACAGTGCCTTTTTCATTTTTAATCTGTAGCAATTCTGATCCGATTCTTTATAATACATGCTGTGTAAGTACTAGGAGAGCCAAGGAGATGGACTGAGAGGACCCCCAGGGACGCCAGAGGACGCTTCCAGGAGACATCCTAGTAAGTCTGTGTCACACAGATGAGGGCCTGAAGACCGAGGACCCCTGCAGGCTGGACAGCCTGCCTCAGGCTTACACAGAAGTTGACACGTGCAGAAATACTTGCCACACACGGCGACGGGCCCCCACGCATACTTGGGGCCTGGAAGTGTGCGAGGTTTGGGCTTAGCGGAGACTTGGAGCACAGCCTGTTTGTGCCGCGAGGGCCATGTGCACGTGAGCAGCACACAGCAACTCCTTCAGGGCGTTTATGGTCCGTGGACAACGGCCGCCTCTTCTGTGTCCTCGTCAATGCTCTTCTTCTGTGTTCTCTGCTCCTTCTGCTACAACATGTCCCTGCGACACACTCCAGGGAGGGAGCGGCCTCAGTTGTCTGATGATAAAAGCCCTGGCGTAGAGCCTGCCAAACGGTGGGGACTAAGGGACTAATTGCTGGATCTAAAAGTGGATGCCAATGCAGAGAAACGGGAGAGGTTGGGGAGGACTTGGGGGACAGTATCATTTGCTCCTTGAAGTGTAAGTTCAATCTTGTTAGGAAAAAATGGAGGGAGTAAGTCTAATGTGTTTTCCAGACAAAGTGAGTAACAGCGACCAAATAAGAAAGCAGGAAAGACATTCGAGGGGCGGTAAGAAATCCACCAGGGCTGGACGTTCACGCACACAAGCAGGCCTGCAGAATAACTCTCGTGGTTGGTAGCCACTTCTGCGTCTGTGGACCTCTTGCTCCATGAAGAAAATGATAAAATTACACCTTCCAACTCTGTTGGTATAAGGCCAACATATTCAGGCTGTATTGGTGATTATCATACACTATTGCTACGCATTTTTGTTCTAAAAGCCCTTAAAATTAGAACATTTTCAAGAACACCGAGACCCACATTGTACCCCAGGCAGGGTGTGATTAAGCTTAGTGGATAAATCTTTCCTACAGCAACTGGAGCAGGAGGGACTGAGTCTGGCGTGACAGCCAGAGGTGGCACAAGGAAAGCCTCGAAGGCCACGCTAAGGTCTGGAGTGGGCACGTAGCTGGGGATGGTGCTGCACAGCTGTGATCCCAGGGCTCCAGAGGCTGAGGAAGGAGGACCCCAGTGAGTCTGAGACCAGCTTGGCTCCATAGAGGGTTCAAATCCAGCCCGAATTGCATTGCAAGACCTTGTCTCAAAAACAAACAAACAAACAAACAAACAGGACAAGTGAAGATTAGTGAGTTGGGAACAACATGACCAGCCATGAGAGATAAAAGAGACTGGGAACAGCAATGCTGAGTAGCCTGTAGCTAAGATACTCAGATACCTGGATCCAGAAATATCTTAGGCTTTTTATTTTAGCGTATTTATGTGTACATGAGATGTTAAGGATGGAATTCGGGTCAAAAGACAAAATTCACTCATGCTTCACAGACATACACTCAGCTTCGTGGCCATGTTATAGAGTACTTCAGTGCACCTATGTTCTGGCCCTTGCCTGTGACATGGTGTGGAATTTTCCACTGTAGCACTGTTATTATAGATGACTAAGTAAGGTAGAAATGTGATAGGCAGTCAACAGGGCCAGGCCCTCAAAGGAGCTGGCGCAGAAGAAAGGAAGGCATAACTGCTGTGGCTGTCGGCACCCACTAAGGCCCAGCCTCAACACAAGGGTGGAATAACTACATCTTCATACGTCTTGGAGGGATAAACAATAATGATCACTATCTAAACAGGCATCATTTTTTTCCCCATAATTTTAGTGAGAAACAAATAGCAATGAGACAGTTTCAAACCAAATTGGTAGGACATTTTCAATAATTAACACATTCTTCCTAGTGGTTACTTGCTGTACAACACGCGGACATGATATCCTACTTACAAACACCATTAGAACAAATCGCTCTATTCATTAAGAGAATGTAACTATACACCTATCCTAACCACTTTGAATACACAGATACAAAATGGACATTCATCTGTATCCCCTTTTTTTGTTAAGTTCCATCATTTAAATATTATAGGTGTGTAAACTCAGCAAAATATTCTATAAGAGTCCAGTAGTCCATAGTAGTATTGAGTCTTCTGCTTCACTGGCAATGTCAGAAATTGTTGACCCGAGTCCCCTACAGCTCAACATAACAGCATGGCTTTACTTCTTATACTTCGTTTTTATACTTTTCTGCTGGATGGTTAAGACCAAGGTAAAGCAGGACCTATGTAACAAGAGTTGTAGCTTTTGGGTCTGATAAGACCTGACCATGTCTTCCCAAGAAGTACTGTCCTTTCCCCGTACACTTGTTATGTCACCCCTTCCCCACTGGATCCATGTTGCCTGAGCCACTGTGCCTGTAATTGTATCAGTTGAACATAGTTTGCCCCCCCCCACACGTAAATAAATGATAAGCCTAAAAACAAGTGTAAGTATGCAACTTTCTGTAATACAGAGAGATACAAAGGAAAACGTTGCAGATGCGTAAAGGATCAACGTTTCATTGTACATCTAGCAGGAGTCCAAGAATACAAAGGGGAAGGGACAACCTCTGAAGACATGGTGGACGGGTGTTCTCCAGAACTAAAGCAAAAATCCCATGCTCAGACCTAGGAAACACAGGGACTCGCACGTGAAACGCGGGCTGCAGGGCTAGGCTCAGGGCGCCAGTCACTGCTCCTCGGGTGAGGCTGGCAAGCAAGGAGAAGGTGGGCACGGGGCTGGCGTGGGCGGAGGCCAGGGCTCCACGGGGAGGCGGGGCCCGCAGGAGGCCCGCA
>NW_004524620.1:12236483-12257113 GCF_000260255.1 Octodon degus | reverse complement strand
GGAGGCGGGGCCCGCAGGCCTCCGGCGCTCGGCTCTCCGCGCCTGTGCTAATGCTGCCCTTCCACGCGTGTCTCTCGCAGGCGAATCCAAGCCGAGGGTAAGAGAATCAGTCGGGGCGCCAGCGTGACCTCGCCGCGGCGCGCACGCTCCTCCAGCCCTGCGGGTGCTCGCACGCAGAGCGCCGCCCGAGCCGCCGTCTGCACCCGCGAGGCGTCGGGCGCGCTCTTCCGCCCAGCACCAGCCTGTTACCTGATTGCCATCGGTGGATGTAGTCGCAGCGACCAGCCTTTTATTAAAAATGAAAACACCGTGGCTCGAGTGTCCGCGAGTGTGCGCGCGGATAGAGCGCAGAGACGCGGGGAGAACGTCCCCGCAGCGGTGGCGGGAGGAGATTCGTCTCTGATCGTGTGGCAGAACCTTCCCGAGTAGTCACGAAGGACGGAGTTGCTGACGCACTTCTCACGGTGGAGCTTCTTGTTTTGTCAGTTTTGATTTTTTTCTTAGTGCACACTTGGATCACAGACTGCGCTCCTCGCGGGGCTGGCACACGCACGCAGCGGGCCTCATTCTCTTCTGTCCTCCCTCCTTCCGTGCCCAGCTCCCCTCCTCCTGTGTCAGCTTGCCAGGCACGCGCTTGTGCATCCAGCCGCCTCCCCTGGCCCGGCCCTCCCCATCTCTGATCCTCTTCCCATTTGAAAAAATCTCTCCGCACTTCCTCTTATCTTTGACTTTGCTCTTCATTTCCGGTCGACTCTGAACCGGCGTGAGAGGAGCCGCACACTCAGTCCCGGTGAGCTGGCGGGCCTGCGCGTGTGGGCTTGCGCCGGGCCCACGCGGGGGCAGCCGCAGCTCCGGCAGGGCGTGAGCCGGCTCCTGGCCTGGGACTGCGCGGCTCGCGGGAGCAGCCCCTAGCTAGCATCTGCGCGTGCAGGCCGGGACCGCGCGGGCCGTGGGACCGCAGAGCTAAACTGCGCCAAGGCTTTCCGTCCAACTAAGAAACCATTAAATCCATCCCTTCCTTTTCCCACCTTGATAAGTATCCCTGTAGGAAAAAAAAAAAGTAAACAGGCATAAAGACAATTTTTATGAATTGCAATCAACAGGACGCCAAAGATGCCTGGCTTTGTTATGTGCAGCTAGGGTTCTTTAGATTGGCCAGCAATATTTAGCTGGGCCACAAAGTAAGACTACACGTAATAGTATTATCGCTTTAGTCTATACCATTTAATTGTCCTTCATGCCATTTTTGTCTTTTAAAAATATTTTATTTGTTGATTTGGTATAGGGTCTCACTATGCAGCTCAGACTCATGGTGATCCTCCTGTCTCAGCCTCCTCAGTGCTGGGATTACAGGTGGGCACCGCCTTGCCCTGTGTCTCAGTGGCCAGCACAGCATGTAGTACCAGGGATTGAACTCGGGTCCTTGTGCTTGCCAGGCAGATGCTTAGACCGCTGAGCTATCTCGTTTTTGTAAATGACTATACTATTTAAAATAAATGTTTAAGATTTTCACATTTTTATATTGATAATAATGCTAAATTGAGTAATCTGTTTTGAAACATTATAATTCTTACATTGGTCTACTGATTTCAATTTTTATAACATTTTTGTTAGAGCTAGTAGCTCTTGAAATTGCCAATAAAATTCTTAAAATGAAACAAGCGCAGAAACAGTCATTTTCTTTGCATATTATTTGACTTTTCATTTTTTGTATTAATTTGTGAGGGTCCCATGCAGCAGCTCACTATTCTTTCAGAACGCCGCCGACGCTTTCATCTCACCGAGCCGCCAGCTCGTCACACTTCGCCTGTCTCTTCAGGCATCGTCCACCTCCAGCAGCATATATGTTTGCTTTTCTGAAATTTTTTCAAGGCTGAATTATAATGAGAACCAAAAACCGCAGAATGTGGCTCAAATTGTTAAATTTTCTTTCACTAAAGACTACTGCCTGATTTATGGGGCCAGAAAATGATGTCTATAGAAATTAGTTTCAGAGTTACATTTCCATAAACCTCATTTATAGTTTTCACTGACATTTATTAAAATGTCATTTTTGCTGTGTTCCTTCCTAATTTCTTTCTGTTTAGCAAAATCATTTTTTCAAAAGTATTTGAAAATATTTCTTTCTTTTTCTTTTTTTTTTTTTTTGCGGAACCGGGGATTGAACTCAGGCCCTTGTGCTTGCCAGGGAAGCACTTATTGCACTGAGCCATCTCCCCAGCCCCTTGAAAATATTTCTAAGTCTTTTATCAAATGAAATTATTATGTATTTATCATTTTGGAGCTTGACAAAATAAACTTTTGCAAGACGAATAGCACGCAATAGTTCACACCAGATGAGCCCGGCACACACGTTGCAAGCTGCTTGCCGACAGCCTTTGCTCAGCCGTTCTTTGCGAGTCCTGGATTACAGCACAGGACGGCTCCAGTGCATCTCTTCCCTGCGTAATCTAAGCAGTTGAGCAGCATTTTGTTAGCATCATCAGTAGGTGTCTGGACGGCTCTAAAAGCAGCTTGGACGTGATTCGTTAAGATGTCTCATACCTGAACAGATTCAGAAAACAGCAATCTCCAGATTATCCCAAAGACTACTATTGCCAGCTGCAAGTCAGAGATGACTCCGAAAAAGACACACCCTCAGGAATTTCAAATAAGCTCGGTTAAAATAAGTCATATTTGACTTACAGCAAAAGCCATGCTTATTATTCTGTTTCATAAAAAACTTAAACTTTATTTGCCAGTAAGATTCCGGGTTAACTCGTGGATAGAATAGAGGAAGACAGTCGTTAGAAAGACGGGCAGTAAACACAAGTGATAACTTGACCGAGAAAACTTAGCTCAGACGACTTTATTGTTATAACACGATTGTATTATGCTAAATAAATAAATATTTAAATATTACATGTCTTTAGGCTCCAGTTCTGCACTCCTCCCTTCCTCTGCCTGTCCTTCCTCGGGTGCACGGGGGACGTCTCGGAGTCCCTGAGAGATGTTACAGAGGCTTCTCTCACCAGAATTCCAAAGCTGAACACAAATGTTCTCGCAGACGCTGTGCCACCAGAGGGCGACAGTGCCTTGCCAGTCACAAACAGGACATCAGGAGAACCAAGGCATCGGGTTTCTGTCCTGTGTGTCAGTGCTTTCCTGTGCTGTCCTGTGCTGTCCTGTGCTGTCCTGTCCTGTCCTGTCCTGTCTTGTCCTGTCCTATCCTGTTCTGTCCTATTCTGTCCTGTGTGTCCTGTTCTATCCTGTCCTGTAGGTCCTGTTCTATCCTGTCCTGTACTCTCCTGTGCTGTCCTGTCCTATCCTGTCCTGTGTGTCCTGTCCTATCATATCCTATCCTGTCCTGTGATGTCCTGTGCTGTCTTGTCCTGTCCTATTCTGTCCTGTGTGTCCTGTTCTATCCTGTCCTGTATGTCCTGTCCTGTTCTATCCTGTCCTGCACTCTCCTGTGCTGTCCTGTCCTATGCTGTCATATCCTGTCCTGTCATATTCTGTCCTGTCCTATCCTGTCCTGTGTGTCCTGTGCTGTCCTGTCCTCTCCTGTCCTGTCCTGTGATGTCCTGTGCTGTCTTGTGTTTCCCTGTGCTATCTTGTGCTGTCTGGTCCTGTCCTGTCCTATGCTTTCCTGTCCTGTGCTATCCTGTCTGGTCCTGTCCTGTCCTGTCTTGTTCTGGCTTTTTCTGTACTGCTTTAAAAAAAAAATGAAAGTAGCCAACTGCCCCTCAGTCCCCAAAGTGTCCCTTACCATCACTCCTCCCACGATGCAGACTTTGGACCTAAGGGTCACTGGTCTAATAGTCGATCTCTCAATTGGGGAAAAGATCAATTCTGAGGCACACAGAGACTTGAGCTTAGGCTCTTTCTTTCAAGTCCTGTAGATGAGGGTATCCGCAGTATATTTGAGAATTCCTGCCAAAGTGTCAATAACCAAGTACTCTATGATTTAACATCAAGTGAAGCAGGTGCTTTAAAATGTCATCATCACAAATGTGAACTTCCACTATGAGTAATGGACCAGCTGCAAAGCCCGAACTGCACATTGCTATCAAAAAGGCAAAACGTAAAATGGGGCTTTCAGATTCTTCCTCCAATCCTGTAATGTCACACCTGACACGCAGAACAGTGTGGGCTCTGCAGCACGTCTCCCGACAGCAGCTCAGCATAAAGCGCCATCCATGCAAGCAGCGTCACTGTCCTAGCATCAGAAATGCCTCTGCCTCTGCTACTCGGTCATCCCAAACTGATCTTCCCCACCGGGACCAGGAGCAACTCTGCATATTTTGTGGCAATGTCCTTGATCCAGCAGCTTCCTCCCTGGAGGACCAGAACATAACCCAAGACTCAGACACGTGTTTCGATCCACCCACAGTCCAGGTTTGGCCCTAGCGCTTACCTAGGGTCCTACACCTCTCAGTGGGGATGTGTCCTCTTTTAACAAGTTTCCATGCAACCGTAGGAAAGTTCTGACTCCTGCCCTTGAGTGAGACCAGAATTCCTGGGACTCTCAGGTAAAATCAAAGCGTGCTTCCTGCTGAAAAACTGTCATGGAAACAGGTGTAGTAGGGCTGTCACAATTTGTTCCTGTTTTGGTGGCTTAGCACGGCTATTTAGAGATGGGCTACAAATATAAAAACCAATTTCAACACTGTGGTTTGGGGTTATGTGTTCCTAAGTTTCAATATGGTTTTCAAATGAATACTTGATGTCTTGTCGAATGACGCAAAGTTTTATAAAGGAGAAAGATAATTACAAAATAACACAGAAGGTAGTTTTAATCTTAGAAATGGAAGGGGTTGTGGAACTGTCCTCCAAGAAGGATTTCTGTGGCATTTGTGCACATGTGCACCCAAAGGTGCATTGGGTGCTCACCTAGTGCTGTCCCCGGATGTCAGCCCGGCCACGGGCAGGGGTGTGCTTGTCAGCGGGAGACTCCTAGTCCCTGAAGCAGAGGACAGAGCTCAGGGCAAGTTTATGGAGAGGGGCTCATCTGATGTTTTTAAATGAGACATTCTATTATACCCAGGCTAAACAAATTCAACTTTTGTTGTGGAATATTGTGCCAAATAGTACGTGGCTACTTTTTGGCTTATGAAAATAATTTAGTGGCCCTCAGAAGAGACTCTTCAGGATGAAATAAAACACAGAAAAAGACATAAAAATAAAATATTGGAGAATATCCTACGTATCACAGTGTTGTGTTGTGAAATGATCTATTTTATTTCTGTGAGTGTGGTAGCTGGGGGCATTCTGTACTCATACTGTTTTAAATGATTATGGTTATAAACTTTTTTTAAAACTGACCATGCAATCCACAAAAGGTCAATGGAGTAAAAAGCTGAGGACATAAGAATAAAAAGGAGAGTGAAAGAAAATGCCAAAATGCCACTGCTTTGGGGAACAAGAGATGAGGGGAGAGGCTTCAAGGGCCTGGCGCCATTCAAGTAGCACCATGGGGCCCGCATCAGAGGCCCTGGGGGAGCCGAATGAGAACCAGGCTGGGTGTCCTTAGATGCCACTCGTCCCAGTACAGCTTCTGCAGGCCTTCTGCATTAAGTCCTTTATTGTGGCCGAGACACAGCACCCGATACCCAAGCTCTGAGGGGGCAAGTTTCAGTCCACGGTGTGCTGGCGCCCAGGCAGGGTGGCCTGGCACAGGGACCCTGCAGAGGACAATCAGCTCAGGGTGCGGAAGCTGGAATCAGAGTGCGACCAAGGGAGGAGAGACACGGCCTTCCAGGCCACGCCTCTGGCAACCGCCTCCTCCAAGCACCTCCTGATGCCACGTTTAGCTGTACACTCATTTGTGAGCTAATCCACTAATAATTACCATGCCCCCATGGGTTGGTCAGCCCCCCAAAGCTTCACCTACGAGCACATCAGGCTTGGGGACATCTAGGCACAAACTACAACACCTTTCTTGTAACGGTCTCTCGTTCTGCTTTTTACCTTTCCTTAATGGCTTTTACTGCAACGCCACACTTATGTGCCTAGTGTCTCTAGACGTTTATTTGCTAGTGTCTCTCATGTCATCTGTTCAGTGAGTTTTGAAACTCTTTGGTGACAAGTTTTGCTTCTCTTAGAAGCTGCATAGTGGCGCCTATAGAAAGGCTCAACCAAAAATACATAAAAAAGGTAGGAGGCACCAGGAGGGATCAGGAAGACCCTGTTGTGGGCAGAAGGACTGTCACATGTCCTGTCCAGCTCCTCCTGGGTTCTCTGAACTGCTCTTGGCCTGCAGGTTGTTTTACCACTCTGTATCAGAGCAGAGGAAACAGCATGGACAGCAGCACTTGCTGCCGCCTGTGCACCCTACCCACGGAAAGGCACAGGACCTGGGAACAGGCCGCAGATCACTATCCTAGTAATGCTCGCTAGGTTTGCATCTATTCAGTTCTTCTCAGTCCTTATGCCTATGTCTCTATTTTTTGAGTTCTATTGAAAATTAGTTGTAACCTTTCACAGATTCTTTTTAACTGGTGAGTTAAGTAAAAACTTTGACTTCTATCCATTTGTATATTTGTATAGGAACCTTGAGTTTATCATTTTTGCTCCATAGCAGGAAATGCATTAGGAAAATGGGACATTGGCTGAACACACACGTGTCCATTCTTGGGGAACAGTGTGACCTGCTGTGATCATGCTAACAGGAAGAGGCTCATGTGCAGAGGAAAAGGCAGGCATCAGATGAATGTCGCTTTATGAACTGAACATAAGACAGCACTGTGATCCTCTTCTAAGATATAATTTGTTTGAAAAAGAGATACAACCATAAATGTAGCACAAGAGCATTGATACATGTGTTCCTTCCACGTATTCAGTATAGACCAGCACAGCCATGTTTAGAATCCAGAGCTTGGGAAGCAGACACTGCACAGGTGACATGGAGGACAGAGGTAGGCTTTCACCCTTCCTGCTGCGAAGTTTCCATCACAGTCACCAACCGACGACATTAGCTAAGCATCTGTTCCTCTCCCTCACTCAAGTAGAACAAAGAAAACGAGGCAGAAGTCACGGTTACCCAGCAAAAAGCAGCCAAGGCATGTTTCAATGAACAGAAACATATTTTAATACGAAAAATTAGATCAGTGAGGCTAGAACTTATCCTAAAGATCACCAACTTCTCCACTGACATGACTAAGATAATTAAGCTGAATTCAGGTGGTGTACTTAGATATACAAATTAAATTAATCAGGGCTTCTATCTAGCTTCATGAAATTAAGTTCAATTTAGTGTTTGATGGGGACTTGATTTTAGTTCCTTGGTCCAAATAGTCAAAATAGGTCTCCAATGAGTATTGACATAACCCTAAGTAACAGATACTGACCTTACTATGGAAAGGCTTCTGTTACACATTCCAGAGTGACACAGAACTGCATAAATATGCCACGTTCTGCAGAACAACAGCACAGGCTCTAATGGTGGGATGATGCAGAATAACAAGCCCAAGTGAGTCTTTCTCTCGTCGCAATCAAGTCTGTTCAGTATGAATTCGACGTGCATTGTTACCCCAAAGTTTTTTCAACTCTAAGTAAAACATGTAACAAACATTTCAGAAAGCTGAAAAAGATCCCTCCTGTAACGTGCCTGCAAGTTTATGCACTACAGATTTGAATTCGCAGCCCACAGACGCGCGCATATGCGTCTTGGCATCGCCTGACGCGCTGAACCGGTGGGCAGCAAGGGCCACCTCTCTGCACAGCATGCCGCAGCTCGCGAGAACCTCTGCAGAGCTGTCCTCGGAAAGCATCTGCTGGATCCTTCGCCGGTATCGTCCCCAATTTTATGGGTGAGGAAATCAATGAAGTTTAGCATTTCAGGATGAAAAGAGGAAAAGTGACAAGAAAAAATAAATAAATAAAATAAACATTCAAAAGATGTGAGGAAATTTTGTAAAAAAGATGGTTTTTTTCAATGCAACATTAGAACCTACCGTATTTTAAGCTCCCCTACAAGGGCATCCCACAGTACGCCACACTATTGGGACGCCGTGCCACTCTGCCCACATTTGTAGTCTTTAACAGGAAATTGGAATTGGTAGTTCTGATTCAGCGTATTTTTGGAATTAAAATATGTTTCGTGTTTTTTACCCTACCCAATTGCTTTTACTTTTAACTGAATTTATGAATAATTGTACATAATCTTTACATAAAATTTTCATTTTCTTTTCATAAACATCTTCACTCCAAACATGGTATCATGATAACTTTCACAGCAACACTTTAAATCAATGCCCCATCTTACCCTTTTTCCCCTTTATGTTAAAATTTCACGTTAATCTTAGTATTTTTAACTTTAGGATTTTATTGGTTCTTCTTTAGAAACAGGAGGGATCTATCTCACTAGTTTTCTCTATTTCTTATTTCATACACACTATATTTGCAATTACTGCACTTTCCTTATGGCATCCACCTTTTTGAGTTCTTAGAATCTTTTATGTTATTAAAAAAAAGAGGAAAAGTGAATTATTAATCAAGGTTTTCCCTATCCGGTTTTCACGTTTCAGCCTCTACACTAACTCATCCACGTAAGAGTTACTACGGAACTGTCTTATATTCATTACTGTACCGAGAATAATCCTTTCTGCGCGAGTCACAGTTCTGCCTCTACCACTGGCTGCGATGTGATCTCAGCCAAATTCATTTTCATTTCTAAGCCTGGTTCACTACAAATTGGGCATCATAGTATCCTTGCGTAGCGCTGTCATGAGGGTGAAAATGCTAACAAGGCACAGAAAACCGTGCCTGCCGCACGTTCCTCTAAGTTCAGCTCAGCAAGGCAGCCTCTTGCCCGCACCTGCCTGCCGCTCGCCCGCCCGGGATGCCCTCGGTGCCGTGGGCTGTCCACGCCCTGCGGGCACAGCCCTGGGCTTCAGGAGCACAAGGGCGCTCAGCGACGCCCAGGCCTGCCTCGGGAGGGCGGCCTCCGAGAGCTGGGCGGTCAGCCTGTGCACTGTGTTGAGCCGGCCCATCACCTCCTACTCGAGGACACTGGACACAGCCTTTTTCTCACCTGGGACAGTAAATATATATCCTATTTCAAAAAGTTACTCTCACCTGTACTTGTTGTAAACGCAGCAGTGTCCCCTACGGAGCACCCACTAGGCGTGAGACCCTGCGCCCAGCGCTTGCCCCCTCACAGAGCGTCCAGTCACCCCATTTCACAGGGGAGAGACCCTCGAGACCCTGAGGGCGTCCTCAGCTCACCCGAAGAGCACAGCGCCTGCTGTACAGCGGCACCCACTGGCCGCAGGCGCCCCTGGCTGCAGCCCGGCCTCCCGCGCCGCACCGGACCTGCCTGGTGGCCTGCGCCGCTGGGCTTACCTCCCCGGTTCCGTTTTGTGAGATATTCCATATCATACGCAGGCAAAACTGGATAGGATTTGCTTATCCTGTTTTAACTCTCTGTTGTTTAAAAAACAAACAAACAGAAAGTCCTCAAACAAATGCATAAATTTTAGAAAGCAAGATCACGAGAAACAGGGAAAAGAAAAACATAGATGAGGCCGGCCCGGAGCTAATCTGGTAATCCCGTGAGGACCTAGGGTAGAACGCGCCATGCGGCTGCGCCCTCCACTCCGCGGCACCAGATTTAACTTCCTATCCCTTGCTGTGGGACAATCCCACAAGGTTAAGACTGCGCAGGCCTTTGGCACAACTTGGTTGCGTTAACTAAGTTCTGACCCAATTTGATCACTAATTCGGTGATTTTCTTAAGCTACAGGACAATAAGCAACACAGAGGAATTTTCAGAGGGCCTCAATCAGGAATTTTCCCAGATTGAATATTTCATAGCTTGATAAGTTTCCTCAGTATTGAAAAAGATCAGCAGAGCTAACGATTAGCATTAGAGCACTACAGATACAGCGCTTTCTGTCCCCCGAGGGCTGCATGATTCTAGAGTTGCACAGTAAGAAAGTGAATTGAGGGCGGGTATTGAACTCTCGCTCTTTCATTAGTTTTTCTGCTTTATTTACCTTTTAGTTCTATTGCTTGGATAATATGGAGAAGTAAAATAGATATGTGGTTAGCTTTCTACACCTTAAATCTACTAATTTTCATTTTAACATAATTGCTTAGGAAAATACTCCAAAACAGCGCCTTTCTGATTTACGCCAGTTGCAATGTTTCCCTGTCCCTGAAGAGAGGCACGTTGGAGATAAAACGGATTACCCGCCTGAGCAACCACCACCAAGTCAGGTGATGCGCGTACTGCCCCACCGCGACTCCAGATAAGGGAGAGTTCAGACCCAGCCAGCAGAGGGCCTTATTTTTCTTGGCATAGCTGGTCTTGTTTGGAAATGCAGTGACTTGGGCATCTTTATACATCTGCAGAGCATTTTTTTTATTGGTCCACGTTTAGAATGTTTAATTCCTTGTGAGGTAGTTGGCTCATGTGCATTACGCTCAGTTCCTTTTCCTGCCCTTTCCCTCGCCGCCCTACCCCACCACCGTCTCCCGATGCCCTGGATGTTGGGCTCATGTCAGCAGCACATGGCGCTCACAGTCCGTGTGGACCGGCTGCACGCACACAGCTCAGCTTACTCCCTGTTTCACCCCTTTCCTTCCCTTCCCCTCCATCTCTTGATTTCCCCTTCCCTTTTGAGAAAGATCAGTCTCCCTCACTTCCTGCTGTCTTTCTACTTATTAGTTCCTATAAAATCAGGCATTATAATCCTTCTGATATTTCAAATGGCCCGAAATAATGTTTTGAAAGTTTCAGCACAAAACCAGATTGGCGTGGGAGGGAATTACAGCAGCCAAGACACAGCAGAAAGAAACACAATCATGTTCTCAGACTTGCAAGTTCTTTTTACAAAGTAATTTTTAAAATGCTCACATGGCATGTCATGTGGCCCGGAAGACTACTGGAGTTGCTTTTAGCACAGGCCCCTCCCCAGCTCCTTGAGTATAAGCGAGCCTCGGTGCAGCCTAGCCGAAAGCCATCGAGTGTAACAATCCAGCTCGTTGTCACACAACAGCGTACGGAAAGAGAAAAACCAGAGTCCCAGTTCAGTCATCATATCGCCAAGGCTTTTTTCCTCTTTCTATTTTCTTAACAACAATTCTACCTGTGGGCTACTCAGGATAAAATAACTTTAAATCAGAAAAGCTCTAGTCATCCTGTTTGGGACTCAGAACCCCATTTGGAACATAAAATTCCAGGGCATTCAGTACCTAATCCTGCAGTGCAATCCGTTTAATGAGGGGATGGTCAGAGACATGTCTAGTTAGTAATTTCAATTTATATTTACATTATAAGCAAGCCATCAGCAGGGTCAGGCTTTTGAGCTTCAGCCTGTTGACGTGTTCTCCTCCTTCTCCTTCTCTTCCTCCTCCTTCTCCCCCTCCTCCTCCTTTTCCTCCTTGTCCTCCCCTTCCCCTCCCCCTCCTCCTTCCCTTTCCCTTCCCCCTTCCCTTCCTCCTCCTCCCTGTGCTTGCTGGGCAGGCGCTTATTCTACTGAGCTATCGCCCCAGCCTGCCTGTCTTCTTCTGATGCTCAGGTTTAACTCATTTCAATGGTGGAGCATCTCCTGCAGTTCTCACAGCCACAGCAGCAGCAGCAGCAGCCACCACATACCATTCCAGGCAGACGACACTGCAGGCCCCGCTGGCGCACTCTTCAGAAGGTAAAGTCAGGGAATAGCGTGGGCGCATTCAGGTCTGTCCATTAAGAAGAATGTTCCTTCTGCAGTCACCAGGGATACACACATGACTGTGAATCTGTTCTCTTCAAAGGAGAGTGCAACTTAGCAATTGAAATAAATCAAAATCAATGAGAAATAAATGAGCTCCTCCAAAAATCTGAAGACCCGTATTTCTCCTGTTCCCAAAGCCTGTTGCTTCTGGTTTTCTGCTGCTGCTCAAAAATGTTTCTCTGATCACTGGTTTAAAATAACAGTGTCAGGCGGGGGAGACAGCTCAGTGGAATAAGTGCTTGCCTGGCAAGTACAAGGCCCTGAGTTTGATCCCTGATACCACCAAAATTAACTAATTAATTAAAAAATAAAAAATGAAACGACAGTGTCTCCTAGTTCAGTGCCGGACAGGTTGGGTCTGTTCTGCCTAGCACTGGCCACTGCTGTCTGAGACCTGTCTGCGTGGGGCAGGTCGGCAGTGGCTGGGTTGGCGCTGTCCGCGAGGCCAGAGCCCAGCTGGCATGTGATGTCCACCTGTGGCCTCCCTGGAGCCTGAGTTTCTTGCAGAATGATGATCGTGTCCTGAGAGAAGCCATCTCAAGAGCGAGTGTCCAAATGACCCACGAAGGATCTGCAAGGCCTTCTAAGTCAGGAGGGCACATTTTTGCCACATTCTATCAAAGACAAGACTCAGTCAGCCAAGATTTGGGATAGGGACCACACAACGATGTGAATCCGGCGGCTTGCTGTGTGGCAGCTCATCCTCGGGGACCTTCGACAAGACCCATGTGGGCACTTTATGCAACGCTAAGAGATCGAACTCCAGACAAAACATAGAATAGGAGAAGTGCTTAGCAAATTTATGGAACATCTATATTTGCACATTCATTTCTGAGGAGTTTATGCTACAAGCTTAGCACGTTTCCTGGCAGTGGCGAAGCTTGCAGATCTCGCAGTGAGTGCCAAGCAGCCGGGCCGAGCGTACGGCCATCTGCAGCAAAGCTCCAAGCAGCGCTTCAGTAAGCTCAATTAAACAGATCTACCACCTCTTAGAACTAATATTAAGCAACGGTTTATTTCATATTCTACTTTTCCAGTACAAAAGATATTACGTAGGTTTGGACTTTTAGTTGCTCAACTTTGAAATATCAAGCACTATTGAAAGCTACATTTAAGTTGAAAAGGATCAAAATGCCAAAATACGCATAACCTTATAATTGTAGCTACTGTTCTGAAGATTTCTTTTTCTTTATTGGCCTTACTTGTGAAACTGCTAACGTTTCTCAATTCTGAAAGAAAATGCTGGCACCTCTCAACAGAGGAAAGTGTGTTGCTGCCTCCAGGAATCAGCTGAGAGCCACACGCTCAGGCTCACCTTTGTGCTTCTGATGAGACTTATGCTCACTGAAGTCGTCCAGTTCCTAGCGAGGTGAGACGACTGCCGTGCAGGAGCCGCATTGGAAGGTGCCACTTCTGCGCTCTCCCATTCATCCGCTCAGTCTTCTCTGTGACGAGTTGGCCATGTCCCTGTCTTTCTAGCCTCCTGTCAGAGCAGAAAGAGGAGAGCAGAAGCGGCCAGGTGAACGCAACTGTCAGGTGTGCTGGAAGTGCCCTGAAGGCAACAAGCCGAGGCAAAGCCGCAGAGCTGCTGTGCGCGTCCCCTGTCGGAGGCCTGTGCCTGGCCTGGGTGACGTGCGCCCGGCCTAGGTGTCGTGCATCCAGCCTACGTGATGTGCGCCCGGCTTGGGTATCATGCGCCCGGCCTGGGTGTCCTGCGCCTGGGAGGCTTCTCTGAGCCTGAGCCCAGAGTGCTTCTGCTGGAGACCAGGAGTATGCAGAGGCTGGGACCGCTGCAGGAAGCCCAGAAAACTGCTGGCTCAGGCAGAGCACGCAGTGCGGGCCAGGGCCCTGCAGTGTGGAGGGCTTGCTGCGAGGGGCTGAGGGGCCGAGCAGCTAGAGCTAGGGAGCGTGGAGAGGGAGGTGTGAGAAGCCAGCGTGTGTGCAGGATTGGAGGCACAGAGCTGGACACCGGCAGGGACGTGGAAGAAAGGACGCGCAGGAAAATGTCCATGGCTCCTCAGGCTACATGCACTGCGAGCAGGCCGTCCTCTCCTGCACAGCGGGCCAAGGCTGAGCAGACCGCTGGCCGGGGAGGGGCCCAGCCTCCGGTCCATGCGTTTCTTTCCAGCTGGGAAGCTCTTCCTGAAAGAGAAGTCCTGAATGAATCTCAGAGGAGACCTGTCTGTCCAGTTTGACTGGCCATGATGGTTGTGCTTCTATGGCCGAGCCTGAATTTATCTGTCCATTAAGGGCTCTTTGCAAGAACTCTAACCATAAAATGCTTCTTTTATACTGAAGGAAAGAATAAAACAACATATGCACATCCCTTCAAATTCAGAGTAAAACAATTTCATAAATTATGCACATTAGCTTCTTATATGATTCCCAGCCAACTCAATTTATCTTAGGGCAACTGGCCTGTGAGAAGACTAGGAAAAGGGCACATCAGTTGGGAAATATTTTTAAGTTCACACAGTGTGATTAAACGAAAGCCGTATAACCATAAGATGAATGGCAATGTCTCTGGCTTTGAGTCCTTTTATAGAACTTTCACCCAGAAAATCTTACAGTCAGTGTCCTAAAATGTACACAATTATTTGACTGCTTCTAAGCAGAAAATTGAAAGTGATATACAAATTATTTTCCCCCAAGGCTGAAATATTTTGTTTTAGCTTGTCATGAGACAATATGAATCAGTTAAAGTAATTTCTAAGAAAAAAAGACAAATGCATGGAGAAAGTCATTCTCTACTGACACCTGATTAAAAATACGTTAAACATCTTACCAAAAGACCATATGACTTCAATTTTAGCAAAGAAAATAAAAATAACTTACAAAAGCAGTAAGATAAACAAGTCTCAAATGTAACACTAATGCCTCATGTCTAGTACGAATCAGGCTTCTGGCTTGTGGCATTTGCTTGCACATGATTGCCTTAGAATGATAGGTTTGCCTACCAAGCAAAGTTCATATGCCAGCTCCGTGGAGCTTAGAAGGCTAAAGAAAATAACACTAAAAGAAAGCGCCCCATAAAACTACATTGTGACTTTTCAGAGACATTTAAAAAATTCACCTTTCAGCCATGTCTTTGGAAACAGTATGAGACTGCGAGTCAGAAGGTTCTAGCTGCTTGCAGTCCTTCTACTTACAAGCACAAAACCCTGGCTGCTTGACATTAGCTCATCACTGGAAAACAACACTCTGATGACCTGTTTTTCAGGTTGTCAGCAGGATAAGAGAAATCGGGAGAGTAAACGTGCCTAACACAGAACAGCACACAGGAGGCCTTCCCAGAAGGAACACGAAGGTGCTCAGAGGATAAAACCCTTGAGCATCCATGGCTATGGTGCTCGGATGCTGTCCGTCCCCACCAGAGAGAGGACTAGAGAGAGGCCCTGGAGGGTAAAATGCGTCTGGTGATGGGAACTCTGAGCTCAACTGTGTGGGCTACATATTCTACGCTTTTATAGATGTCACAGTTTAGATTTAAACTGTGCCCCCAGATTATCACGCGTGTGGAATGTGATTAGATCGCAGGTGCTGCAAGATGGTGGAGGGCTGCTGGGTCTTTGACCTAGAAGATCGTCCTCTTGTCCCAACTCCTCCAGGCTAAGCACCCTCTGCCTTGTTTCTGCCCTGGAACCATGAACTAAAGTTTCTCAAAATGTGAATCAAACTAAACTTCTTGTCCTTTACATTGTGCATGTCATGTACATGGTCCTGGTGATATTAGGTCCAGCAGTGGGGTCAGTGCTGTGACTGTCATGGTCTGTGTGGCTTACAAGCATTTGGAAATGGCTTACAGGAGCAGTTTCATTTATAGGAAGGTTTGGGGGTGCCATGTAGAGAATTCCTAAAATGCTGTACAGCAGAGCTTGATGGGAGACTGGTGAGAGCTTAGATGACCAAAATTCAGAATGGTGGACAGCAATGGCTAGGCTCAGAAGGTTCCCGCTAGAAACAAGGCTGAGTGGCAGTAGAG
Source organism: Octodon degus (assembly GCF_000260255.1). Lineage (NCBI taxonomy): Eukaryota > Metazoa > Chordata > Mammalia > Rodentia > Octodontidae > Octodon > Octodon degus. The sequence continues at coordinate 12,241,432 of NW_004524620.1, read as the reverse complement.
CTAGAGGCCACGTGTGCTAGGGCCTGGCGGATGCTTCATCTACCTTGTGTCTGTGTCCCGAGACTTTGTGGGACACTGGGATTGAGGGCAGGACACTAATTAATCAGGCAAAGCAAATTTCAAAGCAGCCAAAAATGCAGGCTGTGGCGTGGGTATTGATGATGGCCTGCAACCAGATGTATAGTGAAACCGGGACCAAAAGACAGATGGAAAACACCTGCAGCCTCATCAGACAGGAATCGCTTGCCAAGCTGGGGCTGAGGAACAGTGCTGCTCCTCATCACGGAGACATACACCCAACACTCACAATTCAAAAGCGGAGAGGCTTATTTTGGGTCAGTTTAGGAAGTCTTAATCCTTGCACAGTCAGGTAGCTCCAAGACAGATACAGCATGGTGGAAAGGCTGAGGACAGGAAAGCTCATGCCACGGTGGCAGGGATGCAGAGAGCAAGGGGCCACTGTAGGAAAGCTGCTCATGCGATGGTGATCAGGAATCATGGCGCAAACAGCGGAGCCAGGAGGGTGACATGCCCCCACGGACCTGTCTTTTCTAACCAGGTGGCACTTTCTTGCAGCATGTTTAGCTACGTTCCTAGTCATGGTACCATGAGCCAGCCACCTTCCAAATTCATGAGACTTTTAGGGCCATTTTAGATCTAAACCATAGCAGAGAACTTGTTTCCTGAGAAGATTATCATGAAAATGGAGCTAAATATTTTGCATCAGGACAATAGGAAAGATTCCTTGAAGGCACCTCAGAAATCAGGAAGACTCCACCCATTATAGGCTCAAGGGTACAAAATCATAAAGCTTTCATTTGATAAGAGAGCCATATAGGCCCTCTTCTTGAAAAGGGTCATCTTGGGAATTGGTTTCCCAGACTTATTTCACAGGTCCAGCCAGCGAGACACTCAGAGGCCACTGTATCCATGATCCAAGAGGGCCTGACTGTTGCTCAAGCTGGCAGCAAACCTTAGCATCATCATCATGCTTGGTTTTACAGGCATACAGAATGCAAAAGTATGGCAATCTCTCAGTTCACAAATGCTTCTGTTCATCTACGACTTGGTTTGCAAATAGAAGCATTTGGAAAGTTTTATTTATTTATTTATTGGTGGAGCCAGGGTTTGAACTCAGTCCCTTGCGCTTGCCAGGGAAGCGCTTATTCTACTGAGTCATCTCCCCAGCCCCTAAAAATTTAGATTTAGTCTGTAAACTCTGCTTCAGCTGTTGAACATTACCATGAGCATCTTTCCAGCATGAACACAAATGCAGAAGTTTTTCCCAGAACTGTGGAATGAATTCAGTTCATGAACAGAATATATAGTGCCACGGAGGCATCTACTTTGGAATTTAGAAGAGTTTAGAGGAGCTCTGGAGGCAAGGCAGTGTGCCCCTAGGGAAGCAGAGCTGCTAGCGAGACAGCTCGGTGGAGGAAGTGCGGCCTGGCAACTGGCAAGTCTTGAGTTTGATCCCTGGTACCACAAAAAAAAAGTAGATCTAAAAGCAGTCACAATCCCAAGAATCTGATGATGTCTGATGAGGAAAGCCAGGGACATGGAGTGGACCCACACGAAAAGAAAGACTATGAGGGCTGCAACCAGCAATGCCGTAAGGGCGGGGTGGCCCCAGGCCTTTGCGGCCAGGTCTTCCCGCACTTCCCCTACGTGCTGGGTATGGAACCACAGAGTTTAATGTTTCACTGTTGCTTTGGTCGATTTCTCTCCATCCCCTTATTTCTCCCTTTTGGATGTTTACCCCACACCATGTGTCAGCATTGTTTAACTTCCTTTTTGACTTGGGAGTCACAGAGGGCATAACAGCAGAGTTAGCTTAAATCTCAGTGGACACTCTGGAGTTGGACTTCCCAGCCGTGCTAGACCTGTTAAACTTTGGCAGCCCTTTGGTGTGGACTAAATGCATTTTGCATAATGGGCTGCGCATGTCTTTTGGGGCCAGGGGCAGAATGTGACAGCTCAGACTTAAAGGGTCTGTCAAATCCTCTGTGTGCGAAGGCGAGTAGCTCGTGAGGCACTGCACCCGCTGTGGGTTCAGCCGTTGATCAGCACGCCACTAAGCATGCTCAGGAGCGGTCCTGGCCCCGGGGTGGGAGCCACGGCGGGGCTCTTGCCCTTGCCCCCCCTTCCCTCTGCCTCCTGGCTGCTGCAGGGTGAGACCCTCTGCTCCAAGCAAGCTCCTCGAACTCCTGCTTCTGCCCTGGAGCCTGATGACTGTGAAACGAAACTTCTGAGATGGAGCAAACAACGCTCTCTTGCTCTAAGCTGCACATGTCAGGCATTGCATCCTAGTGATTGGAAAGGGACTAAGATGGTAAGGGAGGCTCTGACCCCTCGTCCCTCCAGAAACGAACAGTAGGTGAGTAACAGCTCACACCCACTAGCGCTGGCTGTATGCCAAGATCCTACAAAGCTTCACATGCATTACTTAAGTACTTCAACTAACACAAATATTATTAAACAAGGACTAAGTGATTAGTGATATTTTGTGGATCCTAAAATTGGATACTATAAGGAAATAACCATGCCCATTTTTGAATTAGTCAGTTTAAACTCATATGTCCCCATTCCTCAGCATAAGGGCTTTGATCCGCTGGCTCCTCAGCTAAGGTATGGTAGACTGACAGTTGGTGGCCAAGTGGTAACACCTAGCTGAACTGAGCCAGCCAGCTCGGGGTTCCCAGAGTGGGGCCTGCCTGAGGGCTGTTGCCAGCAGCATAAGAGGCCGAATGGGGAAGAAGTGAAGCTGCTGGCAGCTGCCAGCTACCCTGGGGCTGCTGCTGGTTCTCTTGGAGGACCTTCTCATGCTGGCTTTGCTGATGAGTGTGGTTGTCCTCACTGTTGAAGGAGCGCAGGACTCTGCTGTCCTGGGAACGGCTTTGGTTCATCTTGGGGACACTCTGGTCTGTACTTTGAGCGTTGCTTGCTGGCTCCAGAGTCAAAGATGGCGCGCTGTTCAGTCTCCTGGAGATGTCTGCGTCGCTGGCTTTGCTGATACAGACTCGGCTGTCCTCAGCATCAGAGGAGCTGGGACCTCACTGTCACCAAGGATGGGGTGACACTTTCCTGGGGAGCTCTGTTTCTTACCGTGTGCACTGCTTCCTGGCTCCAGCGTGGATGCTGCTGCCTTCTAGCACAGGCCTTCTGGCTTCCTCCGCTGAGCCGGGCCTGCCTCGCACAGATCAGCTAAACAGGCCTGCTTGAGACGTGGTCGTGGGCTCTGGGCCACTGACCGGGTTCATGGGGGACACTGAGCTGGACTCACGCAGGATATTGCCATGGAGCCAGGCCCTCAGCTAAGTTGTTGGTCTTTAGTGTGTGGACAGATTTCTGACACTATTTTTGCATATGACTGCTTGGGTGACTGTTATAAAATAATCTTATTAACTATGCGTACTGTATTGCTTCCCTTACAAAGCTTTAAACTACAACATAAGGCGAGCACGGGAAATGCAGATGTGTCAGGAAATAAACTTGGTGAATTTAGAATAAGGCAAGTCTAGGTGGGGAGTGATGGGGCAGAGTAGGGCAGGGGTGAGGCAGGGGTGGGATGGGGCTGGGGTGGGGTGGGAGAGGGGTGAGGGCGGGGCGGGGGCGGGTAGGGCAGGTGGGACAGGCAGGGTGGGATGTTAAATTCTGCATCAGAGAAGCAGGATCTTCACCTCAAGAACCTCGCCTCCTCTAACAGCCTGCTCCCACCCCCTCATAGGGGGAGGGGGAGAGCAGGCCACTGTCAGCCCTGTGCAGGGAACCATCCCAGGAGAAGGTGAAATGCAGGGCAGCTCATGGAGGCCCCAAGGCCTCAGGCCTTCGTTAGATCTCTCTTTCCTGTGTCTTCTCCTGCAATAACCGCTCATCTTTGCTCCGGTGGTGTCTTCCTCTTTATCTGCAAGCACATCCATATCGATTACTTACTAATTAAAAAAAAAAATCACTTGGCTCCACTACTCTTTCCCTCCAACTTTACTTGGCGCTCACTCCTCTGCCTAAGGAGGAGTGTCAGACTACGTCGCGACTCAAGCTTGAACAAAGGGTCCTTTTCTTCCCACACAGCTCGCCACTTGGCACTCTCATATTTTTCAGTTGCAGAATTCTTCCACTTACCACGGAGCTACACCCCAATAAGCTCATTGTAAGTTAAAAATATTGTTAAGTCAAAAAGTAACTTGTTCCCCTGACCTATCTGCTGTCTTAGTTTTGGGGGTCCTGTCCCCTGGCTGCTACAGAGCTGCAGCTGGCTGCTGGCCCCCCATCGGAGAGGCTGTTTGCCTGCCTAGCACTAGCTCAGGAAATCAGCAAGACTCGAGATCAAAGTGTGGATGCTCAAACCGTGTATCACTGTCACTCCGCGGTCAGGTAGGAAGGCCCAGGCTGGGCCATTTGCAAAGCTATTATTGCTCCAATTATCCAATCAGGTTTATCCGCCATGCTCTCCCAGCCCAGCCCAGGAGGTCTCTGCTATTGTAATCATGGCTATTTTTATGTCCACAGAGTCAAGAAGCCAGTGCATGCCATAAGATGTAGTGTAAGAAGGCAAGGATACACAGCCAGAATTATAAGACTTTTTGCCCCTTTTTACAGAAAAGGATGATAAAATGCAAATGCTTACAAACAAATGCATCCAGGAGTTGAACAGTAAGGGGAAGGAAGCAATGGTGGGCCATAGTGCAGGCAGGGACCGGCACCTGCCCGGCTCCGGCCACTGCCCGAGTGCTAGGTGGTTGCTAAACCAGCGGGGCAGCCCGGGCCTGCAGGCCTGCTCCTCTGCTCGGTCATGTGTGTGGCAGACTGTAATTCTGTTTTGCCTCCCATCTGCCCCTGTCTTTTCTGTTTTGTTGGCCTGTTCTTCCTTTGGGTCCTCATATCTGCATGTGAACATTGGAGCAACGCCTAAAATCTACCAGGTGAAAACAGGCAAAGACGCGGGAGGG